>NC_051310.1:195029560-195360368 GCF_015220235.1 Choloepus didactylus
GAGGGAGAGGTAGCACAGACAAGACAGGATTTGACAAAGGACCATGAATACTTTTCAAATTGTCATTTGAAACAGACCAGGTTCTCTTACAACACATGAAATTCAGTCACAAACTTGGTGAAAACCTTACATTGACAGGCTTGCAATAGATCATCAGCCTTTGCTGATGTGGAAACACATTGTAGAATATGCCATGATATTCTAAAAGTTTGCTTTGTCCCTTTTTTCTAAAACTTTAAAAAATGACCTCACCATACGTTTGTCATTGTAGAGAGCACTGAGAAAAGAATGTTCACCAGTGTTCCAAATGCTGTCTCCAGTTTTAACTTTCAAGGGGAAACTGTAGCTCAAGACCTAGTATCATCAAATGTTTAAGAAACCTAAGCAACTGGAAGCATTGTCTTCTGAAACACAAGTTGATATTCAAGTGTCCCTGGGACCTCTTCAACCAGGATCAGTGGAAGTAGCATCCATTACTGTGAGCATGTGTGACTTGGAACCATCACTCCTCTAAAAATAGAATTCAAATACCTCTCATTAATTATAGTTTTGGTAAATTTTCTAAAACAGATATTTTAATTGAAATCAAAAACACCAACAGAAACAAAATGGAGTGACATGGATGTATTATTCATGAGTTTCTTTTAATTCATGATGTACAATATGATTTGCTTTGAAATATGAGATGTTACCTTAAAATATATCCATTAGCTTTCATGTAATCATCTAGTTTAACTTATAAAAGGTGTTTGTGTGTGTGCAAGAGAGAAAGCAGGAGGCAAAAAAGGGAATACATTTTTAATATTTTGTTATTTATTCAAATTTGGAAATTTTTCCATTGTATATAGAATATCTAAGGTTTTTGATGTACTTAATTTTATTTTCATCATTTTCCATGCATTGAAGGTTTCAATATTAACTCTTTTCCAACTGAAATGGCTTTGTTATGGGATGAGACTTGGCCCTGTTCACTGCTGAACTCCCAATAACAGATGGAGAAATGCAAATTCATAAATACATGGAAATTAAAAACATACTCTTAACCAGTGTGTTAAAGAGTGTATTATCCAGCATTCTCTAGGGAAATAGAAACAATAGGAGGTATCTTCAAATATTAGGAGATTTTATAAAAGCATCTCACACAATTGTGGGGATGCACATGTCCAAATTCCATAAGGCAGGCTGCAGGCTGACAACTACAATGACAGTTTTCAATGAATTCCCCAGGAGAAGTTGGCTGGCTGAACTAGAGATGAAAATTCTCCCTTCTGACTGTTGAAGATATCACTTTTCTTTTCAAAGCCTTAACTGATTGGATGAAAATATCTCTCTTTGCTGAAGAGACCCCCCCCCTTAGTTTGTTGGAAATATAATCAACCTGATTGCAATCAACTTGATTTAAGTCCATGAAATGTCCTCACAGTAACAGGCTTGTGCTTGTTTGACCAGACCACTGGGGACCAATACCTGGCCAAGCTGACGTATGAAACCTAACGATCAAAGTCCCCCCTTGTCAACTATGTGTATCATTTTAAACCAGACTTGATCTCTAAATAAAAAATAACAGACATATTTTTGCCTAACAATACTCAACTGTCCTGTGTACAACAGGGAATGCACTATATCTCTCCAGAGTAGAGTGCATATCCCTGGGTAATATACACTCTTAAACTTGATATCCTACAACTCAAACACTATGAAATGAACAGTACAACTTGTCCCAGATAAGGGGATAAGATTGAGAAGAAAACAAAGATATTTTCTTTATATACATATACAAATGTACTTATACAAAACAAGGAAGAAATATTCATAACATTACAACTCACTTCTGTAACTGGTCATATGTTTGTGTTTTGTATTTATCACTACCTTCTTCCACTACACATTCCATGTCCCTTTTACCCTCAGCAAGCACCTCAATAAGCAGTTGTTCTATGCCTGGTAGGGTAAACCAAATCTTCATTCCTGAGCTTTCTGGGCCAATGGTAGCCCTGCCTAGATTGGGTTGTTGCAGCTTTTCATTGATGTAATCACAGGGCATGGTGGTATTAAGAGCTGCCCTAGGGGATCAACTGTATTCCTGGCAAACCCTTCTTTACCTCCATTGTGTAGTTGCAGCACTATTTCTCCTTGAGGATCAGGATCAATCACCCCATCCAGTACAGCAATCCTCTTCTTTGCTTGGTGGGATTCAGAGGCATAAGAAACCCAAAGTGGATATGTGGCCATCTTAACTTCCAGTTCAATGGAATCATTGTGTTTCCTGGTGGAAGCCCTCCTCCTTTTGGAACTGAGACTTGTAGACCAGCAGAGCAGAAAGCAGAAGTTTTCTACTGGATCACTAGGGGTAATAATGAGTGATGCCACTCCCATTTTCATCCCTTGATTCCTGGACCCATGAATCCTGGTATGGGTGAGACAGCTCCTTATATTGGATGTTTATTTAGAACATACACTAACTTCCTGGAGATAATTGCCCCAGCCATGCAAGGTATTATCACTTAGTTTGTGCCATAATTGAAGTTTAATCATGATTATGAGTCTTAATCATTCTATCAAATCAGCTGTTTCAGGATGATGAGGAATGTTGTAGGACAAGAGAATTCCATGAGTGTATGCCCATTCCCACACTACATTTGCTATGAAGTGGGACCCTTGATAAAAAACAATGCCATGTGGGATACCAAAGTGTTGGATAAGGCATTCTGTAAGACTAAGGATGGCAGTATTTTCAGAAGCATTGTCTGCAGGGAAGGCAAACCCACATCTGGGGTATGTGCCTATTCCAGTTAGAAGATGTTTCTACACCTTCCATGATGGAAGTGATGCAGTGTAATCAACCTGTCAACAGGTAGCAGGCTGTTCACCTTGGGGAATGGTGTCATATTGGGGACTTAGTGTGTGTCTCCCTGCTGGCAGATCAGACACTCAACAATGGCTGTAGTCAAGTGAACATTGGTGAGTGGAAATCCATGTTGCAGAGCCCATGCAAAACCTCCATCCCTACCACAATGATCATTTTTTTATGAACCCATTGAGCAGTGGCAGGATGGGCTGGGGAAAGAGGCTGACTGGTATCCATAAAATGTGTCATCCCATCCACTTGATTATTGAAATTTTCCTCTGCTGAAATCACCTTCTGGTGAGAATTCCCATGGGATGCAAATATCTTCATGTTTTTTGCCACATCTATCCATATCTGTTAGCAATCATGTTCCTTCCAAGTCCCTGACTATCCAGCCAAACCATTAGCAACAGCCCTTCAATCAATATGCAAATGTACCTCTTGGCAGTTTTCCTTCTATGCAAAATGAACAACCAGGTGCACTACTCAAAGTTCTGCCCACTGGGAGGATTGTCCTTCAGGGACATCCCAGAATGTGGTTGCAGTGCTGTAGCTATCCACTATCAGGTGATCTTTGCATATCATGCAGAACCATCTACAAATCAGGTCCAAGTTTTCTACTCTTCAGTAAACTGCTTGTAATGAACTCTAGAAGAGGCCATAGTTTTGGGCTGGAAAGAAAAGGTAATGTGGCAGGAGTGGAGGCTATGGGCATATAGGTCATTTCTTCATTTAACTTACTTGTGCCTTCAGGACCTGCTTGAATTCTCTTGAATATCACTTCCATTTTATGGTGAAGCACTTTTGCCTGCCCAACATTATAGCTTGGTTGTCAGAAAACACGCAGCTCATGATAGGAAAATCTGGTCTCCTGGTAACTTGGTGGTCCATGGTTAAGCATTCAGTCTCTATTAAGGCAAAGTAACAGGTCAAAAATAATTTTCTGTAGAGGATAACAAGGCTTTGCTCCAAAATCCTAAGGGCCTCCATTGTGATTATCCTATAAGGCCCTGCCAATGTCTTCTGACAGTGTCTCTACTTGCCACACACACTTCCAATGCCATTAGATCTGCTGGATCACATGAGTGAAGTGGCAGATCAGATTGCACAGCATGCTGGGCCAGTTGCAAATCCTCCTCTTGTTCCAGTTCCCACTCAAGGTAGAAATATTTCTGGTCAATAAGTACATGGGCTAGAGTAGCACAACAAAATGAGGAATATGTTATCTCCCAAATCAAAAGAGGCCAACTAGGCATTGTGCCTGCTTTTGGTAACAGGAGAGGACAGATATTGTCACTTATCCTTCACACTGACATGCCCACTACCAATGAGTACATAGAAATTTCATTGAGATGGAAGGCCCTTGTATTTTCTTGGATTTATCTCCCATCCTCTGACCCACAAATGCCTTACAAATAAGACTAGAGTAGTTGCTACTTCTTGCTCACTAGGTTAAATCAATCTGATATCATCAATATAATGGACCGGAGTTATGTCCTGTGGGGGGTGGGGGGAGAATGATCAAATTTCCTGCAGATAAGATTATGACACAGGGTTGGAGAGCTGATATATCCCTGAGGTAGTAGAGTGAAGGTATACTACTGGCTCTGCCAGCTGAAAGTAAACAGTTTCTTCTGGCCCTAACTAACAAGACTAATAGCTGAATACCCAGGTATCAGGAGCTGCATTTGTAGTCACCACCTGGTTAAGTTTATTATAACCCACTGTCTTTCTCCAAGACCCATCTGTTTTCTGCACAGGCCAAAGAGGAGAGTTGAAATGGGATGTGGTGAGAATCAATAGCCCTGAATCCTTCAACTCCTGAAGAAATGCACTAATATATGCATAACCTTCAGGAAACTGTTACTGCTTCTGATTTAGTATTTTTCTAGGTAGGGGCCATTCTAGAGGCTTTCACTTGGCCTTTCCTACCATAATATCCTTCACTCCATAAGTCAGGGAACCAATGTGGGGATTCTGGCAGTGGTGTATGTCTATCCCAAATATACATTCTAGAACTGGGGAAATAACCACAGAATGGGCCTGGAGACCCTCTGAACCCAACGTGAGATGGACCTGAGATAAAACTCCATGAGTCTCCTGACCTCTATAAGCCCCTACTCTGACAGGTGGGTAACAGTCACATTGTAACTGGGTCCTTCCCCAAGGAGACCCAGCTTTCCCCTCATTCAAGGGGCTATGAGTCTGAGAGTAAACTGTCTCAAGTCTGAGAACTGATTAAGGGGTCATGATTCTCTCATTTTGTGATTCAAGTTAGACTTATTCACTTGACCTAGAAATCTTCTGCTAGTACAGATCAAGTAAGAATTCAGTAGACTCCATCTATTTTCTTTCTAGGTAACCCATGATCTACTAGTCAACACCATATGTCTCTGCAAGTCAGACTATTTAATTGCTGCTTTGAGACTTCTGTCCATTATGGTGGTCATGATATCCTCATCTTTGGAAATTAGGGGGTTCCATGTGGCTTCTGCCAACTTGGGATCTGATTATCCCCATTGTGTTTAATGATTCCCATTTAGTGACAGAAATTCCTACAGTAATATCTGTCCTTCAGAAGATGTGACTACAGAGCTCTTCAGAAGATGATGGAGGTGGTCTCACAACTGTATTCCTCACAGTTCTGGTGAAAATTGGGCCCTCTACACATTCCTGGGGCAGATGAGTAGGTCTTACATGATAAATCCATCCTAACATTCCAATCTCTGTAGGCCCTTGGATCCCCTTCTCTAAAGTATACCATGGCAGTTCTGGCATATTGACCTCATGTAATTGAAGCCACCTTTGGATCCATATTCCAGCCAAACACCCAGATAATGCCCTTTCTAAACTCTCAATCTACAATATTGAATCCAGAATCTCTGCTTGGTGGGCCCATACCTGAAAATGTTCATTCCAGCATTATCCCACATTCTTCATATCCTTCCCACATATATTCCCCCAATTTCTGTCTATATAAACAGGAAAACACATGCAGTTGTTTTAGAGTATAGTTTACCTCTTCATAGGTCACAATTTGTACCTTGCTTTTGGTGCCTGTTGGGACTTAATCTAGTTATAGGTCTGGAAGATGTGGTGATGGTTAGTTCCATGTGTCAACCTGGCTACATGATGGCACTCAGTTTGTCTGGTAAAGTATGCACTGGCCTGTTCCTGCAAGGACATTTCATGGCTGATAATAAACCAGATGTGTGGTTTATTAAATCATCAATTGATTGCATCTCTGTCTTATTACAATGGTCAACTAAGGGAGTGTCTTCTGCAATGAGAGAATCCAGTCAGTTGGATTTAATCCAGTCAGTTGAATATTTTAAGGGAGAAGAAAGAACTTTCACTTCCTCAGCCAATCAACCTCTCCTGCAGATTTCATTAAGGAACTTCATCAGGGTAGCCAGCTTGCCACCTGCATATGGAATTTGGACACATTTTGTACACTTCCATAGAACCACATAATTACAGATATCCCCTGTTGGTTCTGTTTTCCTGGAGGACCCTGAATAATGCAGAGGGATAGTGGGAGTGGGTCATGAAAAGAATCAGAAGTGTCTTTCAAGCCAATTAACTCAGGGCATTATGTTGAAGATTCAATTGCTGAAACAGGATTAATCTCTCCTTTTTCATCAGGTGAGGTGGTGAGGTGGTAACAGGTATATCAAGGGTTAACCTCTCCAATGGATGTTGGATGGGAGATTCCTCAAGGCAGCCTGGAGGACCAGTTGCTGTCTCCTCAAGGCAGTTTGGAGGTCAGGTAGTTGTTTCCTCAGGACAGATCACTACAGGTTCATTTAGTAAAGACTCAAAAATTCAGCAGAATGTAAGGTTTCAATGTCCCCACTGCCATCATTATCACCCCATATATCCCCATTCCAATTTTCAGGATCCCATTCCTTTCAAATTAATGCCCTCTCTTTAACAACACACACCCTGCAAGGTTGAGATTTTGGTTTACATATAGGCTGATCGTAAAGTTTTCAATAAGGATATCCATTATAGTCAAAGATTATTCTGAGTGTAATTAACAATTTTCTAGTATGTACAGGAATGTGTTTGAAAGGGGATATGTTGGATCATGCATGTTAATAGAATCAAAGTCTGAAGTTAAAATGGGAGAGTATAACAAAATGAATCCATTTTTGGACAATGGGCTGGGGTTAATAATACAAGTATAAAAATATCCTTTCCTGAATTATAATGGATGTACAACATTAAAGAAGGTAATTAAAAATAGAAATGAAAATCATCCAACATGGAAATGACAAATGAAAATTTCACTTTTGGCAGATGACATGATCCTAGATTACAGGTAGTCCCAAAAATATCCTGCAAAATTCTGAGGGCTAAATGAACAAATTCAGCAAAGTGGCAGGGCACAAAAAATGCACTCAAAGAATCTGTACTGTTTCTATACATCAGTAGAAAGTGTACAGAAGAGAATCCAAAGGAAAAACTTCCATTTATAATGACAAATAAATGAATCAAATTCAAGCAGCTGTGTGCCAAGAAAAGCCACACAGAGAGCCAGGCACCAATTCTCATTCTTGACTGGTAACTGGGGGGCTGGATACTGGCCCTGAACTGGGATTTCTTTAGCTTTTCCTTTTTTTCTCTCATTTGAGTAGCTCATTAGAGGAAGCCTCAGGCATTTTCAATTGTCAGAGCTGAACTAGGTAAGGGTGGATTGTAAGATAGAGAGGAAAAGGAAGAAAGTCAAATGTTGGAGGTAAATTCCTAAAGGGATTAGCTACCCTAGGAAAAGGAGTAGGGGGGGCCCAGCACAAGTTGTTGTCCTCCCTCAGAGGAACTAGATCCTAGGGCCTGGGGAAAAAAAAAACACAAACAGCTTATGCTTGGCTTCTGAGCTTATCAGTCCCTGGCAGGGAGAGGTTCTAATGAGAATTAACAGTAACACATTTTTTTATGCCAGTGGGGAGCTGAGGGCTGATAAGCACTATATGCTGGGCAGGATATGAAAAAGCACAGTATTTAGAGTCCTCACAGGGAAAGTCTGGCAATTTTATGGATCTTATCCTCAGAGAAACATAATACTGATTACAACCAGTTGACTGAGACTTGGGCCTGCCTGAGAAAATCTGATTGGAGTAATCAAGGAAACCACATGCTTAGACAACAAAAATTGATGACACACTAGGAAAAATGAAGACATGCCCAGTCAAAGGAACAAACTTACAGTTCAAATGAGATACAGGATTTGAAACAACTAATTGAAGATCTTCAATGAATATGCTAAATCAATTTCAAAAATCAAATCAATAAGGAGAGGGAAGATATTGCAAAATAATTGAAGGACATAAAGAAAACACTGGGTGAACATAAGGAAGAGCTTTAAAAAGTTGGAAAAAAACCAATAGGCAGAACTTAAGGGAATGAAATCTATGGTATTGAAGAGATGGACAACACAATGGAGACATACAACAGCAAATATGAAAGGCAGAAGAAAGGACTCAGGAACTAGAGGACAGGATATCTAAAATACTACACAAAAGGAACAGATAGGGGAAAGAATGGAAAAACATGTGCAGTGTCTCAGGGAATTGAATGACAATATGAAGGACATGAGTGTACACATGGGTGTCCCAGAAGAAGAAAAGAAGGGAAAAGAGGCAGAAACAATAAAGGAGGAAACAATCACTGAAACTTCCAATTTATTATGAAAGACAAAATTGCAGACCCAAGAAGCACAGCATACCATAAACTGAACAGATCTGAACAGATCTACTCCAATCAGATTTTCAAATGTCAAAGGTGAAGACAGAATACTAAAAGCAGCAAGAGAAATGTGATCCATCACATACAAAGAAAGCTCTATAAGACTACATGCAGATTTCTCAGTAGAAGCCATGTAGGTAAGAAAGCAGTGGTATGATATATTTAAGATACTGAAAGAGAAAATCTGCCAACCAAGAATTCTATATCTCAAAGAATTGTCCATCAAAATGAGGGATAGTTTAAAATATTTTCAGACAAACATCACTGAGAGAGTTTCTGAAAAAGAGACCTGCTCTACAAGAAATAGTAAAGGGAATACAACAAGCAAGTAGGAAAGGACATGAGTGAGAGCTTTGGAAAAGAGAGTAGGAAAAAAGACTATTAGTAGGGGTAAAAGTGAGAGAGGGAAAATAAAATAGAATACAATATGACATATATATTCCATAAGTAAAAATTGTAGACAGTAGACATTACTTTGAGTGAAATTAGCTAGAAACAAAAGAAGTGTACTCTATGGACTCAGTAATATGAACTAATATGGATGAGAGAAATTTGAGAGTTAAAGTTGAGAACAAAGGCCATAATGAGTTAGAAAGAGGTTCGAAATTGTACATTTGATGCTGAAGGAGTACATAATGGTAAACAGGATTTGTTGTATAGATCCATAAATGGATAGCATAATACTGTGTGAAGGTAGCACAGTATTGTAAATATTGTAAGTACTCTGAGCACAGATGAATGTGAGTATGGTTGGATAAAGGAAAGCTAGGGGCATGTATGGCACCAGAAGGAAAGAAAGAAGATAAAGACTGGGATTGTGAAAATTAATGAAATCTAGAGTGGTCAATGATGGTGATTAAATGTACAAATATAAGAAAGTTTTTAAAAGAGGGAGAACAAATGAAGGTCAAAATTGCAAGGTGTTGAAAATTGGATAATACAAGAGAAAAAGTACAATCAATGCAGACTAGAGTCTATAGTTAATGGTAACACTGTAATATGCTTTCATTAATTGTAAATAAGGCAATACCAAAGCTAAATGCTTATGAGAAGGAGTTATAAGGGAGTGATATGGAATACTTGGTGGTTGTTTTGTTGCCTGACCTTATTGTATTTTACTTTAGTTTTTTCATCTTTTATATTTTTATTCTACATTTTTCTCCTTTTCCTCTTTCTTTGCAGAAGAAATGTCTTCACATAGGTTGTGGAGGTGAATGCATAACTATGTGACTATAGTGGGAATCATTGAATGTTTACTTAGAATGGATTGTTGATGTGTGAATAAAACCATTAAAAATAAACAAAGATATTCAAGGGCCAGAGAAAATTTGGAGAGATGTACGTATTCCCTGTTGGCAGGGAAGTAGAATGGTGCAGTGTATCTGGAGGGCAGTGTGGTGCTTCCACAGGAAGCTAATTATGGGGTGCTATATGGTCCTACAACCCTCTTATTGGGTATACACTTGGAAGATCTGAGAGCAGGGACATGAATGTGCATTGCACATTGGTGATTCCATCGGTGATTATCATGGCAGAATCTAAGGATTAGTGATTGGAGTCAAGAAGAAAAGAAGTTGTGAGATATGCACGAAGGTGAATGGACCTTGAGGACAGTGTGTTGAGTAAAATAAGCCAGAATCAAAAAGATAAACATTATAACACCTCACCAATGTGGACTAAGTATAATGTGCAAACTCTGAGAACTGATTATGAGAGTATAGGTTACCAGAGAAGTCTTATGCTAAAAATTCCTCTGTTAGCTCTCACAGCAGTCACATGTCTTCATTAGTTCTAATGTGTTTTTTTTCTAAATTCTGAAATGAGGTCTTTATAACCTGGTTAGTCCCAGGAATTTCAGATATCTGTGTGACACATGAGACTCAGAGCCAGAGTTCAGCAGTTGTGAATGGCAGCATTACTCCATACAGCAAAATTAAAAGAAGCTGAGAAAGAAATCAAATTTTAATTACAGATATGAAGAAAATGGACTTGGTTAGAACTAAGGTAAACCAGACAAAAGGGAAAAGGATGATATTGACTATATTCTGAAACTTCAGCTTCTATGTGAGACCAAAGGAAGGGACTTTTATTTGTTGGAAAATCTATGTTTTCTGTAGCATGCTATATAATTTAACCTGTATGGTCAGTTTATTCAAACACCATAATTACATAGAACCTTAAATAGGCAGTAAGAACTTGGTTTGTACAGTTTACTGTGATGTCTTGACCATCCTCATGTATTTGGGCAGAGAATATAAAGCTGTTTGCAAAGCCCCATGGAAATCCATGGAAATATTAAACTTACCCACCTAGGGAACCCCTGATATTCTTGCAAGCATTGGGGATTAGCAATTTAATATGTGAAGCCCATGATCTTGGCACTTGCTCTTATGAAGCTTGTTCTGCAAAGGAGAGGCTGAGACTACTTATAATTGTAGCTAAGAGCCACCCCCAGAGAACCTCTTTAATTGCTCAAATGTGGCCACTCTCTCGAAGCCAACATTGCAGGTAAACTCACTGCCTTCCCCCCTACATGGGACATGACTTCCAGGGGTGTAAATCTCCCTGCCAACATGGGACATGACTCCCCGGTATGAGCCTGGACCCAGAATCATGGGATTTAGAAAGCCATCTTTACACAAAGGAGGAAGAAAAATGAAACAAAATAAAGTTTTAGTAGATGAGCGATTTCAAATGGAGATGAGAGGTCATTATGGGGGTTATTCCTATGCATTTTATAGATATTACTTTTCAGTTTTTTGTGTATTTGTATAGCCAGAAGTAAATACCTGAAACTGTTGAACTGCAATCCAGTATCTTTGATTCATGAAGATGACTATATAACTATATAACTTATATGATGTGACTGTGATTGTGAATGCATTGTGGCTCACAATCCCTTTATCCAGTGTAAGGACAGATGAGTAGAAAAAGGGGGACAAAAGTAAACAAATAATGTGGGGAAGCAGTATGTGCTATTCTGGATGAATTTTGTGCTTTTAATTTTAATTTTATTCTTATTTTCATCATTATTTCTTGTATTAATGAAAATGTTAAAAAAAAATTGAATGTGGTGATGAATGCACAACTATATGATGGCACTGTTAATTGATTCTATGCTTTCGATGATTGTATAGTATGTGAATATATCTTAATAAAATTGCATTAAAAATGGCCTAAGATTTCAATATTCATTTTCCAAAGAGGAAATACAAGGGGAAAAAAAGTACATGAAAGTTTGCTCAACATTACTTACAATTAGGGAAGTACAAATCAAAACCAAAAATGAGATATCATTTCACACAACAGAAAGGCTACTATTTAAAAAAAAATCATAGTATGTTAGAAGTGTTGGAGAGGAAGTGGTGAAATAGGACACTCATTATTTGCTGGTGGGAACATAAACTTTTGTAGTCCTGTGGAAAGCAGTTTTTCATTTCCTCAGGAAACTATGAATAAGAGTACTATATGACCCAGAAATCTTGCTACTATGTATATACTCAGAAAAATTGAAAGCAGGGACATGAACAGATATTTGTGCATTGATATTCAAACAACAACATTAACAACTGACAAAAGATGACCCCAACCCAAGAGACCAAGTGATGAATGAAAAAACTGTGGTCTCTACATAGGATGGGATATTACTCAGGTGTAAAAGAATGAAGTTCAGATGCATGTGGCAACATGTATGAAACTGAGGACATAATGATGAATAAAATATGCCTGGCACCAAAGGACAAGTATTGTATGATCTCACTTATATGAACCTGTTAAAATAACCGCAATCACAGTCTTAGAACCTAGCATAGAAGTTACCAGAAGATTGTCTGGCATAGAAGATGAGGAACTGGTGGTTATTATGCATAGAACTTCTATTTTGGGTGATTGTTTAGGTTTGGAAATGGTTGGTAGTGATAGTAGCATACTTATCTGAGTTGAATCAACAGCACTAAATTATGTATGTGAATGTGATTGAATGGGGAAATTTTGTGTGGTGTACGTCACTAGAATGAAAGGTAGAAGTTAAAACATGGGACAGATAATACAGTGAATGCTGTTGTGGAAAATGGACTGGGGTTTAGAAAACAAATATAAGAATGTTATTTCAGGAATTGTAAAGAAGGTACAACACTAATACAAGATGTTAGTATTAGGGTGGTAAATGGGAAAATATACCTAATGTAAACTACAGACTATCTTGATAATTCTATTTTACTATTCTTGCTTCAGTTGTAACAATGGTATGAAACTAATAGAGAATGTCTACAATAGTTTGTTATAGGAACATTGCATATTTTACATGGCTGTTCTGTAAACCTACAAATTCTCTTATATAAAAATATAATTTAAATCATGCTAAATGAAAGTACTTTGATACAAAGTTCACAGCTTTTGAAAACTGACAGGATTAAATATGTGACACAAACCCCAAATCTGAATAGGAGATGTTGGTACCACTCTCTTAGCAGGAAATAGAATAAGAAGAAAAAAGATCAACCAGACTAGAGACAAATAGATTTTCATAAATAATAAAGTTTACTTAATGAATGTCTAATGCATAATATTACTTACTGGGTATAAGTAAAACACTGCAAACACCAAAAACACCTATTTTTCATGCCCTAAAGAAACTATAGGGATAAGAAAGAAGAAGAAGTGTGTTCAGGAGACAAATATAATCATCCTGAAAGATACAAAGTTGTTTCTGACAAGATTAGTAAGGAGGACATGAAGAAAAAGTGGTCAGATGAGGAGGGTTTCTGAAGGATAGATGTGAAGCAAAAAGACAGAAATCCAGGGAGACCTCAAAGTTTGGCCTAAACATCTGTCAGGATGGAATCCATGTACAAGGGAATAAGGGGGAGACCAAGGAGGAGCAGGTTTAAGGAGATGTCTAGAGTTTGGGTTTTGCATGGTAGACATGGAAATTGGGCATCCTTGAGGCTGCGGTGTTGAATGTTGACCATGTGGAAAGGTTTGGCTTGGTTAAAGATAAGCAGTAATCATGCAAGAAAACATGGTATTTAAAACAAATACAGGTGATGTAGTCAGCATTTCAAATTTCTAATCCAGTTAGTATTTTTAGTTTTATGTGTATTGGCCATCTGAATTCCGTACTTCTCAGTGGTTCAGAGTGGGACTGAGCAGAGGATTATGTTAACCTCAAGCCTTAACTTGAGGAATAAGTCTTGGATAGTTCACAGGTGAGGCTACTTGTGATGTTGAAGATGGGAAAACCAAAAAAGAATCTGACCACAAGGAGATTATCTAGTTTACTCATTTAGTTCTGCCCGGTCCTTAGAAGACTTCTCTGTTATACTCACCTCAATCACTGATGACTTATCACATTGCTAATGTCCCTTGTGATCGCTCTGTGCCCAAGTTGCTTATAAAATCCTGAAAATTTGGTACATCTAACCTGATATCTGTGGGGCTTCTGAAACCTCACTTCTCCCACATATGTCATTCCAATTCTACTAAATTCTTTTCTCTGCTAGCCATACCTGTTTCATGGAATGCTACCCTCATGCACAAGCGCTGACAATTTTCCTTCTCAAACTCATATCTCCCTGCTTCTCTTGCATGCAGAATAATCAGCAAGTCTCACAAGTTCTGCATCTAGATATGACCTCATTTCTGCATCTCCATCTCTAATCTTCCAGTAGTCCTGAAGCCCTCACCATCCTCAGCCTGTACAAACTGTCATAGTCCACACCTTGACACTTTTTTAAACTTTTCTCAATGTTGCAGTCTTGGTCATGAGAAATTAAATGAAGTTCTCTACTCTGGTGACAGTGTACTCAGTCATCTAGGACATGACACCCATTACCTCATTATCTGGAATGTCATTCACTATGTTACAGCAATGCTGGTCTCTTGCTCCTCCTCACTCCCATCTTGCTAATCATCCCTACTTAGGGCCATCACCTCTTCTGGCCCCTCACAATTAAGTCCTTGACCCAGGTTCCCTCATTGCTCAGATATCACCTCTTCAGAGAGGCCTTCTTTGGAATCCCCTTCCAAGAGGCCCCTTCTCCCCACATCCACCTCACCTACACTTTATGCTTATGCTTCTGCATCACCTTTATGATATTCTAAAATACTATGTATTATATTTAATTTCCTTTAAAATCTTACTTTTTTTCCTAAAATATCAGCCTCCAAAGGACAGGGACCATTTTTCTCATCACTCCTGTACCACCACACAGAAACCCAGGATTCTTTCTCTAATTTGATCAGAAATCATGATACATTTATCAGTCATTTATCAAAGATGGATGCCACAGATCTTCAGGGGGTCACTTGCTGTTTTTCTCCATCATCATTAGTAAACTCCTGTTTGGGCATCCACCAGAGGGACACCATTTAAAACTAAAACTACTTATTTAAGGATGCCTACCTTTTCCCTGAGAGAGGAGCTCATTGCTTCCACTAAGTTTTCCACTGAGGGACTTCCATCGGTAGGGAAAAAGGGATAAGGAATGGGGTGGTGGAAATTTCATTTTAAAGAGGGATTTCTTCCTCCCCAGGAAACACACATTTCACCACTCTTGCACTGGAATAAAAACAACTACATGTGTAATTTTCACTTCAATTTTATCCTTTTTTAACTCAGAAGATAATGTTAAATTACACAAAGTTCTCTAGGAACATAATATCCTGCTATAAAGAACCATATTCCTAGTATTTTATTTTTTAACTCATACATACTTGGATAAAAGGTTATTACTTTTACTTAATACTTAGTAATGTTGGGAATATACTGGCAAATGAATACTTTTGAAATTTGAAAAGCCTCATTTGTACCCAGTATATATATTTAAATTACAATTATATATAAATATATATGTAAATATAAATATATACATATATGGGATTGGGTGCAAAATATTAGTATATGGATACATAAACATAAATAAATAATAAACAAATTAATAAACACATAAAAACATATCACTATGTCTCCCATGTAGTCCCTTGAATATACACATAATTTCTTAAGGAGTAGCAGCCTTGTTCATGTTGAGTGATTAAGTTTGTGGACAGAAAAAGCCATACATTTCTGTGTCTTCCTGAAAGTCTTATACTCTGTGACTGCAGGATGAACTGACCACTGAGGACAACACTTGTGTGTCCAGTAGGTGAAGGTAGAGGAACCCTAGGCCATGTCTTGTCTCAATGACATTCAGATGGACAATGGGGTGGGTGAATGCAGACTGGTGGTTCAGTATGCATGAGTAGAGCCAATGGTCATTGCCCCTTCAAAAACCAGGCCCATTCCTGGAGGACAGGCCATCACAGAGTGAAAGTAGACCACACACTGTGTATAGAAATGAGCCTTGTGCTCTGTTGGTTCTCATGATCTCATCTTGTGATGCCAATGATATTAGCATCTTCCCCATTTCATCCTGATTGAAGCACTTGGAGGCCTTTTCCTTTAGTTCTAGGACCAGCAAAGTGAATTTCTCCATCAGCATCACTCTCATCCTCTTTGCACTTCTGTAGGTGTCAATCAGGCTGGGAATGTTTAAAGACTCTTTCTATACTCCAGACTTGCCTAAATATGATTCAGTCCCTGCATCCCCCTTGTGAAGTGCATTATCCTTGGCAAGGTGTTGACATTTCTTGTCTATCAGTGGAACTGGTGTGTCTTCCAGCTGTTTTTCATGCCTTATATAAATATGGCTTCTAACAGACTGCACAAGTCTGAACAAGAATAGGATACCATCAAAAAGCTGATGAATGGTGGACAGACTCCTGACTCCACAGGAGGCTGTGGAATGTGAGGTCTGGTCTCACATCATCAGGCAGCATCTCCATCACACCCTCATGCAGGTTCCCAAATGCTTCCTGACTTTAAAGCATATTATAAAGCCACAGTGGTCCAAAGAGCATGGTACTGGCATAAAGATAGAATACTGATCAATGGAATTAAATTGAGACTCCAGTCCTTAGGTCTCTGGTCAATTGAATTTTGACAAGTCTCCCAAATCCACTCAGCTGGGACAGAACAATTTCTTTAATAAATGATGCTAGAAGAACTAGATATCTATATCCAAAGTAATGAAAGAGGAGCATTATCTCAGTCCTTCCACGGAAATTAATTCAAAATGGATCAAAGATCTAATTATAAGAGATAGTACCATAAAACCCCTAGAAGAAAACAGAGGGAAACATCTTCAAGATCTAGTGATCAGTGGTATTTTCCTAGACCTTACACCCAGCACAATGAAAGAAAAAATAGATAAATGGTACCTCCTCAAATTGAATACTCATGTGCTTCAAAAGACTTGGTCAAAAAGATCAAAAGGCAGCTGGCTCAATGAAAAAAATTTGGAAACCACATATTTGATAAGGGTTTGCTTTCAAGAATATACAAAGAAATCCTACATTTTCACTAGCTATTAGGGAAATGTAAATCAAAACCACAAGGACATATTTCACACCCACTAGAATCGCCACTCTTAAACAGGAAACTGCAAGCATTAGGGAGGATGTGGAGAAATAAGAACACTTATTCACTTTTGGTAGGAATACAAAATGTTACGGTCACTGTGGAAGATAGTTTGGCCATTCCTCAGGAAGCTAAGAGATGAGTTGCCCTATGATCTAGAATTACCACTACCCAATATATACCCTGATGAACTGAAAGCAGGGACTCAAACAGGTATATGCACACTGATGTTCATATTGGCATTATTCGCAATTGCCCCAAATGGGAACAATCCAAGTGTCTGTCAATGGATGAGTATCTAAACAAAAAGTGGTACATATGTACAATGGAATATTTTTCAGCACTGAGAAGGCATGGCATCCTGAAGCATGTGGAACATGGAAGTATACTGAGGGCACTATGTTCAGAGAAAAGAGTCAGACACAGAAGATACATATTGCATGGTCTCACTAATATGAACTAATTATACTATGTAAAAATCATGGACATAAAATCTAGAAAATTGGTTACCAAGAGACAGAATGAGGCTAGAGAATGGGGAGTGTTGCTAAAAATATGAAAAATTTTTAACTAGGTTGAATTTAAATGAGTGGAAATGGATATAGGTAATTATAGTGCATATAGTGAGATAATCAACAGTGCTAAATAGTTGTGTGAGTGTGATTGATAGGGAAGTTTAGTCATATATGTCAACAGAAGGAAAGCCATAGGCTAAAACATGGGAGTATATAACAGTAAATCTTCTGGTGAATGCTGGATGATTAACAGTGCAATTACAAAAAAATTTCTTCCATGATGGAGAACTAATGTATGAAACTATTTCAAGGAGTTAATCATAGAGTGTTTTATGGGAAAAAAAACACACCTACTGCAAACTATGGACTATAATAACAATAATATATTAATACTCTTTCAACAACAGTCGCAAATGTACTGCACCAATGCAAGGGACCAATGATAGGGGAGAATAAGGCATACAGGATGTTTGAGTGTTCTCTTTGTCATCTTTTCCTCTTTTTTTTGATTCTTGAAGTAATGAAGTTTCTAAAATCAATTGTGGTGACAAATGCATCATTATTTGATGATACTCTGAGCCATTGATGTTATACTTTGAATGGATTCTATGGTGTGTGAATATCTCACTAAAATTGCATTAAAATTAAAAAAATCCCTGGAGGGACTCAACAGAAGATTGGAGTTGGCAGAAGAAACCATCAGTGAACTTTAAAATAAGACAACTGAAATTAAACAGTCCATGGAGTAGAAAGAGAAAGGAATGAAAAAAATGGAAAGAGCCTGAGGACCCTACAGAACACCATCAACTGTGGTTGTCCCAGAAGGAGAAGAAAGTGAGAAAGGGGCAGAGAAAATATTCAATAAAATAGTGGCTGAAAACTTCACAAATTTAATGAAAGACATAGATATACATATCTAAGATGCTCAATGAATTCCAAACAGAATAAACCCCAAAAATGCTCATACTGTGCCAGGTTATAATCAGATGACAGCATGTTTAAGAGACAATTCTGAAAGCCACAAGAGATAAATGAAATGCCCCACACAAGGCATTTATTTAGTCAATACAATTAACTGACAGTTTCTTATTGGACAGCATGCACACAAGAAGGCAGTGAGATGCAATATTTAAGATTGCTGAATTCAAAACATTGCCAAATAAGAGTTTTGAATCTGGAAAAATTATCTTTCAAAAATGAGGGAAAAATTAAGACATTCACAAATAAACAAAAGCTGGGGGACTTCATTCACCTCTAGACTGTCCCTATAAGGAATGTTAATGGGGGTTTTGCAGGTTGAAAAAATATACACTAGCAACTGACTTAAACCATATGAAGAAACAAAATTTCCATTTAAAAATAAAATAAAGTTAAAGTAATGGAGGTTGGCAAAGGTACTACAGCATAGTGAATATAGTTAATTCCGCTGAATATTATGCTATGGGAGGTATTTTATAAGATTTATGTCAAATAAGTTTCCATATTTTTATAAAAGGAAGGAAGACTAAAGAGATAATGACAAATACAATACATGATACTGCATAGGATCTAAGAATGGAGGAGAAAAAGCTCAAAGGAACATTATTGGGACATAAGAGTAATTAGAATTAAAGTATGTGGATTATATCAATGTTAATTTTTTGAACTTGATAAGTATACTCAAGGTGTATGAATGTACGTGGAAGTATTTTGTTCAAAGACTATGTGTACAACTGGCTCTCTCAAGTGTTAAGAAGATGATAGAAAGACAGACAGGTGATATAATGATATGGCCAAGAAGGCAAAATATTAATATTGGTAGATCTGAGTAGTATCTTTATATCTGGGGTGCAGGAGTATGTTGGAGTTCACACTATGGGGTTTGTATTCTTTTTAGAACTGTTTGATAGGTTTGAAATCATTTCCAAATAAAAAGTTAAAAAAAAAATACAGTTGCTGAAGGATCAGATGCCAGCTACCAACACTTGTGGACAACAGAGCTCTTGTGTGAATAGTCAGAAGAAAAAAAATGCAAGTGAATCCAAAGATGACAATGTTAGACTTCACATGCTTGAAATTGGAAGACATGAAAATTCCTATGTTTCTCCCTTAGTTCTTATGGGTGAAATTAGTTAAGTGAGTTGAAACCCTATGCAAGGACTATCATAACTCCTCTTACACACATCACACATCTGAGATCAGTTCAACACAAAGCAAGGAGGGCACTGAGGGTAGTAGTCTTTTCTGATTACCATGGGCTTGACAAGGTTTCCAAGGTCACAGAGTGAAAAGTTTATTTGAGAGAAAGAGTCTCAGTGGCCTCTTTCTCTTAAATAAAGATGTCTGCAATCCTCATCCATGAGGCCTCCCAACCAGTGACCCAGATGGTTACAGGTATGGCAAGTCATTTATCTTTTATGTGTTTGATTTCATTCATAATAAAATTTAAAATCAAATGTGATAATCAACTTATTTTATAATATAGCATATAATATTGATAAGACAGTGAAGATGTTTTAGTGCAGGTGGATCCAGTCAACTGGAGCACAGGTGGATACCAGCAGCTCTCACTCATGTGGTGCTACTCCACCTGAAGCAGTATGTAGAGCCAGGGTAGACACTGCACCTACTCAGAGAGCTGATGGGGGAGCATGCGGTGTAAAGGAGCCTGTTCATGACTTGAAGGATAGAAGGCAGGAAAGTGGGATACAAAGGTGGTGGCATGGAAGACCTGGGATTCATGCCTGAAGCAGAGGACTAATGAAAGTTTTGAGAGAGCACTAAGCCCACTTTGAAACAGATTGACAGTAGATAAGGCAACTTGAAAGCAGCCAATGAGCTCATGAGAAAAAATTTACTTTTTCCTCTCTGCAGACAAGTTGGTTGGCCTTCATTTATATCTTCCCCTTTAGTCCATGTTATCATTCTGAGTAATAGTTTGGTGGATTCAAAGAATGCTGGCTGATTTCCTTCTGTGTGTCTGCACTGGGAGATGGGCAGGGAGGAAGAGAAATAAATGAGGCATAAACTATTGCCAAATATGTCAGTGGAGTGGGGGAGCAGGGAAGACTCATGACTGAAAAAGCAGATCTGAGTTATGTGATCAGTCATTTGTTCACTCATTCATTTAACAAATGTTTGTTTAGCCCCATTACGTATCATTCC
Organism: Choloepus didactylus; assembly: GCF_015220235.1. Taxonomy (NCBI): domain Eukaryota; kingdom Metazoa; phylum Chordata; class Mammalia; order Pilosa; family Megalonychidae; genus Choloepus; species Choloepus didactylus. The sequence continues at coordinate 195,050,274 of NC_051310.1, forward strand.
TTGTGCTGGGCTCTAGGGATGAAAATATAAATATGATGTTACCAACTCCTTCAAAGACTTGACAATCTAGATAATGAGACAGGCATTTAAACAGAAAACTACAACACAATGTGGTAATTCAGTGATAAAGCTTTTCAGAAAATATTATAGAAAGAGAGAACACCTAATGGGGAATTTAGATGTATAACTGAGGGTATAGATTTTAGGAAGGCTTCTTAGAGAAGGCAAAATATGAGTTGCTATGAAATATTCAAATGAAGAATAGTGGATCAGCATTTCAGACAGATGGAACAGTAGAACAAAGACAGTGGGTCAAACAAAGATAAAAACAACAAGCTTTGTGTGGTTGGAAGCTGAGGTTGGGGCAGATCATGGAAAACAACTTTGTCATCCATTGCTCAGGATTTTCCAAATATAGGATCATATCATCCGCAAATAATGAATGTTTTACCTTTTCCTTTCCAATTTGGATGTATTTTATCTCTTTTTCTTGCCTAATTGCTCTGGCTAGAACTTCTAGTACAATGTTGAACAACAGTGGTGAGAGTGGGCATTCTTGTCTCAATCCTAATCTTAGGGAAGGCTTTAAGTCTCTCACCATTGACTACTATGCTGGCTGTAGGTTTCCATATATGCCCTTTATCATATTGAGGAAGTTTCCCTCAATTCCTGCCTTTTGAAGTTTTTTTTTTTTTTTTTATCAAAAAAGGATGCTGAATTTATTTGAATGATTTTTAGCATCTATGGGGATGATTTTTCTCTTTGATTTGTTAATGTGCTGTAATACATTGATTTCTAGCATATAGAAACATTACTGACTTTTGTGCACTAATATGGTATCCTGCTACTTTGCTAAATTTGTTTATTAGCTCTAGTAGCTGTGTCATTGATTGCTCAGAGTTTTCCAGATATAAGATCATATCATATCATCTGCAAATAATGACAGTGTTACTTCTTCCTTTCCAATTTGGATGTGTTTTATTTCTTTGTCTTGCTGGATTGCCCTGGCTAGCACTTCCAGCACAATGTTGAATAACAGTGGTGACAGCGGGCATTCTTGTCTTTTTCCTGATCTTAGAGGAAAGGCTTTCAGTCTCTCACCATTGAGTACTATGCTGGCTGTGGGTTTTTCATATATGCTTTTTATCATATTGAGGACACTTCCCTCAATTCCTGCCTTCTGAAGTGTTTTTATCAAAAAAGGGTGCTGAAATTAGTTGAATGTTTTTCAGCATCTATTGAGATTATCCTCTGATTTTTCCCTTTTGATTTGTTAATATATTGTATCACAGAGATTGATTTTCTTAACTGAACCACCCTTGCATGCCTAAAATGAACCCTACTTGGTTGTGTTCTATAATTCTTTTAATGTGTCTTTCAATTTGATTTGCAAGTGTTCTGTTGAAAATTTTTGCATCTATATTCGTCAGGGAAATTGGCCTGTAGTTTTCCTTTCTTGTAGTATCTTTATCTCTTTTTTGTATTACTGATGTTACCTTTATAAAGTGACTTAGACATTGTTCCTTTCTTCCTAAATTTTTTTGTGTTAGTTCTTTTTGGAATGTTTGAAAAAATTCCCCTGTGAAGCCATCTAACCCTCGGTATTTTTTTGTAGGAAGTTTTTTGATGATTAGATCTCTTTACTTGAGATTGGTTTGTTGATGCCTTCTCTTTCCTCTCAGGTCAGTCTAGGTTGTTCAAGTGTTTCCAGGAAAAATTCCATTTTGTCTAAGTGGTCTGGTCATTGTTGTATAGATGTTCATAGTATCCTCTTATGATTTTTAAATTTCTTCAGGATCTATGCTAATGAGTCTTTCATTTCTGATTTTGTTTATTTGGATCTTCTCTGTTTTGACTTTGTCAGTCTAGCTGGTATAATCTGGTTGATCTTCTCAAACTTTTGGTTTTATTTATTCTATTGTTTTGTGTGGTTTTTTTTTTTTTTTTTTAATTTTCCAGATTATTTGTTTCTTCTTTAATCTTTTTTTATTTCCTTTCTTCTACACAATTTAGAGTTAGTTTAATGTTCTTTCTCTACATTCTTCAGATGTTCAGTTAGGTCTTTGGTTTTAGCTCTCTCTTTCTTTTTAATGTATGTGTTTAGATCTATAAGTTTCCCTCTCAGTACTGCTTTGCTGCATCCCATAGGTTTTGATATGCTGTGTTTCCATTTTCATTTGTCTCTAAATATTTACTGATTTCCCTTGCAGTTTCTTCTTTGACCCACTGATTGGTTAATTGTGTGTTATTTAACATCCATACATTTGTGAAAGTTCTGGTTGTTTGGTAGTTTTTGATTTCCAGCTGCATTCCATTTTTATCAGAGAATGTGCTTGCATATCAATGGATCAAACATTTAAATCCATTGTGCTGGTCTGTATCTTCTATTGAGGAGTTTAATCCATTCACATTCAAAGTTATTACTGTGAAGGCTGTTCTTGAACTAATCATCTCATCCTTTGATTTTGATTTGTCAAATATATTTCCCCCCTCTCTTTTTTTACCTATAAGTTACCCTACTAATACTTTTCACATTATGCCTGTTTTCAGACCTCTCTCTGCTTTCTTTTTTTCTCAGGTGATAGAACTCCCTTTAGTATTTCTTGAAGGGTAGCTCTCCTTTTAACAAATTCTCTCATCATTTGTTTATCTGTGAAAATTTTAGTTCTCCTTTATGTTTGAAAGAGCTTTGCTTGACAAAGAATTCTTGGTTGCCAATTTTTCTCTTTCAAAATCTTAAATATGTTATACCACTGCCTTCTCACCTCCATGGTGCCCATTAAGTAGTCAGTACTTAGTCTTATGTGGGGAATCACTTCTCTTGCTGCTTTCAGAACTTTCTCCTTCCCTTCAACATTTGGCAATGTGATTAATGTATATCTTGGAGTGGGTCTGGATTTGTTCTATTTGGAGTTCATTGGCCTTTGTTTTGCATATTTCTGTCTTTTATAATGGTTGGGAAGTTTACCCCAACTGTCTCCTCAAATACTCTTCACAGCTCTTTACTCTTCTGTTCTTCTTCCAGACACAAAACTCTTCCTAGCCCTTTTCTCTTCACTTCTCCTTTTGGGACACTAGTGATTCTTATTTTATGTGCTTCATGATATCCATTATTTTCCTGTTATCCATTTCAATTTTTTTCACCATTTGTTCTTTTCTGCATTCACATTCAATTGTCCTTTCCTCTGGTTCACTTATTTTTCTGCCTCTTCAAGGGTGCTGTTGCGGGTCTCTAGTACACTTTTTTAAATTCATATTTATTGAGATATATTCACATACCATGCATGTTATCCCTTCAAAACTACATAGTTATACAATCATCTTCAAGCATCAAGGCTACTGGGTTTGAGTATTTATTTCTATTAATTCCAATACCTTAAAACCTAAAAAGGGATATATAATGCATAAGAATGCCCACCAGAGTGACTTCTCATCTCAGTTTGAAATCTCTCAGCCTCTGAGACTTTATTTGGTTTCATTTTGCATCCCCCTTTTGGTCAGAAGATGTCCTCAATCCCATGATGCCAAGTCAAGATTCATACTAGGAATCATATCCTGCATTGCCAGGGAGATTTGTAACCCTGCCAGTCAGATCACACATGGGAGGAAGGCAGTGAATTCACCTGCCAAGTTGGCCTAGCTAGAGTGGGAGGGCCACATCTGAGCAACACAGAAGTACTCAGGAGGAGAAACATAGGTAAAATTATAAGCATGTTTAGTTTCTCCTTTGCAGCAGTGAGCTTCATAAGGGCAAGCTCCAAGATAGTGTTCAGCATATAAAACTGTCACTCCCCAATGTTAGTGAGAACATCAGCAACAACCCACATGAGGAAGTCCAACACTCCTGCATTTTCCCCCAGCTCCTCAGAGGTCCCTGCATGTATATTTTATTCTCTGCCCAAATTACTTTGGAATGTATCACTATTTCACACTAATCTATACAAACCTACCCATTCTCACTTCCTGTTCAAAGTTCTATGTTATTATGGTGTTTGAACAAACTATTTGTACAAGTTAAATTGTTCAATCACATAGATCCTGCACCAAATAAACATCTCTTCCCTTGGCCTCACATGGAATTTTCTGTCTTAAAACACTGTCAGTATTGCCCTTTACCCTTAGGCCCAATTTCCCCTAGTTGTAATGAGATCTGCTACATTCATATCTCTAATTGAAGTCTGGACTCTTTTTCAGCTATTTTTAACAGTTGCTGTATGTGCTAATATTGACATTCATATTTGCTGAGCTCTACTTCTGAGTTTCACGTGTCAAATAGATACCAAAATTTCCAGAGACCAATGAGGATATACAGAAAGGAATCAGCATCTTAGAATTTGGAGATAGCCTTTACAATTCAGGAATAGACATGACTGCTGTAACAGCTTACAATCTAGGGGCCATTCAATAAGTGTTCCCCGTGATGAGCTGTGCTCTAGGATTCAATTCTGAGTTTACACATTGTAGCTAGTCCATATTGGTGGGTAATTATATTGTTTGTGTTTGTGGCATACTTCACTCAAAATGCTGTCTACGGGATCCATTCATCTCATTGTATGTCTCACAGCTCCATTCCTTCTCACAGTTGCTCAATATTCCATTGTATGCATACACCACAGTTCACCATTCTGTTCATCTTTCCATGTACCATTAGGACACCTACACCCATCGCAAGTCATGATTACTGCCTCCATAAAAACCAGTTTATCAATACCCATACATATCCCTGTCCTCAGAATTTCCAAGTATATACCCATAAAGAGGCTGCAGGACATTAAGGCAACCACATACTTAGCTTCTTGTGGAACAGACACTCTATCCTCTGAATAGACTACATGATTCTCTCTCCTTACCAACAGTTAGTAGGAACACCACTCTCTCCATATTTTCTCCAGCATTTATCTCTATTTATAGTTTTCATAAAATTATATATTCACATATGATACAATTCTCCAAGGTGTACAACCAATTGTTGACAATATCTTCATACAGCTGTGCATTTATCGGCACAGTCAGCACTTGAACATATTGATTATTATGAACAAAGGTTTTCTTTTCTTTATTATTATGAAAAAGATTTTCTTTGGTGAACAATAAAGATAATAAAAAGAAAAATAAAGCATCATATGATACAATCTATTAGGATAGAAAACAACACTACTGCCAAGAATCTCATATCCCTAACTTATAACACCTTCTCATACATTAGGTGTGACGGGGTATATTGCCCCTGTCACACCTAATGAAAGCATATTACAATGTTACTGTTGATCATAGACTCCAGTTTGTTTTGATTAGGTTTGTTCCAAAATACAATCAGTTTTGCAACACTCAGCATGGCTGACATTCATTTGTTCTCCCATGTGAGAACATTTTTATGTTTGTACATATAGTAACAGTCATTGGCCACTCTAGTTTTTGCCAGTTATACAGTCCCAGTGCTCATAATCTTTCTTTACCTATAGTGTCATATATTTCCCTATCCCATCTCTTTCAGCTCTACTCACACACATCTTTGCTCCATGTAACAATATTGTGCTACCATCAAACAGTATTAAGATATCAATTTCTGGATCAATATAATCAATCATGCTGAGTATTCTGTACTCCTTCAGAATCAAATGCCTAATCTCTCCACTCTTTCCATCTCCTGGTAACAGCTTATAAATTATGCTTAAATGAATTCAATACAATGAAAAAACAAAAATTAAACTTCACATTTAAAAAAAATCACCATGTGGGCACAATAATTTTCAGGCAATCTGGGCTAAAATTCATAAACTCAATTTCATGAGGAAGAAATGGAAAAAAACACAATTTGAAGAATAATCTTTAAAAGGATATTTCAGCAGTTTTCTATCTGCAGATGAAGGAAATAATTGAGATATATTCAGAAGAAAGAGAATAAATGTATCAAAAAAGAAATGCAATTTTTGATATGAGACTGGACACTATTTTTGTTTTGTGCCTTTCCAAATTTCTATCATTATTATTACTATTAACATTTTGCTTGGTCTATAGGACATGATTGGGTAATTGTTGAGGTGGGACCAAGCCCATAAATGAGACATTTGTACAACCAGGTTAATTTAATGATTGTGGTAATTTTCCTGTGTATACTCAAGAGAATGTCTCTTTTCTGAATTGAAATGCTACAAGAATAATTCAACAACTGACATTTTTTACACATAAATTTCCAATTGTTAAGAAAATCTTATGCAAGGAATATGAAACAATTTAAAATGGTGAAAAAATAAATTAAATAAACACACTTCACATGTGTTTGTTTCCCTCCTCATGAAGGTACAGGGTCAGATCAGGGTGAGATTACACTGACCTGCTTTCATGGGATATGAGAAGAATGGTCACAGTCAGTGCCACTTCACCCTACTCCCTTGGGCATCAGCAAATTCAGGAAAGGACATGTCAGGGAATTCTTCTTCCTTTGCTAATAATATTGCTTTCAGATCTGGAACAAAATATGTGCCACCTCTGTGGTTAATCTTTCCCAGGTTCAGCACCATGTAAAAGGGGGATTTGTATTCGACATTCACAGTTACCTGAAGATCACTCACTTTCAGAGCCAGGCTATGTTGGCTCCCAGGACATGGATTTCCCTCAGGGCACTAATTCCTGGACCAAGAAACAAACATTATTCAGGGTACACCATCTTGCCTGCCCTCTTGGAGTCTCCATCCCTCTCCCTGATAATGCCTCCAATGCACACAACTCAAAAAATATCAGCCTGTCCACATGATGTGGTCTCAGATTCACAGGAATACCTTGACTGTCAATCAGCATTTAGGCCCAGATTGAGACTACTGGCAAGCACAAATAGATCAAGAAATCCCACCACTTAGACAGCCATGGGCCAATCCTCATGTCAGCTATAAATGGTGGACCAGCAGATACATCAATGTTATCTAAATTTCCCAGAAATCAAGGGGGTTTATTGACTGCAAATGGGCATGGCTCATGGTGAGCTCTGCTAAGTGAGCAACCGGGATGTGAAGTTGCATGTCTTAGATCCAGTGGTAATTTCTGTGCCATTGGAAAAGAAAGTCACACCTAAGCTTGGCCAGGGGCCATTCATGGAAGTAATGCCTACCCAAAACCAAATTGGAATTGGCACTTGGGCATTACAGTATAGCATCCCCCAGGGAGTGTCAAAAGCTCACCACTGATCAGGTGTACAGGGGTTCTTCAGGGCTGCAGAATCATCCTCATATACCTACTCCAAACTGTACATGCCCCAACACCTCCACAATCACCTGCACACTTTGGGAGCCTCTTACATTTTCAGGCAACAGGGAAGCCATTGGGATAGAGGCCTGTTGCTTAGCAACCTGTGGCTCATTGTGAGACAGGTGAGGGTCAGCATAATTTGTACATGTGCATTCCAAGCACACTACAGAATTCTAGGTTGCTTTGGAACATGGGCTGAATCTGTCTCCTCTAGAGATAAAAGCCCTAATGAGTTGTCTTCCCTGAGGTTTCTTAACTTGATATTTCCTGTTGTATATTGGGCATACCAGGGTACAGGGATTCCTATTTGGAATAATGGGAAACATTCAGAAATCCTTGGTGTGATGTTTAGCTGATTCTGCACACAAGTCTCCCCCAAGAAACATCTATTTGAAAGTGGATATGAGGGATGTGAAGTAGTGTAACTTGAACAAGATGGCAACAGTGGGAAAAAGGAAACATTAGACTGTGCAGCAATAAACAATACCCAAAGGAAATACAGACTTTATGAAGTGTACTGTTTATAATATTAGAAATCTTTAATCAGATGCCTTGAAGATAACCCATTAATGCAAACTTGTGCAATGGAGGAAGCAAAGTAGTTATTTCAGTCTATTTGCTTTTCTGAAACTTTGCTTTATTTCATTATAAAGTGCTGATTTTTTATGTTTGTGTGCTGTTGTAGCTTATAGATAATGTTTAAAATGATTTCAATAAAATGAAAGAAACAAAAACTAAACTTCTCATTTAAAAAGTAATCACCATCAGAGAACTATAATTTTCTTCCATTCCCACCTAAATTTCATAAACTTAGTTTCATCAGGAAGAACCTCTAAATAAACTCAATTTGAGGAATATTCTTTAAAAGGATATTTCAGCAGTTTTCTAATATATCCAGATGAAGGAAATAATTGAGATATATTCAGATGAAAGAGAATAAATATACCTGAAAAGGAAATGCAATATTTGTTATGAGACTGGATGATAACTTGTTTTGTGCCTTACTACATTTCTATCATTATAATTGCTATTAACATTTTGCTTGGACTATAGGACATGATTAGGTAATTGTTGAGGTGGGGTACAGGCCCCTAGATGAGATAATTGTACTGCAACTGGGTTAATTTAATGATTGTCATAATGTTACCATGAATACATAAGAGAATGTCTCTATCCTTAAGTGAAATACAAGAATAAAGAAGCAGATATTTTTTACACATAAAATTCCAATTGTTAAAGAAAACCTTGTTATATAAGGAATCTGAAACAATGTTAACTTGGTGGAAAAATTAAGTAATTGCACTTCACATGTGTTGGTTTCCCTCCTCATGAAGGCACAGTGTCAGATCAATGACCTGCTTTCATTGGATAGGAGAAGAATTGTCACAGTCAGCACCACTGTGACCTATTCCCTTGGGCATCTGCAAATTCGAGAACAGAGAGGTCAAGGAAGTCTTCTTCATTTGCTAATAAACTTGCTTTGAGATCTGGAACAAAATATTTGCCAATCTGTGGTTAATCCCTCCCAAGTCCAGCAGCATGTAAAAGGGGGATTTGGGGTGCACATTCAGAGTTACCTGAGGAGCATTCTCCCTGACTGAGCCAGGGTATGTTGGCTCCCAGAACAAGGATTTCTCTCAGGGCAATGATAATTCCTGGAACAAGAAACAAACAATATTCAGTGGACACCATCATGCCTGCCCTCTGGGAGTCTCCATCCCTGTCCCCAATCATACCTTCAACCCATTCAACTCAAAAATATCAGCCTTTCCACATATCATGTTGTCTCTGCATCACAAAACCACCTTGACTGTCACTCAGCATTTAGGCCCAGAATGTCTTGTGGCAAGCACAAATAGAGCAAGATATCCCACCACTAAGAAAGCCATGAGCCAATTCTCATGTCAGGCATAAACAGTGGACAGGGCAGACATATCAAAAGTTGTCCAATTTCCCTGAATTCAATTGGGTTCATTGACTGCACATGGGCATGTCTCATGCTGTGCTCTGCTAAGTGAGCACCTGGGATGCTATGATGCATATCTAATATCCAGCACTCATTTCTGTGCCATTGGAAAAGAAAGGCAGGCCCAAGTTTGGCCAGGGGCAATTCATTAAAGCTCTGCCTACCATACACCCAATTGGTATTTGTCCTTGGGCAATCCAGTATAGCATCCTCCAAGGAGAGTCAAAAACTCACCATCCATTGGGAATGCAGGTGATCCTTGGGTCTGCAGAGTCATCCTTATATACCAATCCAAACTACACAGGCCACAACACCTCCACTGTCACCTGCAAAATTGGGGAGCCACTTTCATTTTCAGACCACAGGGCAGCCATTGTGATAGATGCCTGCTGGTTAGCAACTTGATGTTCATTGTGAGGAAGGTGAGGGTCAGTGTAATTGGCAGATGCACATTCCAAGCACCTGCCAGAATTATATGCCTCTTTGGAACCTGGGCTGTCTTCTCCACAGGTTTGAGCCCCAGTGAGATTTCTTCACTGAGGTTTCTTAACTTGGGATTTCCTGCTGTATACTGGGCAGACCTGGGTACAAGGATTCCTATTTGGAGTAATGGGAAAGATTAAGAAACACTTGGTACGGTGTGTAGCTGATTCAGCACACAAGGCTCAGCAAAGCAGACTCTATTTGAAAGTGGGTATGAGGGATGTGAAATAGTGTAATGGGAATGAGATGACATGAGAGGGAAAAAGGAAACATAGGACTGGGCAGCAATAAACAATACCCCAAGGAAAATACATGGACTGTATGAAGAGTACTGTTTATATTGGAAAATTTTAATCAAATTCCTGGGAGATAACCCATTTATGCAAATTTGTGCAATGGTGGAAGTAAAGTATTAATTTTGGATTATTTGCTTTTCTGAAACTTTATTATAAAGTGGTGATTTTTGATATTTGTGTATTGTTATAGCTTATAGATAAGGATTAAAGTGAATTCAATACAATGAAAGAAACAAAAATTAAACTTCTCCTTTAAAAAATAATCACCATGAGAGCACAATTGTTTTCTGCCAACCTGGTCTAAAATTCAGAAACTCAATTTCATCAGGAAAAACCTCTGAAAACAAACACAATTTGGGAAATATTCTTTAAAAGAATGGTTCAGCATCTTTCTAATATGTCCAAATGAAGGAAATAATTGAGATATATTCAGATGAAACAGAATAAATACACCTGAAAAAGAAATGCAATGTTTGATTTCAGACTGGACATTATTTTTGTTTTGTGCCTTTATACATTTTTACCATTATTATTACTATTAACATTTTGCTTGATGTATAGGACATGATTGGGTTACTGTTCAGGTGGGGACCAGACCCCTAGATGACATATTTGTACTACAACCAGGTTAATTTAATGATTGTGGTAATGTTCCTGTGAATACATAACAGAATGTCTCTGTTCTTAAGCGAAATACAACAAGAAAAAAGAACATTTTTTTACACATAAATTTCCAGTCGTTAAAGAAAACCTTATTGTGCAAGGGATATGAAACAATGTCAACAGTGTAAAAGCATAAATTAAATAAACACAATTCATATGTGTTGGTTTCCCTCCTCTTGAAGGCACAGGGTCAGATCATGGTGAGTTTACACTGACCTGATTCATGGGATATGAGAAGAATGGTTACAGTCAGTGCCACTTGGTTCTTCTCCCTTGGGCCTCAGCAAATTCAGGAATGGAGAGGTCAGGAAATGCTTCTTTCTTTGCTAATAAATTTGCTTTCAGATCTGGAACAAAATATGTGCCACATTTGAGGTTAACCCCTCCCAAGTCAGCACAATATAAAAGGGGACTTGGGGTAGGCATTCACAATTACCTGAGTATCATTCCTACAGACCGAGCCAGGGAATTTTGGCTCCCAGAACAGGGATTTCCCTCAAGGCAATGATAATTCCTGGAACAAGAAACAAACAATATTCAGTGTACACCATCCTGCCTGCCCTCTGGGAATCACCATCCTTGTCCCCAGTCATGCCTCCAAACCACTCAACTCAAAAAAATATCAGCCTGTCCACATATCATGTGGTCTCTGCATCACAGGACCACCTTGACTGTCACTCAGCAGTTAGGCCCAGAATGAGACTTCTGGCAAGCACAAATAGAGCAAGAAATCCCACCACTAAGACAGCCATGAACCAATCCTCATGTCAACTATAAATATTGGACAGGCCAGACACATCAAAATTGTCCAAATTTTCATGATTTCAAGTGGGTTTGGTGACTGCTCATGGGCATGTCTGATGGTGATCTCTGCTAACTGAGTACCTGGTATGCTAAGATGCATGTCTAAGACCCAGTGATAATTTCTGTGCCATTGGAAAAGAAAGGCAGGCCCATGCTTGGCCAGGGGCACTTCATTAAAGCTCCACCTACCCCACACCAAATAGGTATTTGTCTTTGGGCTTTCCAGTATAGCATCCTCCAGGGAGAGTCAAAAGCTCACCATCCATCTGAGGTGCAAGTGATCCTTGGGGATGCAGAATCATCCTCATATAGCTACTCCAAACTGAACAGGCCACAACACCTCCACCATCACCTGAACATTTAGGGAGGCCCTTACATTTTCAGACCACAGGGCAGTAATTGTGATAGAGGCCCATTGCTTTGCAACCTGATGCGCATTGTGAGGCAGGTAAGGTTCAGTCTAATTTGTGCATGTGCATTCCAAGCACCTGCCAGAATTCTATGCTGCTTTGGAACCCAGGCTGACTCTGTTTCCTCCACAGATTTGAGCCTCAGTGAGATTTTTACCCTGAGGTTTCTTAATTCGGATTTCCTGCTGTATATTGGGCACACCTGGGTACAGGGATTCCTACTTGGAGTAAAGGGAAAGATTCAGAAACAGTATGGTGTGTAGCTGATTCTGCACACAAGGCTCAGCAGAGAAGAATCTATTTGAAAGAAGATATGAGGGATATGAAGTTGTGTAACTGGAACTAGTTGACAGCCTAAAATTCATAAACTTAATTTCATCAGGAAGAACCTCTAAAAAAATACACAAATTGAGTAGTATTCTTTACAAGGATACTTTAGCAGTTTTCTAATATGTCCTGATGAAAGAAAAAATTCAGATACATTCAGATGAAAGAGAATAAATGTACCTGAAAAAGAATTGCAATGTTTATTATGAGACTGGACACTATATTTGTTTTGTGCCTTTCTACATTTCTAACATTATTATTACTATTAACATTTTGTTGGTCTATAGGACATGATTGGGTAATTTTTGAGGTGGCGGCAAGGCCCCTAGATGACATATTTATACTACACCCAGGTTAATTTAATGATTGTGGTAATATTCCTGTGACTACATAACAGAATATCTCTGTTCTTAAGTGAAATACTACAAGAATAATTAAAGAAACTGACATTTTTTACACATAAATTTCCAATTGTTAAAGAAAACTTTATACAGGTAATATGAATGAATGTTAAGTTGGCAAAAAAATAAACAAAGGCACTTCACATGTGTTGGTTTCCCTTCTCATGAAGACTCAGGGTCAGATGGGGGTGAGATTACTCTGACCTGCTTTCATGGGTTATTAGAAGAATGATCACAGTCAGTGCCACTTGTGCCTACTCCCTTGGGCATCAGCAAATTTGGGAACAGATTGATCAGGGATGTCTTCTTCCTTTGCTAATAAACTTTCTTTCAGATCTGGAACAAAATGTGTGTCACTTCTGTGGTTAATCTCTCCCAAGTCCAGCACCATTTAAAAAGGGGACTTGGGGTGGCCATTCACTGTTATCTGTGGATCATTCTCACTGAGAGAGCCAGTGTATGTTGGCTCCCAGAACAGGACATCCCACAGGGCAATGAAAATTTCTGGACAAAGAAGAAAACAATATTCAGTGTACACTATCTTGCCTGTCCTCTGGGAGTTTCTATCCCTGTCCCAATCATGCCTCCAACCCACTCAAAAAATATCAGCCTGTCCACATATCATTTTGTCTCTGCATCACAGGACCACTTTGACTGTCACTCAGCATTTAAGCCCAGAATGAGACTTTTGGCAAGCACAGTGTTTGTTGTTGGGTCCAAGAATTCCCAAACACTAAGGAAAACATGATACTGGAGCAGGTCCCACTGTATCAGACAACAGTGGGGCTCACATGGAAACTGTCATAACCCACACCATGTCCACAGTTAACATGGTTCTGTCCCTGGGATAGGAAACTCCAGATTGTATCATCTGTTTTTTGGCTTTAGGAATCTATCTAAGTAGGAAAATAAATTGCTTGAATGCTTACCACATCTATCTGATCCAAAATGTGCTGATTCCCTAGGGTGTAGATCCAGTTGTCACTGATTCTAAATATTATTCTCAAATCCATTGAAAGGCAAGTCAGTGCAAATTCACCCTGTTCTGACCCACTGCCTTCATGAGGGCAGCAGCTACATCTTCTGAAATATATTTATTTCATTTCTTTTCATGAAGTTACCATTTTTTTTTAATTTGCTCTTGATAATAACATTATATCTCAACCAATGAGAAATAATATATAAACACAATATTTCTATCTTCATATATTATTCTACCTATTTATCTAAGAACAAAGACATTCTCCTAGGTATTCATAGAATAATTTCCACAATAAAGAAACTATGCATGAAATAGTCCTAGTATCAAAACTCAGGGCCTTGCCCATATCACACCAATGGCCCTTTCAAGCAAGCAATACCATAATAATTATGAAAATGTTAGAGATGAAAGTAAAAATCAATAAACATATTACATCATCCTGTCTCATATCATATACTGAACTTTCTTTTCAGGTATATTTATTGAAGATATACTGCATATATTTCTATATATTTTTTCTTCTTATTGATACATACGAAGAGCACTGAAGAATCATTATATATAATATACATCAATTGGTATTTATTCAAAGGTGCTTCTTGATTTGACTAAGGTAATGAATTTGGGGGAAAAATGGTAGAAAATTATTTTGCCATCACTGTGATTACTTATAAAATGTTATGTTTCCTTACTTCATTTTTATTATATACTACTTTTTTGAAATTCATCCAAAATTTAAAGCAACAAACACCAAGAAACTACAGTTCTTACAACACAAACCAAAGGATTAAGAAAACATATTACCTTAAAACTAACTCTTGTCTGACTCATGTTCCTAGTTTGAATTATTGTGGTATCTTCCATTCAGTTGTTGAAATAACACCTCTGATATTTTAAACTGTACTCAGTATAGGCCATGTATTTTCTGAAAGACATGTATATAGCTGCACTCTCCTGGATTTCTTAATATCCTCTTATTATTCTTCTTACATATACACTATTTCAAGTCCCAGTTAACAATTTGAAATATTCCTCTTCTGAACCCTATTGAGGAACATGCTACAATGAACCCTAATAGTTCCTGAATCCCTTCTTTCACTCCAAATATGAGTTCATGTTCCAATAGGTACACAATATGCAGAAGGAAATCCAAGTGCTAAGAAACTTCAGGGGAGAAACCTGCTTTCCCTAGTCCAGAGGAGAAGACAGACTCAGAACAGGTTCTCAGTCTGGTCTAGATTTCAGACTCCAACTAGGAAGATGAATGCACATGCGCAGTTCTACCTTCCCTTTTCACAACGAGATGTGGGTTGCTAAACAACAGGTATCAAATACAATGGCTCTTCCTGAGGCCTGGAAATTTAAAGGGTCCACAAGTGGGCAGTCACTGTGTGGAGTAATTGTGGCTACAAATGAGTGTAGTAGCTTTATTGGGATGCATCTGTAGCCAAGGGGATCTGCACACCTGAAGAAATATGAGCTTTTGACTCTCCCAGAAATTCTCTAAGACACAAAGCACAAGGAGTCTTCCTGTTTGGTTTAGCTGCTTGGGCCTAAAAGAAAAATGCCCCTGGCTGAGGTTTGGCAAATGTGGTTTTTTCAATGGCTGAGAATATAACAATGTATTTGAGGTAGGTTTCTTAGAATCAATGTTACTCTATATGATGAGGGTCCTCGATGTGGCATAGCCATACTCCTTCCAAAAACTGCCTGTAATCAAGGAAAACATAAGCACCTGTGATGAACCTCCACTCTCCAAAGGTCTAATTGAAAGGAATTTTGAAACCCTTGTCGTCTTAAAACTGAATTTGCTGCTGTATATTCTGCCTGCCAGATGTAACTGATGGAGAACAAATTCTGTGAGACCATCATGGGAGTCCCATGTTGCAGAACCCAAATTATGTTTAATTGTTTAGGAATTTGAATTGAATGAGATATTGCATAATTTGGGAAAGGGATGGTATCACACAGAAGGCAAGGATTATGGTGACAAGTGAATATGGTTAGTTGCTGGGTCCAAGAAATCTCATACACTAGAGATTACTGTGATCCTGGAGCAAGCCTCTGTTGGCTCTGTCAAAGGGAATGAAGACCTGGAAACTCATATCCCACAGAGTTTCTCCCATTAGCACGGTTCTGTCCCTGGGATAGAGAAACCCAGATGGTATCATCTGTGTTCAGCCTCTGAAATCTATGTTAGTAGCAAAATAAATTGCAAGAATGCTTACCTGGTGTATCTGATCCAGAATGTGCTGATTCCCAATTGAGTAGATCCAGTTGGCACTGATTCTGAATATTATTCTCAAATCCAGTGAAAGGCAAGTCAGTACAATTTCACTGTGCTCTGACCCATTGCGTTCATGTGGAGGGCAGACATATCATCTGAAGTATATTTATTTCATTTTTTCATGAAGATTCCATTTTTTTAATTTACTCTTGATAATAACATTATATCTCAACCAATGGGAAATAATATATAAACACAACATTTCTATCCTCATATATTATTCTATATATTTATCTATGAACAAAACCATTCTCCTAGGTACTCATAGAAAAATTTCCAGAATGAAGAAATTATCCATGAAATAGTCCTAGTATCACATCCTGAGGTCTTTCCCATATCACACCAATGACCTTTATAATGTCTTTCAAGCAAGGAATACCATAATAATAATGAAAATGCTAGAGATGAAAGTAAAAATCAATAAACTTATTACATAATCCTGTCTCATATCATGTATTACACTTTCTTTTCTGGTATATTTATTCATGATATACTGTAATATTTCTCTCCAAATATTTTTTTTCTTCTTCATATTGATATAGTTGAAGAGCACTGAAGAATCATTATGTAGAATATACATCAATTGGCATTTATTAAAAGAAGCTTTTTGATATAATTGAGGTAATGAAATTTCAGCAGGAATGGTAGAAATTTATTTTGCCATCACTGTGATTATTTCTTAAATGTTAAGTTTCCTTACTTCATTTTTACTATATACTATTTTGTTTTTGAACTGTATCCAAAATTTAAAGGAACAAACTGAATAAACACCACAGTTCTAACAACACAAACCAAAGGGTTATGAAAACAAATTACCAGGAGTGCTAGGGGAAATTATGGCAGTAGAGGGAAAGATGGATGATAAAGACTGGGACTGTATAACTTATTGAAACTAGAGTGGTTTTTGATGGTGACTAAATATACAAATATAAAATTGTTACATGTTGGATAACAATGTGTACCTTGCAAGATGTTGGAAAGGGATGGTTTTGGGGAAAAGTATAATTAAAGCAAACTGGAGTCTATGGTTAATAGTAACATTGTAATATACTTCCAGTAAATGTAACAAAGCCAATTACAGCAAAGCTAAATGTCTATGAGAGGGGCATATAAGGGAGGAGTATGGGATTATTGTAGTGGCTTTGTTGTCTGATATTATTATATTGTATTCTATGGCATTTTAATTTTTTAATCTTTTTATTACTATGGTTAAAACTTTTTTCATTTTTTTGAAGTAATGAAAAAGTTCAAGTGCTGACTGTGGTAATGAATGTACAGCTATATGATACTGTGAATTGATTGTACACTGTGGATGATTGTGTGATATGTGAATACATCTTTGTAAAATTGCAGGGAAAACTATAAAGAGGTATAAAAGGTCTGGAGAAAACACTGAAGGATGTACCTATTTACTATTGGTGGGGAAGTAGAATGGTGTAGCCTATCTGGAGGGCAGTGTGATGTTTCCAGAATAAGTTAACTATGTGAGGGCTATAAGGTCCTGCAACCTCATTATGGGTATACACATGGAAGATACAAGAGCAGGGACATGATTGGACATTTGCACACTGGTGTTTATGGTAGCGGTATTCACAATTTGCAGTGGATGGAGGTGGCCTAAGGGTACATTGACTGATTAACAGAATTGCAAACTGCGGTGTGTGCATAAAATAGAATACTGAGCAAGAAGGAATGAAGCTGTGAGACACACAACTAGGTGAATCAATATTGAGGACAGCATTTGGAATTAAGTATGCCAGAAATGAAGATAAACCTTATAATGTCTCACTAATATTGAGTAACTACAATGTGTAAACTCTGAGAATTGAATGTTAGAGCATAGCTTATTAGGATAATGCTTATTGTAATTGTCCCTAAATTGTAAACTCTTAAAGCAGTCATTTGAGTTGTAATGGTTATCTCTAAATTCTGAGATGCTGAACTCTGTGTATAACCTTGTCAGTCTCTGGAACTTTGCATATCTGTGTGATACCTGAAACTCAGAGCTAGAGCTCAGCAGCTATGAATATCAATATTACCTCATACAGCAACTGTTAAGCTGAAAAAGCATTCAGAGTTCAATCACAGATATGAGTAAAGCAGATCTTGTTAGGAGTAAGGCAAATTCAACCAAAGGGTAAAGGATGATATTGACTGTGTTTTAAAAACTTCAACCACTGTGTGAGATGAAGGGAAGAGATATTTATTTGGTGCAGGATCTATATTTTCTGCAGCACACTAAATAATTTAACATATACTTTCAGGTTGTTCAAACATCATAATTACACAAACTATTAATAGGAAGTGGATCTGTTAGGTTTGTACAGGTTAGTGGGAAATCTTGATACATCTCAAAGTAATTTTGGCAGAGAATAAAAATACATTTGCAGGGTCCGCCTGAGGAACTGGGGAAAAATGCAGAAAGTTTGGACTTACCCACCTGGGTTATTACTGATAGTCTCACAATACCTGTGGACTAACAATCCAGTAGAATGTGCCCTCAATCTTGGTGCTTGCCCTTATGAAGATTGGTACTGTAATGGAGATTGTAAGCCTACTTATAATCATGCCTAAGGGTCTACCCAAGAGAACCTCTTTGTTGATCACATGTGGCCTCTCTCTCTCTAAGCCTATGAGGCAGGTGAACTCTCTGCCCTTCCTAAGTCCCAGGGATGGAAGTGTCCATGGCAATGTGGGGCATGGCAGATGGGGATGAGCTTTGACCCAGCATCAAGGGACAGAGAAAATCTTGAATAGAAGGGGGAAAAGAATGGAGCAAAATAAGGTTTCAGTGGCTGAGAGATTTCATATGGATTCTAGCAGTCACTCTGGAAGGCATTCTTATGTGCTTTATAGATATCCCTCTTTAGTTTCTAGTATATTGGATTAGCTAGAAGAAAATAACTGAAACTGTTGAATTGCAACTCAGTAGCCTTGATTCTTAAAGACAATTGCATCACTATGTAACTTACATTGTATGAGATTGTGAAAATGTGTTGGCTCACACTCCTTTTATCAAGTGTATGGACAGATGGGTAGAAAAAAATGGGGACAAAAACTAACTGAAAAATGGGGGAGGTGGAATGTTTTAGGTGTTCTTTTTACTTTAATTTTTATTTCTTTTGGAATAAGGAAAATGTTGAAAAATTGATTCTGGTGATGAATGCACAACTGTATGATGGTACTGTGAATAACTGTACACTGTGGATGATTGTAGAGTATGTGACTATACATCAATAAAACTATTTTTAGAAAAAGAATATCTCAAATCAGTAACATTTTGCATCTTAAGGAAATACAAAAAAAATAAAAAATAAAAAAGAGCAGACTAAACCCAAAGCAAGTAGAAGGAAGGAAATAAAATTAGAGCAGGAATAAATTAGAGAATAGAAACCAATTAGTAGTTGACACCTTGAAAAGATCAACAAAATTGAAATACCTATAGATTACACTAAAATTAGTAAGGAAAGTGATGACATTACTACAAACTCTACAAAATAAGTAAGTTATAACAATACTATGGATCCTTCCCTTTCCTCCCCACCCCCATTGCCTCCTCTCCCAATTCTCCATCCCCTTCTTTCCTTGTCTCATCATGGCCTGACCTATTTCAGCCTAAATCCTTCACAAGGCTATAGGTGCCACACCATGCCTATTTACCCCCA
Organism: Choloepus didactylus; assembly: GCF_015220235.1. Lineage (NCBI taxonomy): Eukaryota > Metazoa > Chordata > Mammalia > Pilosa > Megalonychidae > Choloepus > Choloepus didactylus. Next base: position 195,069,800 of record NC_051310.1, read on the forward strand.
ACCCCCAGCAAGGGATCCACCCACCTGTCCCCAAGCTGCCTGCTCTGCTTGGCTTCCCACTTGCCAGGGTGGTTTTTTGAGACTTCTGCTCTGTGCCACTCTCTACAATCTCTCCAGCCACTCAGTTTCCATGATTCCCTTCCTGGCAAGAGGGGCTGCCTGGGGGCCTGGTCAAGCTGGGACACAGGGGCCCTGGAGCAAGTGATGTCAGGGTCATTGGGTTGATGTGAACACAGTATCTTCTGGGGCTGTGCTTGTCCATGGCCTTCACCATCAAGCTCTGGAGCTTCTTCATTTACCTTTTGTGGAGGCAGATCTGCACAGTAATTCAGTACCAAACTCATTGATATGATATCCTTCCTTTATCTCCTGTTTCCCAACATCAGCTGGGCCAGGTGAAGAGAAAAGTCTGAGTACTGGATCTGGATGAAACACTTATCCTCTCCCACCATGATGGGGTGGAGGACAGGTTTTGCCTGGAACATCTGACTTCATCCTTGAGGTGGTAGTAGACAAGCATCCTTTCCAGTTTATTGCACATGAGTACCCATGTGGATTTCTTCTCAGAAGTGGTAATCCAATGGTATGAGATGATGGTATTCACATAAAGTATGGCAGACAAACTAGACAATAGAAGCATCCTCAAGAGGAGATACTATGGGCAACACTACTTGTTGGAGTTGGGCAGTTACATCAAGGACCTCTCTCTGGTCCACAGTGACTTCTCCAGCACTGTGATCCTGGATAACACCCCAGGGGCCTACAGAGCCATCCAGACACCATCCCCATTAAGTCCTGGTTCAGTGACCCCAGTGAACCAGCCCTTCTCAACCTGCTCCCAGTGATAGATGACCTCAGGTTCACAACTTACATGTTCTGTGTTGAGACAAAATCTTCACCAACACAAGCTCTAGTAATAGCTACTCCCCCTCCACCTGAGTTGGGGTGGGAGGGAAAAGGATGGTGAGCCCTTGGATGCTGTCTAATCCCCTATCCATGGTGAGGACTGCATGGGCAGAGTCTGTCCCTCCTACCCCTCTCTACCCTAGGAGCCCTACAAGCAGAGTACAGATGGATGCCTGGGCCAGACACTGAAGCAGCCTTCCTAACTTGATGTTGACACTCCTTGGAAACCCCAAACTGGAAGAAAGCCAAGGCTTAGGAGAGCCAAAAGAAACTGTCTATGTGGAAAGGCAGGACTGCAGAGTGTTGGACATTCAATGATTTTAGAAGCTCAAAAAGAAGTCAAGCTAGCTTTCTTGTGATTTGATTTGAAAAAAAACAAAAAAAACAAAAAAAAACACTTGTACAAAACTGACCTAATTTTTCAGTCTTGTTTCAGTGGCTGTGCTGTGGGTGGGAGAATGGAATTTTGGGCCACTCAATTTTCCCCAAACTTGTCCCCCTTTCTTTCCCTCTGTTTTTTTCTTTTCCTAGATGCCTCAAAACTATAACCAGCTTTCTTTTTTTTCTACTTTTTCTTTTAAACCATGCATTATAACTTTGAGACCTGGAAAAAAGAGAATATTATGAAAAATTGTAACCCAACAGATATGATATCTTAAACAACATGAACTAATTCCTAAAAACACACCGTGCCTTTTCATAATATTTACTCAAAAAAATCACTGCTCTAGAAAAAAGTTGTAGGGCATATTTCTAAGAAACTGGTATTTTAGGTAATAGTGGACTATATTTTTTATGTTACTCATGATTTATTACCTTTTGTCTTGGCTATTATGCAATATTCTTGAGGGAAGTCATGATCACTTTGTGGTAGAGTTGTGCCAGTGAGGGAAATAAAATAATCAATCATCTTCCCTGTGGTGTTAAAGTTTTGTTTAGAAGAGATAAGTTAAAGTAAAGTATCACAGGGTTAACTTTTATACGTAACTGGAATTCATCAAAATTACATTTTCATGGATCAAAGGACATTATCAAGAAAGTGAAAAAAAAAAACTGCAGAATTTGAAAAAATAGTTGCAAATCCTATATATGTAAGGGTTCAATATCCAGAGTGTATGAAGAATAGCTACAAATAAATGACAACAAAAATAAAACCAAAAAAAATTGATGAGCAAAAGACATGAATCTACATTTCTCTAAAGAAGGTTTATGAATTGCCAATAAGAACATGAAAAGACCCTCAACATCTTTAGTCATCAGGGAAATGCAAATTAAAACCACAATGAGATACCATTTCACAAGCATTTATGACGATTATATTAAAAACTGAAAATAACTAATGTCAGTGAAGAAGTGGAAAAACTGAAACAATTGTACATTGTTGGTTGGAATGTAAAATAAGACAGCAGAAGTGGAATATCATTTGGCAATTTCTCAAAAAGCATACAACAGGCAATTCCACTCCTAGATATATAAACAAAAGAAATGAAAACAGGGACACAAACGTATCATACATCAATGTGCATAGCAGTTATATGTACAATAGCCAAAAGGTGGACACAAGCCAAGTGTCCATCAACACATGAATAGATAAACAAAATGCAGGAGAAGAGAGAAGACAGCAGATTAGGAGAGATAGGACAAAAAAGGTCTATGTGAAAAATATGAGATAAAAGACAGAAAGTGCTCCAGAATACCAATTACAGCAATGTACCAGCTGAAAAAGGCCTATTAAATCCTAAGGGACTGTGCACTTGGTGAAACCAAGAGTCTGTGTTCTGAAATGAGTGAGTGAGCCTGCTGGAGAACTGGCAGAATAACACCACAGTTGGGAGAAACTGGGGTTTGGCATTTGGACATGGATTAGTTTAAAAACCCAAAATGGGTATGGATGTGGCAGCGAGAGCCACACAGTCCAGCATGGTTGGAAGTGCTTCCCACAACCTGTTCACATGCCTCAGTATCTGACATGGATGATAGCCTTTTGGACAACCACAGCTAATTGTCCCAGAGCTAGGAAAACAGAGTTCCCCAAAAGGGGGAAGTTACCATGCACATACAGCCATTTTTTGGCAGGCTGGGAATACTCCTGAAGGACCCTATGGCTCAGAGCTTTGCATAGGGTCTGTGCTCACCTGTGACATAACAGTCTTCCCTCAGCAGAGGCCCTAGGAGTGCATGGCTTGGAAGACAGACCCACATCAATGTCCCAGGGACCATACACCTATACCAGGGATTTGTGGGTCTGTGGCAGAGACAAACTGTGATGAGATGGAACAGAATGTTTGGACTCCTGCAAGAGTTTTACATCTCCAGGAACACGTGGTAGAGTTGATTATTAAAGTTGCCATCCCTTCTTAACTTCTCAGACACACCCCCCCACAATCAGGGTGGGCAGCACCAACTACACATGAAAATTTGGTGCACCAATTGGACCCCCACAACATTCAGACCACCCACTCACCACAGACACAAAGTTGGGAAAAACTGGCTTGAGGCACAGCTGAGATGGAGCCCTGGATAAGGACCCAGAGCTCTGGACCTGGACCAGGATCCCTGTTTCCATCTCATCCTCCACTAGTGACTTGGTGTACATTGACTCCCCATGCACAGCCTTAGTTACTGTACTTGGAAGGGAAAGGCCCATGTAAGCTTACTGTCAGTTATCCATGACTTAGGGGAGGAAAGTAAAACATTTTTGTAATTTTTATATTCTACCAAATGTGAGGAACTCTTTTAACTCCATCATCATAGTATGGGGTCCTACCCATTCCATCTGAGGCTTATGATCCCAATCTCCCAGAGAAGCACAAATGATTATTGATGATAATTGTAGATATATGTTGCTTTTATCATGTGACCCTCTGATTGTGGAAAACATGTAACTGACACTCCCTTTACTCAGGCAGATGAGTAACAAGATGAAATACAAAGGATATTTATTTATTTATTTATTTTTATAGTAGAGGTGAGAACAGTACGGGATGGTTTGGTGTTCTTTTCTTCACTATTTTGGGGTAATTAAAATGTTCTATCATTGATTGTTGTGATGAATGCACTACTATCTGTTGATAGTGTGGGCCACACATTGTACACTTTGGATGGAGTATATGGTGTGTGAATATATCTCAATAAAATTAATTTAAAAAATCAATTGACCATGGTTCTGAGGTTCTAGTTCTGAGCTCTCAATTCAATTCCATTCAAGGCGGGGCAAGATGGCAGACTGGTGAGCTGTATGTTTTAGTTACTCCTCCAGGAAAGTAGGTAGAAAGCCAGGAACTGCGTGGACTGGACACCACAGAGCAATCTGTCTGGGCATACTTCATACAACACTCATGAAAATGTCGAACTGCTGAGATCAGCGAAATCTGTAAGTTTTTGCAGCCAGGGGACCCGCACCCCTCCCTGCCAGGCTCAGTCCCGGGGGAGGAGGGGCTGTCAGCTCCGGGAAGGAGAAGGGAGAACTGCAGTGGCTGCTCTTATCGGAAACTCATTCTACTGATCCAGACTCCAACCATAGATAGACTGAGACCAGACACCAGAGAATCTGAGAGCAGCCAGCCCAGCAGAGAGGAGACAGGCATAGAAAAAAAAAAACAACACGAAAAACTCCAAAATAAAAGCAGAGGATTTTTGGAGTTCTGGTGAACACAGAAAGGGGAAGGGCGGAGCTCAGGCCCTAAGGTGCATATGCAAATCCCGAAGAAAAGCCGATCTCTCTACCCTGTGGACCTTTCCTTAATGGCCCTGGTTCTTTGTCTCTTAGCATTTCAATAACCCATTAGATCTCTGAGGAGGGCCCTTTTTTTTTTTTTTTAAATCCTTTTTTCTTTTTGTAAAACAATTACTCTAAGAAGCCCAATACAGAAAGCTTCAGAGACTTTCAATTTGGGCACGTCAAGTCAAGAGCAGAACTAAGAGAGCTCTGAGACAAAAGGCAATAATTCAGTGGCTGAGAAAATTCACTAAACACCACAACTTCCCAAGAAAGGGGGGTGTCCGCTCACAGCCACCATCCTGGTGGACAGGAAACACTTCTGCCCATCGCCAGCCCCATAGCCCAGAGCTGCCCCAGACAACCCAGTGTGATGGAAGTGCTTCAAATAACAGGCACACACCACAAAACTGGGCATGGACATTAGCCTTCCCTGCAACCTCAGCTGATTGTCCCAGAGTTGGGAAGGTGGAGCAGTGTGAATTAACAAAGCCCCATTCAGCCATCATTTGAGCAGACTGGGAGCCTCCCTACACAGCCCAGCAGCCCAGAACTGCCCTGGGGGGACGGCACTCACCTGTGACATAGCACAGTCATCCCTCAACAGAGGACCCGGGGTGCACAGCCTGGAAGAGGGGCCCACTTGCAAGTCTCAGGAGCCATACGCCAATACCAAGGACTTGTGGGTCAGTGGCAGAGACAAACTGTGGCAGGACTGAACTGAAGGATTAGACTATTGCAGCAGCTTTAAAACTCTAGGATCACCAGGGAGATTTGATTGTTAGGGCCACCCCCCCTCCCCGACTGCCCAGAAACACGCCCCACATACAAGGCAGGCAACACCAACTACACACGCAAGCTTGGTACACCAATTGGGCCCCACAAGACTCACTCCCCCACTCACCAAAAGGGCTAAGCAGGGGAGAATTGGCTTGTGGAGAACAGGTGGCTCGTGGATGCCACCTGCTGGTTAGTAAGAGAAAGTGTACTCCACGAAGCTGTAGATCTGATAAATTAGAGATAAGGACTTCAATAGGTCTACAAACCCTAAAAGAACCCTATCAAGTTCAGCAAATGCCACGAGGCCAAAAACAACAGAAAATTATAAAGCATATGAAAAAACCAGACGATATGGATAACCCAAGCCCAAGCACCCAAATCAAAAGACCAGAAGAGACACAGCACCTAGAGCAGCTACTCAAAGAACTAAAGATGAACAATGAGACCATAGTACGGGATATAAAGGAAATCAAGAAGACTCTAGAAGAGCATAAAGAAGACATTGCAAGACTAAATAAAAAAATGTATGATCTTATGGAACTTAAAGAAACTGTTGACCAAATTAAAAAGATTCTGGACACTCATAGTACAAGACTAGAGGAAATTGAACAACGAATCAGTGACCTGGAAGAAGACAGAATGGAAAATGAAAGCATAAAAGAAAGAATGGGGAAAAAAATTGAAAAAATTGAAATGGACCTCAGGGATATGATAGATAATATGAAACATCCAAATATAAGACTCATTGGTGTCCCAGAAGGGGAAGAAAAGGATAAAGGTCTAGGAAGAGTATTCAAAGAAATTGTTGGGGAAAACTTCCCAAATCTTCTAAATAACATAAATACACAAATCGTAAATGCTCAGCGAACTCCAAATAGAATAAATCCAAATAAACCCACTCCAAGACATATACTGATCACACTGTCAAACACAGAAGAGAAGGAGCAAGTTCTGAAAGCAGCAAGAGAAAAGCAATTCACCACATACAAAGGAAACAGCATAAGACTAAGTAGTGACTACTCAGCAGCCACCATGGAGGCAAGAAGGCAGTGGCACAATATATTTAAAATTCTGAGTGAGAAAAATTTCCAGCCAAGAATACTTTATCCAGCAAAGCTCTCCTTCAAATTTGAGGGAGAGCTTAAATTTTTCACAGACAAACAAATGCTGAGAGAATTTGCTAACAAGAGACCTGCCCTACTGGAGATACTAAAGGGAGCTCTACAGACAGAGAAACAAAGACAGGACAGAGAGACTTGGAGAAAGGTTCAGTACTAAAGAGGTTCGGTATGGGTACAATAAAGGATATTAATAGACAGAGGGGAAAAATATGACAAACATAAACCAAAGGATAAGATGGCTGATTCAAGAAATGCCTTCACAGTTATAACGTTGAATGTAAATGGATTAAACTCCCCAATTAAAAGATATAGATTCGCAGAATGGATAAAAAAAAATGAACCATCAATATGTTGCATACAAGAGACTCATCTTAGACACAGGGACACAAAGAAACTGAAAGTGAAAGGATGGAAAAAAATATTTCATGCAAGCTAACAGCCAAAAGAAAGCAGGAGTAGCAATATTAATCTCAGATTAAATAGATTTTAAATGCAAGGATGTTATGAGAGACAAAGAAGGCCACTAATCCAAATAAAAGGGGGAATTCAAGAAGAAGAAATAACAATCATAAATGTTTATGCACCCAATCAAGGTGCCACAAAATACATGAGAGAAACACTGGCAAAACTAAAGGAAACAATTGACGTTTCCACAATAATTGTGGGAGACTTCAACACATCACTCTCTCTTATAGATAGATCAACCAGACAGAAGACCAATAAGGAAATTGAAAACCTAAACAATCTGATAAATGAATTGGATTTAACAGACATATATAGAACATTACATCCAAAATCACCAGGATACACATTCTTCTCTAGTGCTCCTGGAACTTTCTCCAGAATAGATCATATGCTGGAACATAAAATAAGCCTCAATAAATTTAAAAAAAATGAAATTATTCAAAGCACATTCTCTGACCACAATGGAATACAATTAGAAGTCAATAACCATCAGAGACTTAGAAAATTCACAAATACCTTGAGTTTAAACAACACACTTCTAAACAGTCAGTGGGTTAAGGGAGAAATTGCTAAATATAGAGAGATGAATGAAAATGAGAATACAAGATACCAAAACCTATGAGATACAGCAAAAGCAGTACCAAGGGGGAAATTTGTAGCACTAAATGCATATATTAAAAAGGAAGAAAGAGCCGAAATCAAGGAACAAATGGATAAACTGAAAGCTAGAAAATGAACAGCAAACCCATCCAAAACCAAGTAGAAGAAAAGAAATAACAAGGATTAAAGCAGAAATAAATGACATAGAGAACAAAAAACCATAGAGAGAATAAATAACACCAAGAGCTGGTTCTTTGAGAAGATCAACTGTATTGACAAGCCCCTAGCTAGACTGACAAAATCAAAAGGAGAGAAGACCCATCTAAACAAAATAATGAATGAAAAAGGTGACATTACTGCAGATCCTGAAGAAATTAAAAAAATTATAAGAGGATACTGTGAACAACTGTATGGCAACAAGCTGGATAATTTAGAGGAAATGAACAATTTCCTGTAAACATATGAACAACCTAGACAGACCAGAGAAGAAACAGAAGACCTCAACCAACCAATCACAAGCAAAGAGATCCTGTCATCAAAAAGCTTCCCCCAAATAAATGCTGAGGGCCAGATGGCTTCACAGAGGAATTCTGCCAAACTTTCCAGAAAGAACTGACACCAATCTTACTTAAACTCATTCAAAACATTGAAGAAAATGGAACACTTCCTAACTCATTTCATGAAGCTAACCTCAATCTAATACCAAAACCAGGCCAAGATGCTACAAAAAGGAAAACTATAGGCAATCTCCCTAATGAATATAGATGCAAAAATTCTTAACAAAACACTTGCAAATCAAATCCAAAGACACATTAAAAAAATCATACACCATGACCAAGTGGGGTTCATTCCAGGCATGCAAGGATGGTTCAACATAAGAAAATCAATCAGTGTATTATAGCACATTAACAAATAAAAAGAGAAAAATCAAATGACCATCTCAAAAGTTACTGAAAAAGCATTCAGCAAAATCCAACATTCCTTTTTGATAAAAATACTTCAAAACGTAGGAATTGAAGGAAACTTCCTCAATATGATAAAGAGCATATTTGAAAAACCCACAGCCCGAAAAGCACTCAATGGAGAGACTGAAAGCCTTCCCTCTAAGATCAGGAACAAGACAAGGATGCCTGCTATCACCACTGTTATTCAACATTGTGCTGGAAGTGGTAGCCAGGGCAATCCAGCAAGACAAAGAAATAAAAGACATCCAAATTGGAAAGGAAGAAGTAAAACTGTCATTGTTTGCAGATTATATGATCTTATATCTGGAAAACCCTGAGAAACTGATGATACAGATATTAGAGCTAATAAATTTAGCAAAGTAGCAAGATACAAGACTAATGCACATAATTCAGTAATGTTTCTATATGCTAGAAATGAACAAACTGAAGAGACACTTAAGAAAAAGAGGAGGAGGGGCAAGATGGCAGACTGGTGAGCTGTAAGTTTTAGTTACTCCTCCAGGAAAGTAGGTAAAAAGCCAGGAACTGCGTGGACTGGACACCACAGAGCAATCTGTCTTTGGGCATACTTCATACAACACTCATGAAAACATGGAACTGCTGAGATCAGCGAAATCTGTAAGTTTTTGCGGCCAGGGGACCTGCGCCCCTCCCTGCCAGGCTCAGTCCCGGGGGAGGAGGGGCTGTCAGCTCCGGGAAGGAGAAGGGAGAACTGCAGTGGCTGCTCTTATCGAAAACTCATTCTACTGATTCAAACTCCAACCATAGATAGAATGAGACCAGACATCAGAGATTCTGAGAGCAGCCAGCCCAGCAGAGAGGAGACAGGCATAGAAAAAAAACAACACGAAAAACTCCAAAATAAAAGCAGAGGATTTTTGGAGTTCTGGTGAACACAGAAAGGGGAAGGGCGGAGCTCAGGTCTTCAGGCTCATATGCAAATCCCGAAGCAAAGCTGATCTCTCTGCCCTGTGCACCTTTCCTTAATGGCCCTGGTTGCTATGTCTATTAGCATTTCAATAACCCATTAGATCTCTGAGGAGGGCCGTTTTTTGTTTTTTGTTTTTTTTTTTTTTTTTTAAATCCTTTTTGCTTTTTCTAAAACAATTACTCTAAGAAGCTCAATACAGAAAGCTTCAAAGAATTGCAATTTGGGCACGTCAAGTCAAGAGCAGAACTAAGAGAGCTCTGAGACAAAAGGCAATAAACCAGTGGCTGAGAAAATTCACTAAACAACACAACTTCCCAAGAAAAGGGGGGTGTCTGCTCACAGCCACCATCCTGGTGGACAGGAAACACTCCTGCCCATCGCCAGCCCCATAGCCCAGAGCTGCCCCACACAACCCAGTGTGACGGAAGTGCTTCAAATAACAGGCACACACCACAAAACTGGGCATGGACGTTAGCCTTCCCTGCAACCTCAGCTGAATGTCCCAGAGCTGGGAAGGTGGAGCAGTGTGAATTAACAAAGCCCCATTCAGCCATCATTTGAGCAGAGTGGGAGCCTCCCTACACAGCCCAGCAGCCCAGAACTGCCCTGGGGGGACGGCACTCACCTGTGACATAGCACAGTCATCCCTCAACAGAGGACCCGGGGTGCACAGCCTGGAAGAGGGTCCCACTTGCAAGTCTCAGGAGTCATACGCCAATACCAAAGACTTGTGGGTCAGTGGCAGAGACAAACTGTGGCAGGACTGAACTGAAGGATTAGACTATTGCAGCAGCTTTAAAACTCTAGGATCATCAGGGAGATTTGATTGTTAGGGCCACCCCCCCTCCCCGACTGCCCAGAAACACGCCCCACATACAGGGCAGGCAACACCAACTACACACGCAAGCTTGGTACACCAATTGGGCCCCACAAGACTCACTCCCCCACTCACCAAAAAGGCTAAGCAGGGGAGAACTGGCTTGTGGAGAACAGGTGGCTCGTGGACGCCACCTGCTGGTTAGTTAGAGAAAGTGTACTCCACGAAGCTGTAGATCTGATAAATTAGAGATAAGGACTTCAATAGGTCTACAAACCCTAAATGAACCCTATCAAGTTCAGCAAATGCCACGAGGCCAAAAACAACAGAAAATTATAAAGCATATGAAAAAACCAGACGATATGGATAACCCAAGCCCAAGCACCCAAATCAAAAGACCAGAAGAGGCACAGCACCTAGAGCAGTTACTCAAAGAACTAAAGATGAACAATGAGACCATAGTACGGGAGATAAAGGAAATCAAGAAGACCCTAGAAGAGCATAAAGAAGACATTGCAAGACTAAATAAAAAAATGGATGATCTTGTGGAAATTAAAGAAACTGTTGACCAAATTAAAAAGATTCTGGACACTCATAGTACAAGACTAGAGGAAGTTGAACAACGAATCAGTGACCTGGAAGATGACAGAATGGAAAATGAAAGCATAAAAGGAAGAATGGGGAAAAAAATTGAAAAACTCGAAATGGACCTCAGGGATATGATAGATAATATGAAACGTCCGAATATAAGACTCATTGGTGTCCCAGAAGGGGAAGAAAAGGGTAAAGGTCTAGGAAGAGTATTCAAAGAAATTGTTGGGGAAAACTTCCCAAATCTTCTAAACAACATAAATACACAAATCATAAATGCTCAGCGAACTCCAAATAGAATAAATCCAAAAAAACCCACTCCGAGACATATACTGATCACACTATCAAACATAGAAGAGAAGGACCAAGTTCTGAAAGCAGCAAGAGAAAAGCAATTCACCACATACAAAGGAAACAGCATAACACTAAGTAGTGGCTACTCAGCAGCCACCATGGAGGCAAAAAGGCAGTGGCACGATATATTTAAAATTCTGAGTGAGAAAAGTTTCCAGCCAAGAATACTTTATCCAGCAAAGCTCTCCTTCAAATTTGAGGGAGACCTTAAATTTTTCACAGACAAACAAATGCTGAGAGAATTTGCTAACAAGAGACCTGCCCTACTGGAGATACTAAAGGGAGCCCTACAGACAGAGAAACAAAGGCAGGACAGAGAGACTTGGAGAAAGGTTCAGTACTAAAGAGATTCGGTATGGGTACAATAAAGGATATTAATAGAGAGAGGGAAAAATATGGCAAACATAATCCAAAGGATAAGATGGCCGATTCAAGAAATGCCTTCACGGTTTTAACGTTGAATGTAAATGGATTAAACTCGCCAATTAAAAGATATAGATTCGCAGAATGGATCAAAAAAAATGAACCATCAATATGTTGCATACAAGAGACTCATCTTAGACACAGGGACACAAAGAAACTGAAAGTGAAAAGATGGAAAAAAATATTTCATGCAAGCTACAGCCAAAAGAAAGCAGGTGTAGCAATATTAATCTCAGATAAAATAGACTTCAAATGCAGGGATGTTTTGAGAGACAAAGAAGGCCACTACATACTAATAAAAGGGGCAATTCAGCAAGAAGAAATAACAATCGTAAATGTCTATGCACCCAATCAAGGTGCCACAAAATACATGAGAGAAACACTGGCAAAACTAAAGGAAGCAATTGATGTTTCCACAATAATTGTGGGAGACTTCAACACATCACTCTCTCCTATAGATAGATCAACCAGACAGAAGACCAATAAGGAAATTGAAAACCTAAACAATCTGATAAATGAATTAGATTTAACAGACATATACAGGACATTACATCCCAAATCACCAGGATACACTTACTTTTCTAGTGCTCATGGAACTTTCTCCAGAATAGGTCATATGCTGGGACATAAAACAAGCCTCAATAAATTTAAAAAGATTGAAATTATTCAAAGCACATTCTCTGACCACAATGGAATACAATTAGAAGTCAATAACCATCAGAGACTTAGAAAATTCACAAATACCTGGAGGTTAAACAACACACTCCTAAACAATCAGTGGGTTAAAGAAGAAATAGCAAGAGAAATTGCTAAATATATAGAGACGAATGAAAATGAGAACACAACATACCAAAACCTATGGGATGCAGCAAAAGCAGTGCTAAGGGGGAAATTTATAGCACTAAACGCATATATTAAAAAGGAAGAAAGAGCCAAAATCAAAGAACTAATGGATCAACTGAAGAAGCTAGAAAATGAACAGGAAACCAATCCTAAACCAAGTAGAAGAAAAGAAATAACAAGGATTAAAGCAGAAATAAATGACATAGAGAACAAAAAAAACAATAGAGAGGATAAATATCACCAAAAGTTGGTTCTTTGAGAAGATCAACAAGATTGACAAGCCCCTAGCTAGACTGACAAATCAAAAAGAGAGAAGACCCATATAAACAAAATAATGAATGAAAAAGGTGACATAACTGCAGATCCTGAATAAATTAAAAAAATTATAAGAGGATATTATGAACAACTGTATGGCAACAAACTGGATAATGTAGAAGAAATGGACAATTTACTGGAAACATATGAACAACCTAGACAGACCAGAGAAGTAATAGAAGACCTCAACCAACCCATCACAAGCAAAGAGATCCAATCAGTCATCAAAAATCTTCCCACAAATAAATGCCCAGGGCCAGATGGCTTCACAGGGGAATTCTACCAAACTTTCCAGAAAGAACTGACACCAATCTTACTCAAACTCTTTCAAAACATTGAAAAAAAATGGAACACTACCTAACTCATTTTATGAAGCTAACATCAATCTAATACCAAAACCAGGCAAAGATGCTACAAAAAAGGAAAACTACCGGCCAATCTCCCTAATGAATATAGATGCAAAAATCCTCAACAAAATACTTGCAAATCGAATCCAAAGACACATTAAAAAAATCATACACCATGACAAGGGGGGTTCATTCCAGGCATGCAAGGATGGTTCAACATAAGAAAAACAATCAATGTATTACAACACATTAAAAACTCGAAAGGGAAAAATCAATTGATCATCTCAATAGATGCTGAAAAAGCATTTGACAAAATCCAACATCCCTTTTTGATAAAAACACTTCAAAAGGTAGGAATTGAAGGAAACTTCCTCAACATGATAAAGAGCATATATGAAAAACCCACAGCCAGCATAGTGCTCAATGGTGAGAGACTGAAAGCCTTCCCTCTAAGATCAGGAACAAGACAAGGATGCCCACTGTCACCACTGTTATTCAACATTGTGCTGGAAGTGCTAGCCAGGGCAATCCGGCAAGACAAAGAAATAAAAGGCATCCATATTGGAAAAGAAGAAGTAAAACTGTCATTGTTTGCAGATGATATGATCTTATATCTAGAAAACCCTGAGAAATCAACGATACACCTACTAGAGCTAATAAACAAATTTAGCAAAGTACCGGGATACAAGATTAATGCACATAAGTCAGTAATGTTTCTATATGCTAGAAATGAACAAACTGAAGAGACACTCAAGAAAAAGATACCATTTTCAATAGCAACTAAAAAAATCAAGTACCTAGGAATAAACTTAACCAAAGATGTAAAAGACCTATAGAAAGAAAACTACATAACTCTACTAAAAGAAATAGAAGGGAACCTTAAAAGATGGAAAAATATTCCATGTTCATGGATAGGAAGACTAAATGTCATTAAGATGTCAATTCTACCCAAACTCATCTACAGATTCAATGCAATCCCAATCAAAATTCCAACAACCTACTTTGCAGACTTGGAAAAGCTAGTTATCAAATTTATTTGGAAAGGGAAGATGCCTCGAATTGCTAAAGACACTCTAAAAAAGAAAAACGAAGTGGGAGGACTTACACTCCCTGACTTTGAAGCTTATTATAAAGCCACAGTTGCCAAAACAGCATGGTACTGGCACAAAGATAGACATATAGATCAATGGAATCGAATTGAGAACTCAGAGATAAACCCTCAGATCTATGGCCGACTGATCTTTGATAAGGCCCCCCAAAGTCACCGAACTGAGCCATAATGGTCTTTTCAACAAATGGGGCTGGGAGAGTTGGATATCCATATCCAAAAGAATGAAGGAGGACCCCTACCTCACCCCCCTACACAAAAATTAACTCAAAATGGACCAAAGATTTCAATATAAAAGAAAGTACCATTAAACTCCTAGAAGATAATGTAGGAAAACATCTTCAAGACCTTGTATTAGGAGGCCACTTCCTAGACTTTACACCCAAAGCACAAGCAACAAAAGAGAAAATAGATAAATGGGAACTCCTCAAGCTTAGAAGTTTCTGCACCTCAAAGGAATTTCTCAAAAAGGTAAAGAGGCAGCCAACTCAATGGGAAAAAATTTTTGGAAACCATGTATCTGACAAAAGACTGATATCTTGCATATATAAAGAAATCCTACAACTCAATGACAATAGTACAGACAGCCCAATTATAAAATGGGCAAAAGATATGAAAAGACAGTTCTCTGAAGAGGAAATACAAATGGCCAAGAAACACATGAAAAAATGTTCAGCTTCACTAGCTATTAGAGAGATGCAAATTAAGACCACAATGAGATACCATCTAACACCGTTTAGAATGGCTGCCATTAAACAAACAGGAAACTACAAATGCTGGAGGGGATGTGGAGAAATTGGAACTCTTATTCATTGTTGGTGGGACTGTATAATGGTTCAGCCACTCTGGAAGTCAGTCTGGCAGTTCCTTAGAAAACTAGATATAGAGCTACCATTCGATCCAGCGATTGCACTTCTCGGTATATACCCGGAAGATCGGAAAGCAGTGACACGAACAGATATCTGCATGCCAATGTTCATAGCAGCGTTATTCACAATTGCCAAGAGATGGAAACAACCCAAATGTCCCTCAACAGATGAGTGGAAAAATAAAATGTGGTATATACACACGATGGAATACTACGCGGCAGTAAGAAGGAACGATCTGGTGAAACATATGACAACATGGATGAACCTTGAAGACATAATGCTGAGCGAAATAAGCGAGGCACAAAAAGAGAAATATTATATGCTACCACTAATGTGAACTTTGAAAAATGTAAAACAATTGGTTTATAATGTAGAATGTAGGGGAACTAGCAGTAGAGAGCAATTAAGGAAGGGGGAACAATAATCCAAGAAGAACAGATAAGCTATTTAACGTTCTGGGGATGCCCAGAAATGACTATGGTCTGTTAATTTCTGATGGATGTAGTAGGAACAAGTTCACTGAAATGTTGCTATATTATGTAACTTTCTTGGGGTAAAGTAGGAACATGTTGGAAGTTAAGCAGTTATCTTAGGTTAGTTGTCTTTTTCTTACTCCCTTGTTATGGTCTCTTTGAAATGTTCTTTTATTGTATGTTTGTTTTTTTTTTAACTTTTTTTTTCATACAGTTGATTTAAAAAAGAAGGGAAAGTTAAAAAAAAAAAAAAAGAAAAAAGACAAACAAGGAAAAAAAAAAAAGATGTAGTGCCCCCTTGAGGAGCCTGTGGAGAATGCAGGGGTATTCACCTACCCCACCTCCATGGTTGCTAACATGACCACAGACATAGGGGACTGGTGGTTTGATGGGTTCAGCCCTCTACCATAAGTTTTACCCTTGGGAAGACGGTTGCTGCAAAAGAGAGGCTAGGCCTCCCTGTATTTGTGCCTAAGAGTCTCCTCCTGAATGCCTCTTTGTTGCTCAGATGTGGCCCTCTCTCTCTGGCTAAGCCAACTTGAGAAGTGAAATCACTGCCCTCCCCCCTACGTGGGATCAGACACCCAGGGAAGTGAATCTCCCTGGCAACGTGGAATATGACTCCCGGGGAGGAATGTAGACCCGGCATCGTGGGATGGAGAACATCTTCTTGACCAAAAGGGGGATGTGAAAGGAAATGAAATAAGCTTCAGTGGCAGAGAGATTCCAAAACGAGCCAAGAGATCACTCTGGTGGGCACTCTTACGCACACTTTAGACAACCTTTTTTAGGTTCTAAAGAATTGGGGTAGCTGGTGGTGGATACCTGAAACTATTAAACTACAACCCAGATCCCATGAATCTCGAAGACAGTTGTATAAAAATGTAGCTTATGAGGGGTTACAGTGGGATTGGGAATGCCATAAGGACGAAACTCCACTTTGTCTAGTTTATGGATGGATGTGTAGAAAAGTAGGGGAAGGAAACAAACAGACAAAGGTACCCAGTGTTCTTTTTTACTTCAATTGCTCTTTTTCACTCTAATTATTATTCTTGTTATTTTTGTGTGTGTGCTAATGAAGGTGTCAGGGATTGATTTAGGTGATGAATGTACAACTATGTAATGGTACTGTAAACAATCGAAAGTACAATTTGTTTTGTATGACTGCGTGGTATGTGAATATATCTCAATAAAATGATGATTAAAAAAAAAAAAAGAAAAGATACCATTTTCAATAGCAACAAAAAAAAATCAAGTACCTAGGAATAAACTTAGCAAAAGATGTAAAATACCTATACAAAGAAAACTACATAACTCTCCTGAAAGAAATAGGCAGGGACTTTAAAAGATGGAAAAATATTCCATGTTCATACATAGGAAGGCTAAATGTCATTAAGATGTCAATTCTACCCAAACTCATCTACAAATTCAATGCAATCCCAATCAAAATTCCAACAACCTACTTTGCAGAATTGGAAAAGATAGTAATGAGTTTTATTTGGAAAATGAACATGCCTTGAATTGCTAAAGACACTCTAAAAAAAGAAAAATGAAGTGGGAGGACTTGCACTCCCTGATTTTGAAGCTTATTATAAAGCCACAGTTTTCAAAACAGAATGGTACTGGCACAAAGACATATCGATCAATGGAATCAAATTGAGAATTCAGAGATAGACCCCCAGATCTATGGCCAACTGATCTTTGATAAGGTCCCCAAAGTCATGGAACAGGGTCATAACTGTCTTTTCAAAAAATGGGTTTGGTAGAATTGGATATCCATATCCAAAGGCATGAATGAGGACCCCTACCTCACACCCTACACAAAAATTAACTCAAAATGGATCAAAGATCTCAATATAAGACAGTACCATAAAACTCCTAGAAGATAATGTAGGGAAACATCTTCAAGACCTTGTATTAGGTGGCCACTTCCCAGACTTTACACCCAAAGCACAAGCAACAAAAGAAAAAATAGATAAATGGGAACTCCTCAAACTGAGAAATTTCTGTACCTCAAAGGAATCTGTCAAAAAGATAAAGAGGCAGCCAACTCAATGGGAAAATTTTTGCAAACCATTTATCTGACAAGACTGATATCTTGCATATATAGAGGAATCCTACAACTCAATTATGATGGCACAGACAGACCAATTATAAAATGGGCAAAAGATATGAAAAGACAGTTCCCTGAAGAGGAAATACAAATGGACAAGAAACATGAAAAAATGTTCAGATTCACTAGCTATTAGACAGATGCAAATTAAGACCACAAGATACCATCTCACACCAATTAGAATGGCTGCCATTCAACCAACAGGAAACTACAAATGCTGGAGAGGATGTGGATAAATTGGAACTCTTATTCATTGTTGGTGGGACTGTATAATGGTTCAGCCACTCTGGAAGTCAGTCTGGCAGTTCCTTAGAAAACTAGATATAGAGTTACCCTTCAGTCCAGCGATTGCACTTCTTGGTATATACCCGGAAGATCTGAAAGCAGTGACATGAACAGATATCTGCATGCCAATGTTCATAGAGCATTATTCACAATTGCCAAAAGATGGAAAGAACCTAAATGTCCTTCAACAGATAAGTGGATAAATAAAATGTGGTGTATACACATGATGGAATACTACACAGCAGTAAGAAGGAACAGTGTGAAACATATGACAACATGGACGAACCTTGAAGACACAATGCTGAGCAAAATAAGCCAGGCACAAAAAGAGATATATGCTGCCACTAATGTGAACATTGAAAAATGTAAAATGAATGGTTTATTACATAGAATGTAGGGGAACTAGTGATAGAGAGCAATTAAGGAAGGGGGAACAATAATCCAATAGGAACAGACAAGCTATTGTGGGTAAATTTAACATTCTGGGGATGCCCAGGAATGACTATGGTCTGTTAATTTCTGATGGGTATAGTAAGAACAAGTTCACAGAAATGTTGCTATATTAGATTACTTTATTGGGGTAGAGTAGGAACATGTTGGAAGTAAAGTAGTTATCTTAGGTTAGTTTTCTTTTTCTTACTCCCTTGTTATGGTCTGTTTGAAATGTTCTTTTAGTGTATGTTTTTTTAATTTTTTTAATTTTTTATACAGTTGATTAAAAAAAGAGTTAATTAAAAAAAAAAACAAGGAGAAATGCTATACAGAGCCCCCTTGAGTAGCTGTTGGAGAATGCAGGGGTATTGGTTTGCCCAACCTTGATGGTTGCTAATGACATAGGGGACTGGTGGTTTGATAGGTTTAGCCCTCTACCACAGGACTTGCCCTTGGGAAGACTGTTGCTGCAAAGGAGAGGCTAGACCTGCGTATAATTGTGCCTAAGGGCCTCCTCCGGAATGCCTCTTTGTTGCTCATATGTGGTCTTCTCTCTCTAGCTAAGCCAACTTGGCAGGTGAAATCACTGCCCTTCCCCCTATGTGGGATCAGATACCCAGGGGAGTGAATCTCCCTGGCAATATGAATATGACTCCCAGGGAGGAATGTAGACCCTGCATCGTGGGATGGAGAACATCTACTTGACCAAAAGGGGGAAGTGAAAGGAAATGAAATAAGCTTCAGTGGCAGAGAGATTCCAAAAGGAGCCAAGAGGTCACTCTGGTGGGCACTCTTATGCACAATATAGACAACACTTTTAGGTTCTAATGAATTGAGGTAGCTAGTGGTAGATACTTGAAACTATCATACTACAACCCAGAACCCATGAATCTTGAAGATGATTGTATAAAAATGTATCTTATAAGGGGTGACAATGTGATTGGGAAAGCCATATGGACCACACTCCCCTTTGTCTAGTTTCTGGATGGATGAGTCAAGAAATGGGGGAAGGAAAAAAACAAAAAAGGGACCCAGTCTTCTTTTTTACTTTAATTGCCCTTTTATACCTTAATTATTATTCTTGTTATTTTTGTGTCTGTGGTAATGAAGGTGTCAGGGATTGATTTTGGGAATAAATGCACAACTATGTAATGGTTCTGTGAACAATTGAATATATGATTTGTTTTGTATGACTTCATGGTATGTGAATATATCTCAATAAAATGAATTTTTAAAAAAATGTGAGGTGGGTGGAGGCATGAATCTGTTTTGTTTTGGTGCGGTTTTTTGCTCAGGCTCCTTTTGGCTTCTGCTTAAAATTTTTGCTGTGCTGCACACAGAATTTTCCAATTGTGGAGTTTTCAGAGAACTGGAAAGAGGGAAAAAGCCAAGTGCTTTCAAAATAATAGTAATCTCATCATTTGACTTCCAACATCTATTTGAATAAAGGATTTGTATTTTCCTCCATTGTGGTTAATTTACAAAGATCCATTTTCTTTGAATCCCCAGTGCCTAATTTCTCAGGATTCATTTGAAGGGCAAGTATTTCTTCCTTAAAGCTGTATTAGGGTTTAGGATTTTTGCTGTTTTTTAAACTTCTGAAACACTCTAGGAACACTTGCCTGGACTTTGTGTTTTGGAGGCAAAGGAAAAATGATCTCCTGTTTTATTTTTGGAATCTGCAAGGTAACCCTGAGGTCCCAGGTGGATTTTATGTTTGGAAAAGAGAACTTTTGGGGACTAAGGCTGACCCTGAGCCCCCAGGTCACTGTTCACATTTACAAAAGCAAATGTGATATCTCCAATTGCTCTTCACTTGAGGTTGGCTTAACTTTTTTATCTTCTGTCTTGGGTCTCTGCCCCTGAGGTACTTCAAAAGCAAAACCCACAAGACCCAAAACAAAGAAAGCTAAACCAGATTCAAGGAAAAAATGACCTGGGACACTGGGATCACTTTTACAAAGGCAAAAAGTGACTTCAAGAGTTCCATAGAATGGCTTTTAGTCTCCTTAGATTCATCGTGTCATTTGTGCAGAGTGATCTCAACAGGTCTGAGACCCAAAGTTTCATGATGGGTGTAGACTGGCAATGAGATTGTAGGATGGGAGACTGTCAGTAAGCTAAATGCACTAACACAAATGGATTCTTCAGTGATTCTTAAGTGATTCAACTATATAGAGCATATAAATGGGGCCACCCATGCAACCATTTCTTTCCTTAGGCTGATCTTTTTATTGCTGGACACACAGGGAATGCTGAGGAAGTGAAACTTATAACCCACAAATATTGGCATAAATTCACTTTTTATCATCAGATTAGTTATGAAGGGTTTTTTTGAATTCTTGGTGAAAAAAAGGATACTAATTTCAGATAATCTTATAAATCATGATGAGATAGATTTTAAGAACATATTTTGATGTTCATTTTTATATTATCCATACTTTGCTTTCTTCCCAAAAAGATTTTAGGTGGAATAACTTTGTGGAACAAACCCATTCATAGAATGTAATATGAATTTCTCATTACGATATGCCTGGTTTTATCCTTTATTAAGTAATTGTAAAATTGCTTTTGGATAATCTGAGGGAGATTTTTGTTTTTGTTCATGTTTCATCTACATCTTTGAATTTCATATGTATGTGTTAACTAATAAATTCATTTATTGAGACCAAAAAAATTTACATCTTAATGACATTAAGCCTTCTAATACTCTAATAACTAAGAAAAATAAAATTATAGAGAGATTCAGTATTCATAATACTTTGTTAAATTTGCTCTTGTCTGTTGCTACCCCTTCCTCTAGGATATCACTTTCCTGATCTTCAGGGGTGTCTAGACAGTGACCACCCTGACTTGTTTATGTTGAAAAGGGGTGTTGACATTATAGGAAAGAGGCTGCAACTGATTGATTTCTTTTGTTGAACCATGCTTACATGCAGGAATGAACCCCACTTGGTCATGGTGTATAATTCTTTTAATTTGTCTTTGGATTTGATTTGTAAGTCTTTTGTTGAGAATTTTAGCATCTATATTCATTATAAATATTGACATATAGTTTTCATTTTGTAGTATCTTTATCTGCTTTTGGTATCAGAGTGATGTTAGCTCCATAAAATGAGTTAGTTAGTGTTCCTTCTTCAAGTTTTTGAAAGAGTTTGAGCAGGAATAGTGTTAATTCTTTTTGGAAGGTTTGGTAAAATTCCCCTGTAAAGCCATCTGGCCCTGTGATTTTATTTGTAGGTAGACTTTTTTTAAGTTCAGTTTTATTAAGATATATTCACATATACAATCATCTGTGGTGTACACAGTATGATCATATATTTGTGCATTCATCACCCCAATCTATTTTTTGAACATTATCCTTATCCTAGGAAAAGTGAAAAAAATAAAAAATACAACTAAAAAAGAACACCCAGATCATTCCCCCTCCCCCCTATTTTTCATTTAGTTTTTGTCCCCATTTTTCTACTTATCCATCCATACACTAGATAAAGGGAGTGTGATCTACAAGGCTTTCACAACCACAGTGTCACACCTCGTAAGCTACATTATTATACATTCATCAAGGGTCAAGGCTACTGAGTCACACTTTGACAGTTTTAGGTATTTACTTCTAGCTATTCCAATACCTTAACACCTATAAAGGAGTTAGGTAGGTAGGTGTGTGGGGTCATGCCACCTCCAGTCCCATGGCTTTGCCTCTCCTTCCCCCTCCCTTTCCACCCCAAGCCTATGATGCAACAGTACTAAACCTTCGAGGATTTCAGCCATATGGCTGAGAAGCTCTACCTACCTGAATCTATGAAGGCACATGCAGTTCTCAAATATAGACATCCTGATGGAAATCTGTGTATTAAAGTACACATGGTGATTTTGTTTGGTGTGTAGAACAGAACAAGTTCAAGATGTAAAGAAGATTGAGAAATTCCACAGTCAACTAACACAACTTATGGTAGTCAAGGAATCCTGCAGTTTTGCCATGGAAACTGAATGATTTGAAATGAAGACTGTTTGTCATGTTCTTAGGAAGTAAATAGATATCTTTGAATTTAAGGAAGTATTGGGAGAGAAAATTCTTTATATAACTAAGTGGGATATTCGAAAGCTGAGAGATCATTTTTTGTACTTGGTTTTTTAATGTTTACTTTAGAGAGCTAGGAATTTAAATGCTTTCAGTTAGAAAGCCTTTCTTTATTTTTGGAAATTAAACATGAAATACATCTATCTTAGAAACTTTATGCAGATACTTTGATGTTAGGCAAAATATATAATTATTTCTTTGGAAAATTTTTATCAATAATTTGACAAAGACATTGAGAAGCCTATATTCCTTTAATTTAGTTCATCTGTCTTTAAAAGAAAATTAAATACAGCTGTTTTACTGGATCAATAATTCTTTTGGAACATAAAAATTTGTGCTATTGCTGACTGGTAAATATATAATATGGTAACTGAGATTAACTATGCATAGTAATATAACTAATTAAATATAGTAGTGTAGTCTCAATTATATCTAAAGGAAATTATGAATTGCAAGTATTCCTTTACATTACACTTTCCAGATTTAAACTATATTTTTCAGTGTAAGGTATTTGTAGAAACCTTAGCACAGTGAGCTGTAATTTATTTGAAACCAGTTTTCAGTGATCAAAAGTAACTGCAGTTACTTTGAATGCATGAACTGAATGATGGTCACTAAGGACTGAAATCACATCACAGAAATATTTACTACATGTATCCTATCTATAATTTCTCAGAAAGACTAAGGATTATTTGAACTGTTAAAACTTTGCATATCTCTATGACACCCATGCCCATTTTCTTTTTATTTAACCAAGATGTTAAGCATGACTCAAAACTGTTATGTTTTCCAGTAAACCAGAAATATGATATTTCTTGATATTTATCTTCTATTTGTAACCCAAGTTTTACCATCTAAATATAATTTCCACATGTTGATTCCTCAAGAGTAAAATGAAGGCACTATATATTAAAATATTTTTTGTTAGAAATTTGTCATGTTGAGCAACATTTGAGCATTGACAGTTCCATTGGCCATTATGAATTTTGGAATGTTTCAGAGAAGTCAGCAAATAAAATACTGTATGAATATAAAAAACTAAAAAGGGTTATCTATATAGTGCATAAGAGTGCCCACCAGAGTGACCTCTTGACTACTCCATTTGGAATCTCTCAGCCACTGAAACTTTATTCTGTTTCATTTCACATCCCCCTTTTGGTCAAGGAGATGTTCTCAATCCCATGATGTTGTGTCCAGATTCACCCTTGGGAGTCATATCCTGCATTGCCAGGGAGATTTACACCCCTGAGGGTCAGGTCCCACATAGGGGGAGGACAGTGAATTCAGCTGCCAAGTTAGTTTAGCTAGAAAGGGCTACATCTGAGCAACAAAGAGGTACTCAGGGGGAGACTCTTAGGCACAGTTACAAGCAGGTTTAGCCTTTCCTTTGTAGTAATGAGCTTCATAAGGGCAACTCCTGAGATAGAAGGCTCAGCAACCAAACCACCAATCCTCAATGTTTGTGAAAATGTCAGCAACATTCCAGGTAAGGAAGCCCAACACCTCTGCATTTTCCCCCAGCTCCACAGGGGGCCCTGGATACCTATTTTTATTCTCTGGCCAAATTACTTTGGGATGTGTCGCTGTTAAACACTAACCTATACAAACCTACCAGGTCTCACTTTCTATTAAATGTTCTATGTAATTATGGTATTTGAACAACTGTATGGGTTAAATTGTTTAGGAAATGTAGATCCTGCACCAACTAAACATCTCTTTCCTTGATCTCCCAAACACAGTCAGTATCATCCTTTACCCTTTGGCCCAATTGCCCTGGTCCTAACCAGATCTGCTTCATTCATATCTGTAATTGAAGTCTGGACTCTTTTTCACCTTGTTTAACAGTTGCTGTATGTGCTAATATTGACATTCATATCTGTCAAATTCTAGCTCTGAGTGTTAGGTGTCACACAGATACCCAAAGTTCCAGGGATTTATCAGGTTATACACAAAGGGATCAGTATCTTTTAGAATCTGGAGATAGCCATTACAATTCATGAATAGATGTGACTGCTATAAGAGCTTGCAGTCTAGGTACCATAACAATAAGCATTCCCCTGATAAGCTGTGCTTTATTATTCAATTATGAGTTTACACATTGTAGTTAGTCCATATTGGTGAGGCATTACTGTGTTTGCCTTTGTATCTGGCCTTGTTCACACAAAGTGCTGTCCACAGGACCCATTCATCTCATTGATTTTCTTGCAGCTTCACTCCTTCTCACAGTTCTCAATATTCCATTGCATGCACATACCACAGTTCACCATTCTGTTCCTCAATCAATGTATCCTTAGGCCACCTCTCCCCTTAGCAAAGCATGCTTACTGTTTCCATAAACACCAGTATGCAAATGTCCATTCATATCCCTGCTCTCAGATCCTCCAAGTATATGCCCCTTAATGATGCTGTCAAATGTTTTTAATTTTTTTTGACTAACGGGAACTGTGATTTAAAATGGGACTATGAGTGAAGATTATAAATCTATTCTTCAGAGCAGAGGCAAAATGTGCCTTTGTAGTTTACTGTGGTAAATTTAATTTCTGTTTCTTATTCACTCTGTCCCTTTTTTTTATTTGTACATCAATGTCCTTTATCCTGTGACTTTTTGACCCCTCTCTTGAGTATTTTTCCCTGAAATTAGCCATGATACTTGGTTTGGTCAGTGGAAACTTAGTGGTTTTGACATGGGTTATCCTCTCTCTTTCTTTCTCTCTCTCTCTCTCTCTCTCTCTCTCTATATATATATATATATATATATATATATATATATATATATACACACACACACATATATATACACACACACACACACACAGACATATACATACACACACATATCCATGTTCGTGTATTTTGTTCAAGCTTCTACAGGTCGGAGTTTGGGTTAAATGACTTGCCTTGGCCTCTTGCAGTTTTCCATCTGTTATGGGAAAATAGTCACAAATGAGAAGTGCTCCAAAATAAGAGAAAACTGTAGCAGTCATGAAACTTCAAGCAGAACTCCCTAGCCAATGAAAAGCCTCATGATTGAGAAACTCAATGTTTACTCCACTATGCTAAAAACATTTTAAAATCATATTTTTTGTTGTAGAATATAACATATATACATAGAAGTGATAACTTTCCAAGTGCAATTTATCAGGTAGTTAGAGAGTAAATTTAAAAGTGTTATAGGTAACAGTTTCAGTTTTCCTTCATATGGAATATAACATATATACAAAAAGGTAACATCTTTCAAAGTATGATTTAAAAAGTAGATATATAGGAAACTTCCAAAGTTGTTGTGAATTATACTAACATTGTTTTAGTTATTTCCTCATTGGGAAATATAACATATATACAGAAAGGTGATAGATTTCAAATTACAATTTAACAAGTAGCTATAGAACAAATTTCAAAGGGTGCTATGAGTTACAGTTCTATTTCAATTCTTTCCTCCTAGTTATTCTAATATGCTAGCAACTAAGAAAAAGAAAATTGTATAAAGGTTCAGCATTCATAATCCTTTGTTACATTCCATGTTGTCTGTTGCTACTCTTTATTCTAGTTTAACCAACTTCCCAATCTTCAGGGATGTCCAGGCAGTGACCACCCTAACTTGTTTATGTTGAAAATGGCTCTCCCTAAAGAAAAATTAACTATTTTAACATTATTTTATTTAAGTCCTTTTAAATCCCAATTGTAGACTGCTTTGAAATCCTTTACTTTGAGATATTTAAGCCGCATATTAAGCCTTTAGGGTTTATTCATGGTACAGTAATTGTTTAAAATAACAAATAAATGTACAAGTTAATTTAGATAAAATTCTATTATTTGCTTCAAGATAAACACACACTGGCTCATTTAGAATAACCATTACAAACAAATATAACTGATTAACCCAGTCTATTTAAGTTTTCCAAGCACTACTATTTTCCAAGATTTTAATTTTCATATATTTTAATAACAGATTCATAAAATGTGTATTTGTTTCCATTGTTTATATTTATAAATGTAAAAAATTAAAAATGGTCTAGCAAACTTTAAACAATATTTAGTTGATAAAATAATAACCAAGTGCTGAGTATTGAGAGGTGAAAAGGTTACAGAAATGTGTTATCTATTCCAAAGTAAAGTTTACAAAAGCAAATGTATCCAAATTTATTACTATTTTAAATAAATACCCTAATAAACATCTCACTACCCCTATCACCTTAAGTGGTCTACATGGAAATAGAGTGTTAAAGATGAAGTTAGATTGGAATTTTGTTTTCCATCAGGCAAAGGGAAAATTTAGAATATAAATTTTCAGACACTGATGTACTGAAAATAATTGATATGTTTTTAATTAAAAAGTGAATTGCAAATATATAGATACAATTAATTGTAATTAATATAACAAAACAAAATTATATGAGAAATGAGAAAATATCTGCAGAGAAATGATGACAATGTCTAACCCCAAGTGCTCACTGAATTGTTACTGAAAAAGAAGTAACATATTTACTTATCAAAAATGTAATACTAATAGTTTTCACTTACTAAGAATGTGCATCAGTACATAATCAATTCAACCTATTTTGCCATGAAAACAAGAAAAAATATTGAACAATATTTTTGAACAACTCTGCAAACATATCTATAATACAAACACAAAAATGCCTTATATCATAAATTATTTAACATACATATGAATACTATGAAAATATCAAGTGCTAGATAAGGATATGTAAACAATATAAAGTCAAAGAACTATCCCTTGTTCAGTACATAAATTTTAATTTTATCATCATCCATACTCCCTTTATTCATATACAAAAATACTCCCACCAATAACAATCTGAAGTTTTCAAAGATTCTTAACTAAGGCTTTGGATAGAGGTAGGGAACAGGGTGGGGTGAAGATAGGGGGTTTGCAGTTAAAAACAACCTTCTCCAAAATTCTGATATGCTCCTAGTGCCTCATCTGCCGAGAAAGGAATCTATTGATTGATAGAGGAGTACGTTCTTGTTACTTTGCATGGATCTTAACCAGAATTCTCAACCATATTTCTTTATTTCCAGTTTACAGTATGCAAAATTATATGTCTTGTAAAACATGTACTCCTTATGGATCTAATTGATATCTAATTTATAGTTTTATCCAACAGAAAGACAAATGACTTCTTGCACATATCAGATGCTTAAAATATTTATTGAAACAAAAATATATTAAAGCATCTTATCATTTGTTCTAACTACCATGGCTTACAGAAGACTGCCCATATAGTTTCCATATATTGCAGCCACCTGTAACTCCAGTTTTAAACAAAGTTATTACATGGCATCATTTTACAACTTTGGTCCCATTATAATAATTGTTTCCATTAATTTGTTATCTTCTGTCAGCTACCCATTAGGCACATTCCACATATATTGGCTAATGCTAAAGGAAATACTACATTATGTACTTGCCCAAGATTTCATGGCTGGTAAACCAAGTCTTCCAGGCTCATAATATAACCACTTTCCATTAAATAATGCATAGTATGTTGTAACTAAAAAGAAAGAAAAGTTTCCTTTTAAGTTTTATATATAACTTAGTTACACTGAATGCCTTATTCCAATAATGAATAAAATTCCATTGCAGTAAAGGAAATATTTATTTAAAGCAACAGTTATCTTGGCCTTGATAATGGCGAATGTGTTCAAATCTATTCGTGATATTTTTGTCTTCAACAGGATGCATTGCACTCTTGGATAGATGTGAAAGCTAAATCTTTATAAAATAACAAAGACATACTCTGTGTCACACTGAATCAAAAGAAGAATCAATGTTACCAGAGGCTTTTAGAAAATGATTGGCTTCATCTGTAGACAGTTTTATTTTCTGCTAAGTTTCTCAACTTTTGTTTACTGTGAGTGCATTCTAACATTAAACATTTTGAGAACTGGCTCCAAATTTTGTGACATACAAAAACATTTTAGCATTCTTTTGATTTTACTTTGGCATCTTTTGATTTCACTGGTTATTTGCAATTTAGTAAACACAATAGGATGAAATCCTATTTTACTAGTTTATTTAATAATCTTGCTGTCAACTTTGAAAATAGAAATTCTAGGACAGAAACTTGCTGTCCCTAGATTTCCAGAAATAGATAATTTCAAGTTGATATTGAGATATTGAAAATCCCTTTCTAGTCTGCCTTCACTAATATATTTACTTTATTTCATTTGTTGATAATTTGAAATTAATTTGCCAAAGATATTGTCAAGGAGAGTTTACTACTCTCCTCAATAACGTTTTAAAAATATGATTTAATTCTCATTATTACAGGGGAGTCATTTATTCTTTCTTGCTTTCATCAAATGTTCATTGAGAGCTTCCTGTATTTCAACTTAAAACAAAGAACTCCAAAAATTTATTCTTAAGGAGGCTACAAAGAAGAACTCAAATGGGATAAGTTATGTAATTATGGGATTGCATGGAATAAACCATAGTGAATGTGTAGACAGGAGATCTCAATTTTAGTAGCAGGTCAGTATCTTTTTCTGGAGCTTTTCCAACTTTACTTCCAGGAACTCATCCAAGGGCTACTAAATAAAAATCTCTCAGAATGGGGTCCAAGACAGTTTCAAGAATTCTATAGAAGATACATTTCCCACTCAAGACCAAAGATCACCTTGTGGATAAAAAGAAGTAGATATTAGTACCTTGCAAAACACCATTAGTTTCACTGGTACTATGAGGAACCAACAAATTAGATAAGGAAAAGAAAAAAATCAGAAGAAAGAGAACTTGAGAGAATGGAATCATATAAAAATGAGGAAGTAGAAAATTTCAAGAGTGAAGAAGAGTCAGAAATATTCTATATTGCAGACAATTCAAGCATTATGAGAATGCAATATAGACTAACGGATTTGACACATCTTAGTTAATTGCAGATACTTTTCAGTGAACTGGTTGAGAGTAAATTCTGGCTTGAAGAAAAAAACAAAGGATTGGGAGCATGTAGGAAATTCATAGGTATGGCTTTTATCTTTATATAGACAGTTTTATAGGAGTAAAAATAATCTCATTGCCAACATCACGTAATTATTAGCAACAACAAAAAACAACAATGGCAATAATATTTTTTGAGAGATGCTGAAATATGTATGCCAGATACTGAGTTAGGTTATAATAGGGATGATATTATTCAATCCCTATATGGCCTGTTAGGGTATTTGAGGTTTAAATTATTTGTACTAGATGATGTAAATAAAATCTGGTACCACAGTCTGTTTGATTCCATTATCCTAGCTCTTAAACATTCTTTAGTATTCCTTTCTCATTGCTTGAAGTGAAAGCTTTAAATCAGGTTTTGTATGTTTATAAGACACGGAAAAATAATTGAACATAGAAGAGATAATAAAATATTAAAATATGGTGATAACTGAGAATTTCCCTTTGGTATTAAAATTAAGCTCCTTTGATCCAGTCTTCTTTCGTTAATTTTTTCCTGATAATTAAAACTACAGCTGATAAAATATTTGCCAAATTTGTTAATCTCTTAGCAGTCTCAACAGGCATTATCACAACCCTAATTAAACACCACTTTATACTTATTCCAAAATGCAAATACAGCCCTAACTCAGAGTTGCAGTGCCATTTGACCTCAAATAAAACTTGGCCCCACATTTCATATATACACTCAACAATGTCTAGCAATTTTAGTGCAATTCCTTTGTATGCTCACTTTTCACTCTCTAAATGAATGGTTTTCCAACTTCTGTATCCTGGAGCATTTTACTTGCCCTGTAACACTAATACTTATGACCTTACATCAAACTTGTATGAAGATGGGATTCCCCCCATCTTTCACCAAAAAATCTGTCACTCATCCTCATCTGTAACCTTATTGCCTTCTTCCTCTTACTTCAAATGACATGACCCAGGCCTTGTTAATCATCAAACCTTCCATGAGCAGTCAGGATCCTCTCACTTGCTCACCTCATGACTTCCGTAATTATCCCTCTCTCCAACATCATTGTTTTTCTTCTCTGTTGGATCATTCCCCAAAGTGTGCAATCATGATCTTGTACTACCTCTCTTAAGAAGAAAATCTCCCCTGAACCATCATACTTCTCTAGTCAAATAGTCTATTTCCATGTTCTGATTTCACAGCAAAACTTCTTAAAATATCTGTTTATAAATTCTTGTTCCCAAGCTATCATATCCCATTCTCTCCTCAATAAATTCCAATGTGATTTCCATCCCCAAAATTCCATGGAGATTTTATTGTTGTTCAAGTCAACAGAGATACTGTATGATCAAATCCAGTGATCACTTCTTTTCTCTTCTCTTACTTAACCTCCCAGCAACATCTAACATAACTGACATTTCCCTCTTTCTTGAGAAAGCAGGCTTCTGTGACTCCACATGCTTTTGGCTTTTTTCCTATTTTTAAGCTGCCATTTCTCATTCACCAACACTGGCTCCAACAGCTTTGCTCAAGCTTTAGATGTTAGACTAACCTAGGGCTGTGATGTGAACTGCCTTCTTTTTGCCATCTAAAGACTTTCTCCAGATGATATCATCCTATTTTGTAACTTCC
Source organism: Choloepus didactylus (assembly GCF_015220235.1). Classification (NCBI taxonomy): domain Eukaryota; kingdom Metazoa; phylum Chordata; class Mammalia; order Pilosa; family Megalonychidae; genus Choloepus; species Choloepus didactylus. Next base: position 195,100,892 of record NC_051310.1, read on the forward strand.
AATGTGCTCTACATGCACATGACCCCCAAATCTGTACTAACAGTGCAGACATTCCTCTGGATCTGCAGACATTTATGTTCTTCTGAACATTTGACAATCCTATGTGAATATCTAATTTGCGTTTCACATACAGCTTGGTCAAAACTAAAATCCTAATAACTGTAAGGTAGTCTGGCATGGAAGATGGACAACAAAGCCAAATAGCAGGCAACCATAGAAATTTATTGAGAGAAACTGCAGGGCAGCCTCAGCCAGCAGAGACTGCCCAGAGGTAAAACCACATGGTCAGGCAGCAGGATCCCTTTTTATAGGGCTTTCTATCCATTAGGAGGTTACACAGTATCTTGGAATATAAGGTACATGAGCTTTGGTCAATGGGGGATTGCACATAGTTTATATTGTAGATTGGCAATGCCTGGTTTGTAGATTCAAACCGGAGAAATGGGGAAGGGAGGGATCAGCAGTGAGGCAAGAACAGGGGAAGTGGTGTGAAGTGCGGGAGGGATGGGGCAGCAATGTAGCACATGGCCCAATCCACAGCCTGGCTTTACAAAAGAAGGAAATTGGGGGAGGGTCCCAGGTCCCAGGCCTAACATTCCAGACTCATTTTATTATATTTTGCTGGGGACCTGGTATGAAGATCCATCCTCTGTAACTGCTTACTGTGCACCAGGGGCATACAGATGTCCCTAAGAGTGATCTTGTTGCAGAGTCTTGTAGTGATGAACTTGTTGCATGAGAAGTATATCACTGACAGCTCAGGTGGTTGTGGCTTGGATAGTTCTTCAAATGAAATTTACTAGGAGCCATATAAGGCAGGGCCCCACAAGCAAAAAGAACAAGATTAGTATTAAGGGGTTTAAGAGGAGTATAAGGATAGTGAAGAGCAGTGAAGAGAAGTAAGAAAAGAAACTTTCAAGCCAAGATGGATGATTTGCTACATTTTCTTTGGCTCATCTTATGATGTCTATATTTTCTTTTAAAGTTTTTGCTTTCAACTAGTTCACTGGTTGAATTTATGTAAAAACAGAAAGTTTCATTAAGCAGAGCACAGATCCCTCCTGTTTCAGCTGCAAGAATATCTAATGCTTGACTGTTCTGCAGAATTATGCATGCTAGATGGCCTATGGATCTTTGTGGATTTTCTATGGCTTTTACTTTAGCATCCGAGGTTTCCTGAAGCATGAGGGAAATACTGAGGATTGCTACTTCCGATACAGAAATACAAGAAGAGCTCTGGAAATATGCTATGTCCAATGCCTAGCTATTCTAGAATAAGGTTGTCTTGAGCATGGCCCTGTAGATACTTGGTACTTCTGGTATTTCTTTGCTGGGGTTTTTAAAATGTTTTGGGCTTAGTGAGGTTTCTAAAAGGGAGCCTAAGTTTGAGACTTATCCTGCGGATGCCATTTAGGTGGAGTTGAGGACTTTTACATTGGGAGCTAGGGTGACTATTGTACACATACTGGTCCAGTATCATGGAAGCATGAAATAGGCTGTGTTCTGACATAAGAAGAAATATCACATACCTAGTAAGGAAAATGATGTTGTAAATCCTTCTGGCCTTGCAAACATGAATGAGGTTTTTAGGAGGAGATTTTGTGGGGATATGATGTATTCCTCTATGCATAAAGGAGAATAGAGAGGTTTGGAATGATTGTGTGTGTGTGGTTGGGAATTTGGCACAGCATGTTATGGAATAGAAGTTGGAGGATATGTTAGGGATATGTGTGTGAGTGGGTGTTTCTAACTGGTTCCAGTATGTGAGATTGAACAGTTGGCCTGTTTTAGTACACAGGTTGAAGGGTACTGCATTTTGGAGCTATTGAAGTGTAATATGTTCTTGATGTAATTTTTAGAGACATTTTGAGTAGGACTTCCCCACAGCAAAGTGGAGTCTACCCCATCATAGACATCATATTCATCCCCTTTGTTTTGAACAATAAGGAGCCAAGAGAGAATTGATGAATTGAAGAGAATATGTTTACAGAAGGAGTGATTGAAATGTCCAAGGAAGGTTAGTTCTGATCCTGAGGAGGAGGTTGATTCTGGGCTTAAAGGGGGGGGGGCAGTGCCAGAAGCAGATGTATGCTTTGGTGGCAAGGCATTCAACAGCCCCTACAGGTCCTGATGATGCTACCCAATTCTGTGATTGGATGCTGTTTATGTTGAGGGGGTGGCCCCAATTCCCAGCAGAGTATGGTTATTAAGATTGATATGGAAACCCTGGTAGGATGGGGTGATGGTGATGAGGATGTGGGGACTAAATAGGGAATGTTTCAAGAAGGATAAAGGTAGCTTGCCAGCTTTGGAGGAAGACCCAGTAGTTGGTTTGATTGGTAAGAGAAGCAATTTTCTGGATGGCTGGTGTTAAAGGATGATGTAGAAGAGTTAAGATGGAGAGCAGAAGCTGGAAAAGAAATAGTGCTGAGCTGGTCATGTTACAAGTCTAGCCAGAAAATAAGATTGTCAGAAGAATAGTTCAAGAAGTTCCCTTGTATATATTCATCCCACAACAAGGAGAGAAGTACTTTGGTGGGAGGGATAGAAGGGAGACTTGACAGGAGTTGAAGGGTTAGGGAGTAAAAAGATGAGGGCTTGGTGTAGGACAGAGAAATGTGAATTTTGGGAATGGTGGCACATATGTTCATGAGCTTGATCTCATGTGTTATGGCTAGCAAATGCAGGAGCAATTAAGGAAGGACTGGGGTCCAGGGCAACTCTTGTGGGGTTAAATACTTGCAGAAGCAGAGGAGAGAAAGTAGAAGGAGTAAGATGTCTGAGCCCACTAAGAGATAATAAAACCAAATCATGGGGGAGAACCTAAGATGGTGGCTAGGTGAGAGAGGGCAAAAAAACATCTCCATGAAAAATACTAGATAAAAACCAGAAGGTGACTCAGAATACCAGTTTCAGGGATGTACCAGCTGGACAAGGTCTACTAGAACCACAGGGACCATACACTTGGTAAAACCAGGAGTCCACATTCTGAAATGAGTAAGATGGCTGAAAGACCCATGGCCATGCTGCAGTGTGGGGAAGCTGGGGGTTAGCATTTGGAGATGGATTGGTTCTTTTTTAAAAAAGGGAAAAACCCAGGAGAGGCTGCAGTTGTGATGGTGGGAACCATGCAGTGAAGTATGGCAGGAGCGGGCTGAGCCAGCCTCTTGGTGTCTGGCATGGAGGACAGCCCACTGCAGAGTCCCTCAGAGCCAGGGGAGTGGAGGAGAGAGCCAGAAGGAGAAAGAAACCCTACAGCTTGCAGCTGGCTCCCTGGTGGGCTGGAGACACTCCTGCCCAGGGCTGTGCCCACAGCCTAGATCTGCACCTGTTTCCCAGAGTGGGAAAGGAGGAACTCTGTGAGGAGAGGGGGGTGGTTGAGATGTCCTGTTCAGCCATCTTTGCATCTGGCTGAGAGTGCCCCTGCATGGCCTAGTGGCCCAGGGCTTCCCTTGGGGGATGGCATGCACTTGTGATGTAGCACAGCCTTGCCTCAGCAGAGGTACTGGAAGATCACAGCTGAGAAGGGGAGCCCACTCAGAAAACCCAGGGACACTACATCAATGCCAGAGGTTTGTGGGTCAGTGACAGAGAGGATTTGGGGCAGAACTGAAATGAAGGCTTAGACTCTTGCTGCAGCCTTGAATCTCTGGGAAAACCTGGGGGGGTATGAATATTAAAGCTGCCCTGCCTCCCTAGCCACCCAGACACACACTGCACATTCAGGGTGGATGGCTCCAGCAACCAACCCAAACTGAGTTCACCAACTAAACCCCACAAGAATCATTTCTCCACACACCACAAGGACAAAGCTGAGGAGAACTGACTTGAGGGGTATAGATGACTCACAGACGCCATCTGCTGGTTAGAGAAAGTGTACACCACCAACTTGCATTTCTGAAAAATTAGATTGGTATTCTTTTTACAACTTGATAGAACCCTATCAAGCAAAGCAAATGCCAAGAGGCTAAAAACAACCAAAAATCTTAATGAATATGATAAAACCAGATGATATGGGGAACCCAATTCCAAACACCCAAATCAAAATATCACAAGAGACACAATACTTGACACAATTAATCAAAGAACTACAATTGAGGAATGAAAACATAGCAAAGGATATAAAGGACATGAAGAAAACCATGGCACAGGATATAAGGGACAAAAAGAAGACCCTAGAAGAGCATAAAGAAGACATTGCAAGAGTAAATAAAAAAAAAAAATAGAAGATCTTACAGAAATAAAAGGAACTGCCAAATTAAAAAGACTCTGAAAACTCATAATACGAGATTAGAGGATGTTGAATAATGACTCAGTGTCCTAGAAGTCCACAGAACAGAAAATGAAAGAACAAAAGAAAAAATGGAGAAAAAAATCAAAAAAATCAAAATGGATCTCAGGGATACAATAGATAAAATAAAACATCCAAACTTAAGATTCTTTTGTGTCCCAGAAGGGGAAGAGAAGGGTAAAGTTCTAGAAAGAGTATTCAAAGAAATTGCTGGGGAAAACTTCCCCAACCTTCTACACAATATAAATACACAAAGCATAAATGCCCAGTGAACTCCAAATAGAATAAATCCAAATAAACCCACTCTGAGACATATTCTGATCAGACTGTCAAATACTGAAGAGAAGGAGCAAGTTCTGAAAGCAGTAAGAGAAAAGCAATTCACCACATACAAAGGAAACAACATAAGACTAAATTGTGACTACTGATTGGCCACCATAGAGACAAGAAGGCAGTGGCATGACATATTTAAAATTCTGAGAGAGAAAAATTTCCAACCAAGAATAGTTTATCCAGCAAAACTCTCCTTCAAATTTGAGAGAGAGCTTAAATTTTTCACAGACAAACAAATGCTGAGAGAGTTTGCCAATAAAAGGCCTGCCCTACTTCAGATACTAACGGGAGCCCTACCAACAGAGAAACAAAGAAAGGAGAAAGAGACATAGAGAATTTTAACAGACATATATAAGAACTTTGCATCCCAAGCACCAGGACACTCATTTTTCTCTAGTGAACATGGAACTTCCTCCAGAATGGATCATATGCTGGGACATAAAACAAGCCTCAATAAATTAAAAAAAAAAAATTGAATATATTCAAAGCACATTTTCTGACCACAATAGAAAACAAATAGAAGTCAATAATTTTTGAATTGTTTCTCCACTATTTACTTCCTACATGATATAAAGTACAAACCCTAATGACAAATCAGTGGTTTTGAACTCAATGTAAAATATGTAATTTTTGACAAGAACTATATAAAGGTGGGGGAATGGAGGAGTATAGGAACATAGTTTATGTGTCCTATTGAAGTGAAGATGGTATCAAAGAAAAACAAGATTGCTATGGATCTAAGAGGTTAATTTCAATCCCCACAGTAAACAGAAAGAAATTATCAGAGAATATGACCATAGAGATGAAAAGTAGAGTATGGGTTAAGAGAAATGGGAAAAGGGGCAATGAGGAGTTAAGAAATGAATGTAGGGTTGCTGTTTGAGGTGAAGGGAAATTTCTAGTAATGGATGGTGGGAAAGAGATAGCATTACAACATTCTAAATGTGATTAATCCCAGTAATGGAATGTTAGGGAGGGGGTGGAATGGGAAGATTTAGGCTGTATATATGTTTCCACAATTGTAAAATAAAAAGGCAGTCTAAATATATGACAATTGAATGCCAAAGATGACCCTGGATGGGCTCTGAGGATGGAGAACAGGAGGCTCAAAGGGACACAGTTGGTACATAAGAAAAAAAAAGGAAATATAGAATGTAAGCTTTGTATCAATGTTGACTCTCTTGTAATTCTTGGCTGCATTTAATGGAATTACATAAAAGAATGTTCTTGTTCATGGGAATTATATTTGTGAATTATAGTGTTTGTTCAAGGATGTGTGCAGCTAGCTCTCATATGTTCAGAAGACAGAGCAATAGATGATGAATGATAGATATGAAGGGTGGGAGGGAAAGAAACAGCGGTGTGACAGCATGTTTAAGTTTGTGGATTGGGGTATCAGGGGAGGGGAGACAGGGTATACTGGAGTTCTGTTTATGGGGTTTGTATTGTTTTTGCAACTGTTCCTATAACTTTGAATTTATTTCAAAAAAAAAAAAAAAAAAAAAAAAAACAATGGATACAGGTAAAGATAGGATCCCATGAGTTTGCTGGCAGTACTTTGGGTGGTACCTCATTTTCTTCCTGAATGTGGGCTAGCTGAAGGTGGGTAGATGTTAGGGGTTTGGACTGGAACCAGAGAGGGCTGGCTGTAGGTGTTGCTGCTACCTTTATGCTGGACTGATTCTGGAGGGAGTCTGTTGGAGGAGCAGTCTTTCTGAGTTTGGATAGCATCATCAGAACCTGTAGGGATAGTTGAATGCCTTGGCACAAAAGCATACCTCTGCTTCTGGCACCCCATCTCCTTTAAGCCCAGAATTAACCCCCTTCTCAGGCTCAGCACAAACCTTCCTTGAACACTTCAATCACTCCTTCTGTGACTGTGTAAATATTTATTTTCTTGTCTTTGCTTAACAGAAGGGCTTCAATTAGGGCTAATAACTCTGCCTTTTGTGAAGAGGTTTCTGGAGAAAGGGGTTTTGCTTCTATTAATTTTTCATGTGAAACTATAGCACATCCAGCTAGCTTCCTCCCATTTTTGATAAAGCTGCTCCCATCTATAAACCATGTCTCTTCTGGGTTATTTAAGGGAAACTTATTGATTTCTGGGAAGGGATTGGTTAGAGAAGTTAGGATTTGGGGGCAGGTATCAGAGGAGATAAGGTTAAAGGAGTTGGATAGAGGAAGGAGAGTGTTGGGTTTAAGAGAGTTAGATTGAGCTATGGTGATATGTAGTGCTTGGGGCAGGGTTAGACGAGTTTGCTGAAGTCTGGCTGGGCTGATTTGTCAGCTTGGATAGAGACGAGCTCTGTAACAGAGTATGGGGAGTAGACTGTCATTGGCTGTGAAAGGTAAGTTTTGGGCTTCTTTTGTTAAGGTGACTGCTGGGGCTCAGACATGTTTGTCAACCTTGGACAGTGGGATCTAGTTGTTTTGGCAAATGAGCAACTGCATGGGGATAAGGACCTGATTTTTGTGTTAGGAGTCCCAATGTGACTCCTCATCACTAATCCATGTAAAGGATGGTAAGGTTTGGAAGAGCTAAGGTGATTGTTTCAAGGAGTGTTTGCTGTAATTGTTTGAAGTGGGAGTTTATGGGCTCTTCTGTGGAAAGAGGTTTGTTTAGAGGTCCTTTGTGTCATAAAGGGGTTTGTCTAGGATCCCAAAGCTAGGAATCCAAATTCTAAGATATCCAGGTAACTCCAAGAAGGAGTGGAGTCCTTCTTGTTAGTTGGTGTGACCATAGAGGCTAGAAGAATTTTTCAGTCCTCAGTTATTGCTTAGGACTGTGGGTTGAGGAGGAATCTGAGACATATGACATTGGGGAGTGAAATTTGGGCTTTGGAGGGAGAGTCCTGGCACCCAAGTGAGCCTAGATAGTTGAGCAGATTAACAGCGTCTTGTGATAGTTGAAAGGAGGGGCTGCAGAGGACAAGGTCATCAACATTTGAAATAAGATACTGGGGGCTAGGTTGAAGCATTTTGAGTCTTTGTGAGAGCTTGTCAGAAGAGATGGGGACTGTCTCTTGAGCCCTGGGGGAGAACAGTGCATGTTAGTTGTTGTGAGGTGTCAGTGTCTGGGTCTGTCCAGGTAAAGGCAAAAAGTGGTTGAGTTTCCTTGTGTAGAGGGATGGTGAAGAAGGCATCTTTGAGATCAAGGACTGTGAAATGGAGCAGTTGCAGGAGGGATAAGGGAAAGCAGAGTGTATGGGTTGGGGACTGCAGTGTGTAGGGGGATTACTGCTTCACTGATTATTCTAAGACCCTTGGTTGATTATTCTAATATCATTCTAAGACAGTAAGAACCATCACTTTTTTAACAGTAGGATGGGGGTGTTAAAGAGGGAGTTAATGGGGGTGAGGACATTGACTCTGAGGAGGCATGCGATAATGGTCTTTAGGTCTTTTCATACTGTGAGGGAAATGGGTATTGGGATTTGGAGGGAAATTGAGAAGGATTTTTGAGGGATATTTGGATTGGCATGTGGTGCCTAGCAACTAAAGGGGTGTCTGCATCCCACGCTAAGGGATATACACCTCTTAGAATTATGGGACCTTTGTGTGGATATCCTGGGCAAGGTATAGGAGGAAAATAATGGATTCTGAGGTAAAGGAGGATAGATGATTTTTAATTGCATTTTTATTGAGATATATTCATATAACATACAGTCCTTCAAAGTGTACAAGCATTTGTTCATAGTTGTGCACTGATCACCACAATCAATCCGAACTTTTTCATTACTCCAAAAATAAAATAAAAATTTGAATCAAAAAGAACATCCAAAACATTCCATTTCCCTCCTTTCCCGATTGTTCATTTACTTTTTTTCACACTCATTCACTGTTATTTTTTAACTTTATCAAAAAGTTAAAAAAATAAAAAAACATTTCAAACAAAACCAAAACAAAGGAATAAAAATAACAAATAACCTGAAATAATTACACTGCTTCCAACATGCTGTTACCCTACCCCAAGAAAATAAACAGACCATAACCCAACAAAGGTATAAGAAAAATAAATAACCTAAAATAATTATATTTCTGCAAACTTCTTCCTACCATACCCCAGAAATTAACAAACCATAGTCATTCCTGAGCATTGCCAGAAAATTAAATTTACCCTCCAAAACTTATCTGTTTTTATTAGATTATTGTTCCCCTTCACTATTTGCTGTCTATCACTAGGTCCCCTATGTTCTACAATACAAACCATTTATTTTACATTTTTCCCAGTGTTCACATTAGTGGTAACATACAATATTCCTCTTTTTGTGTCTGGCTTATTTTGCTCAGCATTTTGTCTTCAAGGTTCATCCATGTTGTCATATGTTTCATGACATCATTCCTTCTTACTGACATGTAGTATTCCATCATGTGTATATACATTTTGTTTATCCACTCATCTGTTGAAGGACATTTGGGTTGTTTTCATCTCTTGGTAATTGTGAATATTGCTGCTATGAACATTGGTGTGCAGATATCTATTCTTGTCACTGCCTATATACCAAGAACTGTGATTGCTGGAATGAATGGTGTTCTAGTTTGCTAAAGCTGCTTCACTGGAGGATGGCCAATGGCATCTGGAAAACCTCTGTTAGCTGGGAAGGCATGTGACTGGTGTCTGCTCCAAAGTTCTGGTTTCAAAATGGCTTTCTCCCAGGACTTTCCTCTCTAGCAAGCTTGCTCCTCTTCAAAACGTCATTCACAGCTGCACTTAGTTCCTTCTCTTTGAGTCAGCTCATTTATATGGCTCCACTGATCAAGGCCCACCCTGAATGGGTGGGGCCATGCCTCCATGGGAATATCTCATCAGAGTCATCACCCACAGCTGGGTGTGGCAAATTCCAAGCAAATCTAATCAGCACCAAAACATCTGCCCCACAAGACTACATCAAAGATAATGGCATTTGGGGGACACAATACATTCAAACTGGCACAAATGGTAATCCTATATCTAGTTTTCCAAGGAAACCACCAGACTGTCTTCCAGAATGGCCATACCATTATATAGTCCCACCAACAAAGAATGAGTTCCAATTTCTCCATATCCTCTCCAGCATTTGTACTTTTCTGTTTGTTTAATGGCAGCCAATCTAGATGTGAGATGATATCTCATAGTGGTCTTAATTTGCATCTCCCTAATAGCTAGTGAAGCTGAACATTTTTCATGTATTTTTTGGCCATTTGTATTTCCTCTTCAGAGAAATGTCTTTTCATATATTTTGCCCATTTTATAACTGGGCTGTCTACTATTGCTTTTGAGTTGTAGGATTTCTTCATATATGCAAGATATCAGTCTTTTGTCAGATACATTGTTTCCAAAATTTTTCCCATTGAGTTGGTTGCCTCTTCACCTTTCTGACAAATTCCTTTGAGGTACAGAGGCTTTTAGGTTTGGGGAGTTCCCATTTATCTATTTTTTTTTTCTTCTTTTCTTGTTTGTGCTTTGGGTGTAAGGTCTCAGAAGTGACCTCCTAATACAAGGTCTTGAAAAGGTTTCCCTACATTATATTCTAGGAGTTTTATGGTACTGTCTCTTATATGGAGGTCTTTAATCCATTTTCAGTTAATTTTTGTGTAGAGAGTGAAGTAAGGGTCCTCTTTCATTCTTTTGGATATGGATATGCAGCTCTCCCAGCCCCATTTGTTAAATAGACTAAGTCCCAGTTCAGTGGTTTTGAGGGCCTTATCAAAGATCAGTCAGAGATCTGGGGGTCTATCTCTGAATTCTCAATTTGATTCCATTGATCAATAGCCTATCTTTGTTCCAGTACCATACTGTGTTGACTACTGTGGCTTTATAATAAGTTTCAAAGTCATGGAGTGTAAGTCCTCCCACTTCATTTTTCTTTTTCTTTTTTAGAATGTTTTTAGTAATTCAAAGCCTCTTCCCCTTCCAAATAAATTTGATAACAAGCTTTTCCAAGTCTGCAAAGTAGGTTGCTGGAATTTTGATAGGAATTCCATTGAATCTGTTTATGAGTTTGGATAGAATTGACATCTTAATGACATTTAGCCTCCCTATTTATGAACAAGGAATATTTTCCTATCTTTTTTAGGTTCCCTTCTCTTTCTTTTAGTAAAGTTATAGTTTTCCATATATAGGTATTTTACATCCTTGGTTAAATTTACTCCTCAGACTTGATTTTGTTAGTTGCTTTTGAGAATGCTATCTTTTTCTTCAGTGTCTCTTCAGTTAGGACATTTCCAGTGTATAGGAACATTACTGACTTATGTGCATTAATCCTGTGACCTACTGTTTTGCTAAACTTGTTTATTAGCTCAAGTAGCTGTGTCAGGGATTTCTCAGGGTTTTCCAAATATAAGATCATATCATCTGCAAACAATGACAGTTTTACTTATTCCTTTCCAATTTGTATGCCTTTTATTTCTTTGTGTTTCCCGATTGCTCTGGCTATCACTTTTAGCACAATGATGAATAATGGTTGTGGCAGTGGGCATCCTTGTCTTGTTCCTGATCTTAGAAGGAAGGCTTTCAGTCTCTCTCCATTGAGAATTATGCTGGCTGTGGGTTTTTCATATATGCTCTTTATCATATTGAAGAAGTTTCCTTCAATTCCTACATTTAGAGTGTTTTTATCAAAAATAGAGGCTGGATTTCGTAAAATGCTTTCTCAGCATTTATTGAGATGATATTTGATTTTCCTCTTTTAATTTGTTAATATGTTTATTACATTGATTATCTTATGTTGAGCCATCCTTGCATGCCTTGGATGAACCCCATTTGGTCATGGTGTATGATTTTTTTAATGTGCTTTTGGATTTGATTTGTAAGTATTTTCTTGAGAATTTTTGCATCTATATTCATTAGGGAGATTGGCCTGTAGTTTTCCTTTCTCATAGCCTCCTTACTGGGTTTTGGTATTAGAGTGATGTCAGTATCATAAAATGAGTTTTATAGTGTTCCATTTTCTTCAATAGTTTGAAAGAGTTTAAGTAAGATTGGTGTCAGTTCTTTTCATAAAGTTTGGTAGAATTCCCCTGTGAAGCCATCTGGCCCTGTGCATTTATTTTTGGGAAACTGTCTGATGATGGATTGGATCTCTTTGCTTCTGATTGGTTGGTTGAGGTCTTCTATTTCTTCTCTGGTCAATATAGGTTGTCCATGTATTTCCAGGAAGTTGTCCATTTCCTCTATGTTATCTAGTTTGTTGGCATACTGTTGTTCATATTATCCTCTTATAAATTTTTTTATTTCTTTGGTATCCACAGTAATGTCAGCTCTCTCATTTATTATTTTGTTTATTTGGGTCTTCTCTCTCTCTTATTTTAATTTTGTCAGTCTAGCTAGGGGCTTGTCAATCTTGCTGATCTTCTCAAGGAACCAACTTTTGGTGTTATTTATTCTCTCTATTGTTTTTTCTCCTCTATGTCATTTATTTCTGATTTAATCCTTTTATTTCTTTTCTTCTACTTGTTTGAGGATTAGTCTACTGTTCATTTTCTAGCACAATCTGTTCTTCCATTAGTTCCTTGATTTCAGCACTTTCTTCCTTTTTAATGTATGCATTTAGAGCTAAAAATTTCCCCCTCAATACTGCTTTTGCTGCATTCCATAAGTTCTGATAAGTTGTGTTCTCATTTTCCTTCATCTCTCTGTATTAACAAGTTCTCTTCCTATTTCTTTTTAACCCACTGATTGTCTAGGAGTGTTGTTTAACCTCCAGATGTTTGTGACTTTTCTAAGTCTCTGATGGTTATTGACTTCTAATTGTATTCCATTGTGATCAGAGAACATTCTTTGAATAATTTCAATCTCTCTAAATTTATTGAGGCTTGTTTTATGACACAGCATATGGTCTATTGTCATGAAAGATCCATGAGCACTGGAGAAAATTATATATCCTTGTGATATGGGATGTAATGTTCTATATATGTCTGTTAATTCAAATTCATTCATCAGATTGTTTAGGTTTTCAGTTTCCTTATTGATCCTCTTTCTGGTTGATATATCTATAGGAGAGAGTGATGTATTGAAGTTTCCCACAATTATTGTGGAAACATATATTGCTTCCTTCAATTTTGCCAGTGTTTGTCTCATATATTTTGAGACACCTTGATTGGGTGCATAGACATTTATGATTGTTATTTCTTCTTGTTGAATTGTCCTTTTTATTAGTATATAGTGACATTCTTTGCCTCTTTTATCATCTTTGCATTTAAAGTCTATTTTATCTGAGATTAATATTGTTACTCCTGCTTTCTTTTTGGTGTAGCATGCATGGAAAATTTTTGCCTCCCTTTTGCTTTCCATTTATTTGTGTCCCTGGGTCTAAGACAAGTCTCCTTTAAGCAACATATTGATGGTTCGTATTTTTTAATCCATTCTGCCAATCTATATCTTTGAATTGGGGAATTTAGTCGATTCACATTCAATGTTATTACTGTAAAGGCATTTCTTGAATCAGCCTTTGGTTTTTGTCAGATACACTTTTTCTCACTGTCTCCTTATTTTCTTTGCCATATCCTTATTAAATCTCTTTAGTTCTGACCCTTCTCCTTACCTCTCTCTCCTTTCTTTCTCTACCAGTAGGGTTCCCTTTAATATCTCTTGTAGGGCAGGTCTCTTGTTAGCAAATTATCTCAGCATCTAGTTTTCTGAAGATTTTAAGCTCTCCCTCAAATTTGCAGGAGAGGTTTGCTAGATAAAGAATTCTTGGTTGGCAATTTTTATCTTTCTGAATTTTGAATGTATGATAGCACTGCCTTCTCACCCCCATGGTGGTCACTGAATAGTTGCTACTTAGTCTTATGTTGTTTTCCTTGTATGTGGGAATTGCTTATTTCTTGCTGATTTCAGAACTTGCTCCTTCTCTTGAGCATTTGATAATCTGTTCAGAATATTTTTTGGAATGGGTTTATTTGGATTTATTCTATTTGGAGTTTGTTGGGCATCTATGATATTTGTGTTTATGTTGTTTAGAAGGGCTGGGAAACTTTCCCCAAAAACATATTTCCATACTCTTCCTAGACCTTTACTCTTCTTTTTCCCTTCTGGAACACCAATGATTCTTTTATTTTTTGCTTCATGTTGTCCATCATATCCCTGAGATTCATTTTGACTTTTTTGATTTTTTCCTCCATTCTTTCTTTTGTACTTTCACTTTCAAGTCTGCATTCTTCCAGTTCATTTATTCTTTCCTTAACTTCTTCTACTCTAGTACTGTGTGTATCCAAAATCTCTTTAATTTGATCAACAATTTCTTTTTTTTTTATAAGACTATTTTTTTTCTTAGTCTGGCAAATTCCCCTTTATGTTCTTCTAGGTTCTTCTTCATTTTCTTTATATACTGTGCCATGATCTCATTGTTTGTGATTAATTCTTTGATTAATTGCTCAAAGTACTGTGTCTCTCTGATTTTTTGAATTGGGTGTTTGGGTTTGGGTTATCCATTTCATCAGGTTGCTTCATACACTTTAAAATTTTCTGTTGTTTTTGGCCTCTTGGCATTTGCTTGTCTTGTCAGGGTTCTTCTAGGTTATCCAGGCTTATTTGAACAATTATCTATAATTTTTCAGAGCTACAGCTTTGTGTAGTACACTTTGCCTAACTTACCAGCAGATAGTGCCCCCAAGCCCCTATTCCCCTCAAGCCAGTTCTCCCCAACTTCATCTCTGTGGTGAGTGAGGGTCTGAATCTTGTGGGGGTCCAATCAGTGCACCAAATTTCCATGTGCAGTTGGTGCAGCCAGACCAGAAGGTGGAGGGTGTGTCCTGTGCAGTTAGGAAGGGAAGGTGGCTTTGTCTCAACTCTCCCAGCCATTCCTGGAGACATAAAGCTGTTGCAGGAGTCCAACACTTTGGCTCAGAGTCCCCACATTCTCTCTGCTGTAGGCCCATGAGTCCCTGAGATTGGTGTAGGTCCCTTGGGACTTCCTTGTGGAACCCTTCTCCAAGTTGTGCACTCAACAGACCTCCACAGAAGAAAGGCTGTGCAACATCACAGGCCAGCAGAATCCCCCAGGGTAGTTGTGATCTGTGGCATCATGCAGGTGCATCCCCAGCCTGCTGAAAAAATGGTGGTATATGGTGTGGTAACTTCCCACTTCCATGGACATCCACTTTCCCAGCTTTGGGACAATTAGCTGTGGGTGTGTGAATGGCTATCATCCATGCCAGATACTGAGGCAGGTGCCTGGGGCATGGAAAGCATTCCATACCATGCTCAACTATGTGCCCCTTGCTGCCAGATCTGCAGCTGCTTTTGAGGTTTTTAAACTAACTCACCTCCAAATGCCAACCCTAGTTTTCTCCTCACCATGGTATGGCTGCTGTTTCACCAGCAGCCTCACTCACTTTTTTTCCAAATGCAGACTTTTGGTTTCACCAAAAGTGCATGGTCACTGTGGATGTTGCAGACCTTGTCCAGCCATTACAACCCTGGAACTTGTATTCTGGAGCACTTTCTGTCTTTTATCTAGTGTTTTTCACAGAAAGGTACTTTGCTCTGTCTCTCCTAGTCTGCCATCTTGCCTGATCAGGGTAGATGTATTTTTATTTTGAATTTAACTAGAAAGTCATGGCCCAGAATAGTGGTGGGATATTTATGGATTATTAAGAAGGAGTGAAAAAAAGTGATACTATGGAGGGCACAAGGCAGTAGAGGGACTTGCAGGGTTCTGGAGATTATACCATCTATTCCCATAATAATGACTGAGGAGGGGATCAGTGGCCTGGAGAATTCAGATATAGCAGAGGAAGTGGTTGCCATATCTAAAAGGAAAGAAATGCTCTTACGTGTGACTGAGAGCATTACCCATGGTTCTGTCAGTGTGATGGTAGTGACTGGAGCCTTTTTGGTACCCAGGAATCCTCAGCCATCCATGGCAAGCCCAAAGAGATTGGGGAGCTTGAGCCATGGATCAGATTGACAGACAGAGCCCAGGAGGAGGCTGAGACTACAGTCAAGGTTTTGCCCAGTGGCCTCCCTGGCCACAGTTGAAGCAAGCTACAGGTGGGATCCACCCTTTTGACAGGAACTAAGGAGTTTTTTCCTTCCTTTAACACTTCCACTGGTAATTGATATGCCTGCTTTTTAGAATCTGCCTTGGCTTTTGCTTTCTCCTTCTCCTGCTGAGTGTGCTCCAGGTCTCTATTATTAACCACCTTGAAGGCTAGGTTAACAAGGTCTTCTTGCAGAGTTTGGAGGCCAGATTCTAATTTTTGTAGTTTGCACTATAAATCAAAAGTGGCCTGAGAAATGAAGTGCATACTTTGGAGTAGGGTAGCCTCCAGCATGTCAGGCAGGAGATTAGTATAGCACAGGAGGGCATATCTGAGATGGGAGAGATAAAGGGCAGGGTTTTCATCTGGCCCTTGGGTGACTTCATTAAGGCCCCTCATAGTTGACTGCCTTGTGCCCTGAAGCTTTAAGCCCTGTGATGAGGCATGCAATCATGTAATTATGGCTCACTTGCCCTGGTTTTCCTTCCTGATAATCTCAAGCAGTTATCTCACAAGGAAGTGCCATGAATCCCACTGGGTCATTAGTATGGTCTTGTTGATTGAGGAAATCTGTGGGGTGTTGTACTGCTAACCAGACTCTATTTTTCTTCATGGTTGAGACAAGCAAACAGAATGATATGGAGATCATGCCAGGTGAGGACACAAGAGGCTGGGACATGTTCAAATTATTTAATGAATGTTCTAGGGTTTTCTGTAAAGGAGACCAAATGCATTTCTACTTGATAGAGTTCTGACATAGAGAATGGCAACTGGTCCTGGATGACCCCTCTGGGCTGGCAAATTCCTGAAAGGGAAGGAAGAGTTTGTGTTGGGGGTCAGTGCAAGAGTGCATTTGGGTTGGGAAAGAGACAGTAGATGTGGTGATGATGGATCAGAAGCATCAGGAGGGAGGTTTGATTGAGAAGGTACATGAGGAGGTGTGAGGGAGTAGGGGAACTGGAGGAGATTGAGGAGGGTTCTGGGATGAAAAGGGAAGCAAGTGATCTGCTGGGTCATTCAGTATTTTATTGTCTGAGGTATGCATAGGGTGGTCTGGAGATGGAGGCTGAGGAGATTTTTAAGGGGGTTTGAAACAGGCAAGAGGATGAGAGAAGATTTTGGGGAATGATGGATTGGAGAAGTAAGATTTGGAAGGTGGAACAGGAGGATCAGAGGGAGTCTGTGGCATATCTCAAAGAAACTTGGATGCATGGGACTTCATTGCATTTGCCATTACATTGACAGAATCTGTCAATGTAAGTGAGACTTTGGGGATCAAAAGTCCCATTTTCAGGCCACATAAAGCTATTGTCTAATATGTATTGGGGCCAGACAGTATTGCAGTAATAGATGAGCCATTTGGGTTTAAAGCTTATGCTTAATTGACCCTGTACTTTTACAAGGCAACCTACAGGGGTGTCCCATGGTGGAACAGAGGATGTGTTGCCTATAAGGAGGCCCAAGGGGAAGAATGAGCTTTAAAGCCTGGTGGACACAAGGTGAACAACACAGACATCCAAGAGAGTCACCCTTGAGGTCCTAAGGGGGAGTTATTCCAGGATGGAACCAGGAGGAGGGATGTTCTTACCACCTCCTGGTGCCATGGCCCAGTGGCCGTGCAGTGAATTTCTCTACCTAACAGGATTTCCATTGTATCAAGGAAGAGAAATTCAGGGCATGAGCAAATTGCTTATCTCCAGGCTAGATAAGAGGTCAGTGTTGAAGCAGCAAATGACAGGAAATGCATTAGGTTTCTGCCATGAAAGATGGGTGATGAAGCCAAATGGCAGGCAACAAAAGAAGTTTATTGAGAGAAACCACAGGATGGCTCCAGCCAGCAGATAGAGACTGCTTGGTGGGAAAGCTGCATGGTTGGGTGGAAGGATTCTTTTTTATAGGGCTTTCTGTCTATTAGGAGGTTACACAGCATCTTGGAATGTAAGATATGTAAGCTTTGGCCAATGGGGGATTACACAGAGTTTATCTTGTAGCTTGGCAATGCCTGCTTTGTAGATTCAAACAGGAGATGTGGGGAAGGGAGGAAGCAGCAGTGAGGTGTGAACAGGAGAAGTTACCATGAAATGGGGGAGGGAGGGAGTAGTGATGCAGCCCCTGGTCTGATTTGCAGTCTGGCTTTACAAAAGAGGGAAATTGGGGGAGTGACCCAGGGCCCAGACCTAACAATAACAACCTCACACACACAATAAAACAGACAGAAATCAAATCAAAACAAACAACAAAAATGCCTCTCTTGAGTTAACATTTCAGTAAAGGAACAGTGAAACATCCAGGGGGTCAAACCAAGAATCCATGATTCTTTTATTCCTATCCTATTAGGTTGGAGTTGTTCAGGAATCCACACAATGCAATGAGTCATGGTTTAAGTAGGGAGTTTAAGGTTTATTAGAGGAAGAAAACAGATGGTGGGAGCCAGAAGAAAAGAAGAAAGACAGTTGATAGCTATGGCTCTCTGAGAGCAGCATTTTTTTAAAGGAGAAACCCACATTGGGATGGGAGGGTGTTGGGGAGGAAGGGTGCCTGCTGAGTGTGTTCTGTGCCTCAACTGGGTGAGTGCCTATCAATTTCTGGGCTGATTGGTTGCTAGGGTTCTGACACAGTATTCTCCTTAGAAAATCAGCTGCATTATCTATCTAGGGAGAGCAGGCCTTTCTGGTTGTTCATCTTATGGAAATATCTGACCTTTCCTTACCTGCCTTTGAGGCACTACTGTGGCTGGAACAGCCTTAAACAGCCTGCATTCTATAGTTTATGAGACACCTGTTTTCTGTGAGATAAGCAGCAGAGCCCCTGGATCAGACATTCCCTCTATATGTTAGATTATTTTTTCTGGGGTCTGACACATCCCACCCATATTAAATTTATCAGAAAACCCAGTTGACTCAATCTCTTTCTCACCACTCTAGTTCAAGCCATCACCATTCTTTATTTGGACAATTGCAAAAGTCCTTTCTTTGCTTTCTGCTTTGGTGATCTCCTCACAGCTGCCAACCTAATTTATTAAAACATAAATTTGATCATATCAATTTCTCTATTTCAGACATGCTATATGACTTCCAGTTGCAAGCAAGAATAAGACAAACCTTGGCTCAGAGCTTTAGAGCTACTTCCTCCCTATCTTTCTTTTATTTTTTATTTTATTTATTTCTTATATTCATTTTATTGATATATATTCACATACCATGCAGTAATACAAGACAAATCATACATTCAATTGTTCACAGTATCATTACATAGTTGTACATTCATCACCAAAATCAATCCCTGACACCTTCTTTACCACACACACAAGAATAGCAAGAATAATAATTAAAGTGAAAAAGAGCAATTAAAGTAAAAAAGAACACTAGGTGCCTTTGTCTGTTTGTTTCCTTCCCCCATTTTTCTACTCATCCATCCATAAACTAGACAAAGGGGAGTGTGGTCCTTATGGCTTTCCCAATCACATTGTCACCCCTCATAAGCTACATTTTTATACAATCATCTTCAAGAATCATGGGTTCTGGGTTGCAGTTTGATAGTTTCAGGTATCCACCACCAGCTACCCCAATTCATTAGAACCTAAAAAGGGTTGTCTATATTGTGCATAAGAGTGCCCACCAGAGTGACCTCTCAGCTCCTTTTGGACTCTCTCTGCCACTGAAGCTTATTTCATTTCCTTTCATTTCCCCCTTTTGGTCAAGAAAATATTCTCCATCCCACGATGCTAGGTCTACATTCCTCCCTGGGAGTCATATTCCACATTGCCAGGGAGATTCACTTCCTAGGTGTCTGATCCCATGTGGGGGTGGGGCAGTGATATCACCTTTCAAGTTGGCTTAGCTAGAGAGAGAGGGCCACATCTGAGCAAGAAAGAGGCATTTGGGAGGAGGCTCTTAGGCACAATTATAGGGAGGTCTAGCCTCTCCTTTGCAGCAACAGACTTCCCAAGGGCAAGTCCTGTGGTAGAGGACTCAACCCAACAAACCACCAGTCCCCTATGCTTGTGAGCACATTAGCAAACATCAAGGTGGAGCAGGCCAATACCCCTGCATTCTTCACCAGCTCCTCAAGAGGTCTCTGCATATTGTTTTTCCTTGTTTTTTTAAACTTTTTAAAAAATCAACTATATTAAAAAACTAAAAATTAAAAAATTAAGAAAAACATACAATAAAAGAACATTTCAAACAGACCATAACAAGGGAGTAAGAAAAAGACAACTAACCTAAGTTAACTGCATTACTTCTAACATGTTCCTACTCTACTCCAAGAAAGTAACCTAATATAGCAACATTTCTGTGAACTTGTTCCTACTATACCCATCAGAAATTGACAGACCATAGTCATTCCTGGGCAATCCCAGAATGTTAAATTTACCCATGATAGCTTATCTGTTCTTATTGGATTATCATTCCCCTTCCTTAATTGTTTTCTGTCGCTAGTCCCCTATATTCTACATTATAAACCATGTGTTTTACGTTTTTCAAAGATCACATTAGTGGTAGCATATAATATTTCTCTTTTTGTGCCTGGCTTATTTCACTCAGCATTATGTCTTCAAGGTTCATCCATGTTGTCATAAGTTTCATATCGTTCCTTCTTACTGCTGCGCAGTATTCCATCGTGTGTATATATCACATTTTATTTATCCACTCATCTGTTGAAGGACATTTGGGGTGTTTCCATCTCTTGGCAATTGTGAATAATGCTGCTATGAACATTGGCATGCAGATATCTGTTGGTGTCACTGCTTTCCGATCTTCCGGGTATATACCGAGAAGTGCAATTGCTGGATTGAAGGATAACTCTATAGCTAGTTTTCTAAGGAACTGCCAGACTGACTTCCAGAGTGGCTGAAACATTATAAAGTCCCACCAACAATGAATAAGAGTTCCAATTTCTCCACATGCCCTCCAGCATTTGTAGTTTCCTATTTGTTTAATGGCAGCCATTCTAATTGGCGTGAGATGGTATCTCATTGTGTTCTTAATTTGCATCTCTCTAATAGCTAGTGAAGCTGAACATTTTTTTCATGTGTTTCTTGAGCATTTGTATTTTCTCTTCAGAGAACTGTCTTTTCATGTCTTTTTCCCATTTTATACTTGGGCTGTCTGTACTATCATCATTGAGATCTAGGATTTCTTTATATAAGCAAGATATCACTCTTCTGTCAGGTACACGGTTTCCCAAAATTTTTTTCCCATTGAGTTGGCTGCCTCTTTATCTTTTTGACAAATTCCTTTGAGGTACAGAAACTTCTAAGCTTGAGGAGTTCCCATTTATATATTTTTTCTTTTGCTGCTTGTGCTTTGGGTGTAAAGTCTAGGAAGTGGTGGCCTAATACAAGGTTTTGAAGATGTTTCCCTGCATTATCTTATAGGAGTTTTTTTTTTTTTTTTTAATCTTCATTTAATTGAGATATATTCACATACCATGCAGTCATACAAAACAAATCATATTTTCAATTGTTTACAGTACCATTACATAGTGGTACATTCATCACCCAGATCAATCCCTGACACCTTCATTAGCACACACACACAAATAACAAGAATAATAATTAGAGTGAAAAAGAGCAATTGAAGTAAAAAAGAACACTGGGTACCTTTGTCTGTTTGTTTCCTTTCCCTATTTTTCTACTCATCCATCCCTAAACTAGACAAAGTGGAGTGTGGTCCTTATGGCTTTCCCAATCCCATTGTCACCCCTCATAAGCTACATTTTTATGCAACTGTCTTCGAGATTCATGGGTTCTGGGTTGTAGTTTGATAGTTTCAGGTATCCACCACCAGCTACCCCAGTTCTTTAGAACCTAAAAAGGGTTGTCTAAAGTGTGCATAAGAGTGCCCACCAGAGTGACCTCTCAGCTCCTTTTGGACTCTCTCTGCCACTGAAGCTTATTTCATTTCCTTTCACAACCCCCTTTTGGTCAAGAAGATGTTCTCCATCCCACGATGCCAGGTCTACATCCTTCCCTGGGAGTCGTATTCCACATTGCCAGGGAGATTCACTCCTCTGGGTGTCTGATCCCACGTAGGGGGGAGGGCAGTGATTTCACCTTTCAAGTTGGCATAGCTAGAGAGACAGGGCCACATCAGAGCAACAAAGAGGCATTCGGGAGGAGGCTCTCAGGCACAACCATAGGGAGGCCTAGCCTCTCCTTTGCAGCAACCGTCTTCCCAAGGGTAAAACCTGTGGTAGAGGGCTCAACCCATCAAACCACCAGTCCCCTATGTCTGTGGTCATGTTAGCAACCATGGAGGTGGGGTAGGCGAATATCCCTGCAGTCTCCACAGGCTCCTCAAGGGGGCACTACATCTTTTTTTTTTCCATTGTTTTTCTTTTTCTTTTTTTTTTTTTAACTTTCCCTTCTTTTTTAAATCAACTGTATGAAAAAAAAGTTAAAAAGAAAACAAACATACAATAAAAGAACATTTCAAAGAGACCATAACAAGGGAGTAAGAAAAAGACAACTAACCTAAGATAACTGCTTAACTTCCAACATGTTCCTACTTAACCCCAAGAAAGTTACCTAATATAGCAACATTTCTGTGGACTTGCTCCTACTATATCCATCAGAAATTAACAGACCATAGTCATTCCTGGGCATCCCCAGAACGTTAAATAGCTTATCTGTTCTTCTTGGATTATTGTTCCCCCTTCCTTAATTGCTCTCTATTGCTAGTTCCCCTACATTCTACATTATAAACCATTTGTTTTACATTTTTCAAAGTTCACATTAGTGGTAGCATATAATATTTCTCTTTTTGCGCCTGGCTTATTTCGCTCAGCATTATGTCTTCAAGGTTCATCCATGTTGTCATATGTTTCACGAGATCGTTCCTTCTTACTGCCGCATAGTATTCCATCGTGTGTATATACCACATTTTATTTATCCACTCATCTGTTGAAGGACATTTGGGTTGTTTCCATCTCTTGGCAATTGTGAATAATGCTGCTATGAACATTGGCATGCAGATATCTGTTCATGTCACTGCTTTCTGATCTTCCGGGTATATACCGAGAAGTGCAATCGCTGGATCGAATGGTAACTCTATATCTAGTTTTCTAAGGAACTGCCAGACTGACTTCCAGTCCCACCAACAATGAATAAGAGTTCCAATTTCTCCACATCCCCTCCAGCATTTGTAGTTTCCTGTTTGTTTAATGGCAGCCATTCTAACCGGTGTTAGATGGTATCTCATTGTGGTCTTAATTTGCATCTCTCTAATAGCTAGTGAAGCTGAACATTTTTTTCATGTGTTTCTTGGCCATTTGTATTTCCTCTTCAGAGAACTGTCTTTTCATATCTTTTGCCCATTTTATAATTGGGCCGACTGTACTATTGTCATTGAGTTGTAGGATTTCTTTATATATGCAAGATATCAGTCTTTTGTCAGATACATGGTTTCCAAAAATTTTTTCCCATTGAGTTGGCTGCCTCTTTACCTTTTTGAGAAATTCCTTTGAGGTGCAGAAACTTCTAAGCTTGAGGAGTTCCCATTTATCTATTTTCTCTTTTGTTGCTTGTGCTTTGGGTGTAAAGTCTAGGAAGTGGCTGCCTAATACAAGGTCTTGAAGATGTTTTCCTACATTATCTTCTAGGAGTTTTATGGTACTTTCTTTTATATTGAGATCTTTGGTCCATTTTGAGTTAATTTTTGTGTAGGGGGTGAGGTAGGGGTCCTCTTTCATTCTTTTGGATATGGATATCCAACTCTCCCAGCCCCATTTGTTGAAAAGACCATTATGACTCAGTTCAGTGACTTTGGGGGCCTTATCAAAGATCAGTTGGCCATAGATCTGAGGGTCTATCTCCGAATTCTCAATTCGATTCCATTGATCTATATGTCTATCTTTGTGCCAGTACCATGCTGTTTTGGCAACTGTGGCTTTATAATAAGCTTCAAAGTCAGGGAGTGTAAGTCCTCCCACTTCGTTTTTCTTTTTTAGAGTGTCTTTAGCAATTCGAGGCATCTTCCCTTTCCAAATAAATTTGATAACTAGCTTTTCCAAGTCTGCAAAGTAGGTTGTTGAAATTTTGATTGGGATTGCATTGAACCTGTAGATGAGTTTGGGTAGAATTGACATCTTAATGACATTTAGTCTTCCTATCCATGAACATGGAATATTTTTCCATCTTTTAAGGTCCCCTTCTATTTCTTTTAGTAGAGTTATGTAGTTTTCTTTGTATAGGTCTTTTACATCTTTGGTTAGGTTTATTCCTAGGTACTTGATTTTTTTAGTTGCTATTGAAAATGGTATCTTTTTCTTGAGTGTCTCTTCAGTTTGTTCATTTCTAGCATATAGAAACATTACTGACTTATGTGCATTAACCTTGCATCCCGCTACTTTGCTAAATTTGTTTATTAGCTCTAGTAGCTGTATCGTCGATTTCTCAGGGTTTTCTAGATATAAGATCATATCATCTGCAAACAATGACAGTTTTACTTCTTCTTTTCCAATTTGGATGCCTTTTATTTCTTTGTCTTGCCAGATTGCCCTGGCTAGCACTTCCAGCACAAAGTTGAATAACAGTGGTGACAGCGGGCATCCTTGTCTTGGTCCTGATCTTAGAGGGAAGGCTTTCAGTCTCTCACCATTGAGTACTATGCTGGCTGTGGGTTTTTCATATATGCTCTTTATCATGTTGAGGAAGTTTTCTTCAATTCCTACCTTTTGAAGTGTTTTTATCAAAAACAGATGTTGGATTTTGTCAAATGCTTTTTCAGCATCTATTGAGATGATGAATTGATTTTTCCCTTTTGACTTGTTAATGTGTTGTAATACATTGATTGATTTTCTTATGTTGAACCATCCTTGCATGTCTGGAATAAACCCCACTTGGTCATGGTGTATGATTTTTTTAATGTGTCTTTGGATTCGATTTGCAAGTATTTTGTTGAGGATTTTTGCATCTATATTCATTAGGGAGATTGGCCGGTAGTTTTCCTTTTTTGTAGCATCTTTGCCTGGTTTTGGTATTAGATTGATGTTAGCTTCATAAAATGAGTTAGGTAGTGTTCCATTTTCTTCAATGTTTTGAAAGAGTTTGAGTAAGATTGGTGTCAGTTCTTTCTGGAAAGTTTGGTAGAATTCCCCTGTGAAGCCATCTGGCCCTGGGTATTTATTTGTGGGAAGGTTTTTGATGACTGATTGGATCTCTTTGCTTGTGATGGGTTGGTTGAGGTCTTCTATTTCTTCTATGGTCAGTCTAGGTTGTTCATATGTTTCCAGGAAATTGTCCATTTCCTCTACATTATCCAGTTTGTTGCCATACAGTTGTTCATAGTATCCTCTTATAATTTTTTTAATTTCTTCAGGATCTGCAGTTATGTCACCTTTTTCATTCATTATTTTGTTTATATGGGTCTTCTCTCTTTTTGATTTTGTCAGTCTAGCTAGGGGCTTGCCAATCTTGTTGATCTTCTCAAAGAACCAACTTTTGGTGATATTTATCCTCTCTATTGTTTTTTTTGTTCTCTATGTCATTTATTTCTGCTTTAATCCTTGTTATTTCTTTTCTTCTACTTGGTTTAGGATTGGTTTGCTGTTCATTTTCTAGCTTCTTCAGTTGATCCATTAGTTCTTTGATTTTGGCTCTTTCTTCCTTTTAAATATATGCGTTTAGTGCTATAAATTTCCCCCTTAGCACTGCTTTTGCTGCATCCCATAGGTTTTGGTATGTTGTGTTCTCATTTTCATTCATCTCTATATATTTAGCAATTTCTCTTGCTATTTCATCTTTAACCCACTGATTGTTTAGGAGTGTGTTGTTTAACCTCCAGGTATTTCTGAATTTTCTACGTCTCTGATGATTATTGACTTCTAATTGTATTCCATTGTGGTCAGAGAATGTGCTTTGAATAATTTCAATCTTTTTAAATTTATTGAGGCTTGTTTTATGTCCCAGCATATGATCTATTCTGGAGAAAGTTCCATGAGCACTAGAAAAGTATGTGTATCCTGGTGATTTGGGATGTAATGTCCTGTATATGTCTGTTAAATCTAATTCATTTATCAGATTGTTTAGGTTTTCAATTTCCTTATTGGTCTTCTGTCTGGTTGATCTATCTATAGGAGAGAGAGATGTGTTGAAGTCTCCCACAATTATTGTGGAAACATCAAATGCTTCCTTTAGTTTTGCCAGTGTTTCTCTCATGTGTTTTGTGGCACCTTGATTGGGTGCATAGACATTTACGATTGTTATTTCTTCTTGCTGAATTGCCCCTTTTATTAGTATGTAGTGGACTTCTTTGTCTCTCAAAACATCCCTGCATTTGAAGTCTATTTTATCTGAGATTAATATTGCTACACCTGCTTTCTTTTGGCTGTAGCTTGCATGAAATATTTTTTTCCATCCTTTCACTTTCAGTTTCTTTGTGTCCCTGTGTCTAAGATGAGTCTCTTGTATGCAACATATTGATGGTTCATTTTTTTTGATCCATTCTGCGAATCTATATCTTTTAATTGGGGAGTTTAATCCATTTACATTCAACGTTATAACCGTGAAGGCATTTCTTGAATCAGCCATCTTATCCTTTGGTTTATGTTTGTCATATTTTTCCCCTCTGTCTACTAATATCGTTTATTGTACCCATATCGAATCTCTTTAGTACTGAACCTTTCTCCAAGTCTCTCTGTCCTTTCTTTGTTTCTCTGTCTGTAGGGCTCCCTTTAGTATCTCCAGTAGGGCAGGTCTCTTGTTAGCAAATTCTCTCAGCATTTGTTTGTCTGTGAAAAATTTAAGCTCTCCCTCAAATTTGAAGGAGAGCTTTGCTGGATAAAGTATTCTTGGCTGGAAATTTTTCTCACTCAGAATTTTAAATATATCGTGCCACTGCCTTCTCGCCTCCATGGTGGCTGTTGTGTAGTCACTACTTAGTCTTATGCTGTTTCCTTTGTATGTGGTGAATTGCTTTTCTCTTGCTGCTTTCAGAACTTGCTCCTTCTCTTCTGTGTTTGACAGTGTGATCAGTATATGTCTCGGAGTGGGTTTATTTGGATTTATTCTATTTGGGGTTCGCTGAGCATTTATGATTTGTGTATTTATGTTGTTTAGAAGATTTGGGAAGTTTTCCCCAACAATTTCTTTGAATACTCTTCCTAGACCTTTACCCTTTTCTTCCCCTTCTGGGACACCAATGAGTCTTATATTTGGACGTTTCATATTATCTATCATATCCCTGAGGTCCATTTCAATTTTTTCAATTTTTTTCCCCATTCTTTCTTTTATGCTTTCATTTTCCATTCTGTCATCTTCCAGGTCACTGATTCGTTGTTCAACTTCCTCTAGTCTTGTACTATGAGTGTCCAGAATCTTTTTAATTTGGTCAACAGTTTCTTTAATTTCCATAAGATCATACATTTTTTTATTTAGTCTTGCAATGTCTTCTTTATGCTCTTATAAGGTCTTCTTGATTTCCTTTGTCTCCCGTACTATGGTCTCATTGTTCATCTTTAGTTCTTTGAGTAGCTGCTCTAGGTGCTGTGTCTCTTCTGATCTTTTGATTTGGGTGCTTGGGCTTGGGTTATCCATATCGTCTGGTTTTCTCATATGCTTTATAATTTTCTGTTGTTTTTGGCCTCGGGGCATTTGCTGAACTTGATAGAGTTCTTTTAGGATTTGTAGACCAATTGAAGTCCTTATCTCTAATTTATCAGATCTACAGCTTCGTGGAGTACACTTTCTCTAACTAACCAGCAGGTGGTGTCCACGAGCCACCTGTTCTCCACAAGCCAGTTCTCCCCTGCTTAGCCTTTTTGGTGAGTGGGGGAGTGAGACTTGTGGGGTCCAATTGGTGTACCAAGCTTGCGTGTGTAGTTGGTGTTTCCTGACCTGTATATGGGGCATGTTTCTGGGCAGTCAGGGATGGGGGGTGGCTGTAACAATCAAATCTCCCTGGTGATCCTAGAGTTTTAAGGCTGCTGCAATAGTCTAATCCTTCAGTTCAGTCCTGCCACAGTTTGTCTCTGCCACTGACCCACAAGTCCTTGGTATTGGCGTATGGCTCCTGAGACTTGCAAATGGGCCCCTCTTCCAGGCCGTGCACCCCCTTGTCCTCTGTTGAGGGATGACTGTGCTATGTCACAGGTGAGTGCCTTCCCCCCAGGGCAGTTCTGGGCAGCTGGGCTGTGTAGGGAGGCTCCCAGTCTGCTGAAATGATGGCTGAATGGGGCTTTGTTAATTCACACTGCTCTACCTTCCCAACTCTGGGACAATCAGCTGAGGTTGCAGGGAAGGCTAATGTCCACGCCCAGTTTTGTGGTGTGTGCCTGTTATTTGAAGCACTTCCATCACCCTGGGTTGTCTGGGGCAGTTCTGAACTATGGGGCTGGTGATGGGCAGGAGTGTTTCCTGTCCACCAGGATGATGGCTGTGAGCGGACACCCCCCTTTCCTTGGTAAGTTGTGGTGTTTAGTGAATTTTCTCAGCCACTGGATTATTGCGTTTTGTCTCAGAGCTCTCCTAGTTCTGCTCTTGACTTGACCTGCCCAAATTGCAGGTCTTTGAAGCTTTCTGTATTGGGCTTCTTAGAGTAATTGTTTTTGAAATAGAAAAAAGGATTAAAAAAAAAAGGGGGTCCCTCCTCAGAGATCTAATGGGTTATTGAAATGCTAAGAGACAAAGCAAGCAGGGCCATTAAGGAAAGGTCCACAGGGCAGAGAGATCAGCTTTTCTTTGGGATTTGCATATGCGCCTCAGGGCCAGAGCTGTGCCCTTCCCCTTTCTATGTTCACCAGAACTCCAAAAGTCCTCCGCTTTTATTTTGGAGTTTTTCATGTTGTTTTTTTTCTATGCCTGTCTCCTCTCTGCTGGGCTGGCTGCTCTCAGATTCTCTGGTGTCTGGTCTCCGTCTATCTATGGTTGGAGTTTGGATCAGCAGAATGAGTTTCCGATAAGGGCTGCCACTGCAGTTCTCCCTTCTCCTTCCCGGAGCTGACAGCCCCTCCTCCCATGGGACTGAGCCTGGCAGGGAGGGGCGCGGGTCCCCTGGCCGCAAAAACTTACAGATTTCACTGATCTCAGCAGTTCCACGTTTTCATGAGTGTTGTATGAAGTATGTCCAAAGTCAGATTGCTCTGTGGTGTCCAGTCCACGCAGTTCCTGGCTTTCTACCTACTTTCCTGGAGGAGTAACTAAAACTTACAGTTCACCAGTCTGCCATCTTGCCCCACCTCTCCTTCTAGGAGTTTTATGGCACTTTCTTTTATATTGAGATCTTTGATCCATTTTGATTTAATTTTTGTGTAGGGTGTGAGGTAGGGGTCCTCTTTCATTCTTTTGGATATGGATATCTAACTCTCCCAGCCCCATTTGTTGAAAAGACCATTATAACACAGTTCAGTGACTTTGGGGGCCTTAACAAAGATCAGTCAGCCATAGATCTGGGGGTGTATCTCCGAATTCTCAATTCAATTCCATTGATCTGTATGTCTATCTTTGTGCCTGTACCATGCTGTCTTGACAACTGTAGCTTTATAATAAGCTTCAAAGTCAGGGAGTGTAAGTCCTCCCACTTTGTTTTCCTTTTTTAGTGTGCCTAGCAATTCAAGGCATCTTCCCTTTCCAGATAAGTTTGATAACTAGCTTTTCCAAATCTGCAAAGTAGGTTGTTGGAATTTTGATTGGGATTGCATTGAATCTGTAGATAAGTTTGGGTACAATTGACATCATAAAGACATTTAGCCTTCCTATCCATGAACATGAAATATTTTTCCACCTTTTAAGGTCCCCATCTATTTCTTTTAGTAGAGTTATGTAGTTTTCTTTGTATAGGTCTTTTACGTCTTTGGTTAAGTTTATTCCTAGGTACTTGATTTTTTTAGTTGCTATTGAAAATGGTATCTTTTTCTTGAGTTTCTCTTCACTTTGTTCATTTCTAGCATATAGAAACATTACTGACTTATGTGCATTAGACTTGTATCCTGCTACTTTGCTAAATTTATTAGCTCTAGTAGCTGTATCATTGATTTCTCAGGGTTTTCCAGATATAAGATCCTATCATCTGCAAACAATGACAGTATTACTTCTTCCTTTCCAATTTGGATGTCTTTTGTTTCTTTGTCTTCCCAGATTGACCTGGCTACCACTTCCAGCACAATGTTTAATAACAGTGGTGATAGCAGGCATCCTTGTCTTGTTCCTGATTTTAGAGGGAAGGTTTTCAGTCTCTCACCATTGAGTATTAAGCTGGCTGTGGGTTTTTCATATATGCTTTTTATCATATTGAGGAACTTTCCTTCAATTCCTACCTTTTGAAGTGTTTTTATCAAAAATTATGTTGGATTTTGTCAAATGCTTTTTCAGCATTGAGAAGATCACTTGATTTTTCCCTTTTGATTTGTTAATGTGTTGTAATACATTGATTTTCTTATGTTGAACCTTCCTTGCCTGCCTGGAATGAACCCCACTTGGTCATGGTGTATGATTTTTTTATTGTGTCTTTGGATTCAATTTGCAAGTATTTTGTTGAGGAGTTTTGCATCTATATTCATTAGGGGAATTGGCTGGTAGTTTTCCTTTTTTGTAGCATCTTTTCCTGGTTTTGGCATTAGATTGATGGTAGCTTCATAAAATGAGTTAGGTAATGTTCCATTTTCTTCAATGTTTTGAAAGAGTTTAAGTAAGATTGGTGTCATTTCTTTTTGGAAATTTTGGCAGAATTCCCCTGTGAAGCCATTTGGCCCTGGGCATTTATTTGTGGGAAGCTTTTTGATGACTGATTGGATGGCTTTGCTCATGATTGGTTGGTTGAGGTCTTCTGTTTCTTCTCTGGTCAGTCTAGGTTGTTCATATGTTTCCAGGAAATTGTCCATTTCCTCTAAATTATCCAGCTTGTTGCCATATGTGGAAAGCCGCCTCCCGAATCGGGCCTAGCGTATGCGCTGCAGCCTGCTCTAGAGTTACCCCCGCCCATCGAGTGAGCCAAGATGGCGCCTGCATCCTGTTTCCGCATAGTGACGCATGTATCCGCCACCCGCTCCTACCAATCGAAATCCTGTATACGCGATACTAGCCTAGAAGCTTATTGGTTGTTAATTGTGTATAAAAGGTCTTACCCGGACGGGGTAGGGTGAGACAGCCCACAAGGAGCCGTGCCTGACGGCCACATCGAGGCTGCTCTCCCACGAGGCGCCGTGCCCCGTGTGGGAACCAGTAACACAGAATGTTCATCTAGCTGTAGTAAAGGGCTTGCTTTCACAACTGCCGTGTGGTTCGAGTCGTGATTCATGACCAGGTTAGTTCGCGCAGTCTGCATCTCTCTCTCTCCTTCCCTGTTTCCCCTCGCCGGCCGGGAACCGGGGACCGAGCGGGGCAGCGCCGGACAAGTGGTGGCCCGTACGGGGAAGCTCCTCCTCCTGCCTCGCTCTCGACGGTCCCTCTGTGAGGAGAGCAGCGCTGCGCGTCGAGCTTACGGCGGACTTCCCGCGCCTGATCAACGCGAGAAGGTGAGTGCGTCTTATTACATGATAGTTAGGGCCCGTGGGTTTTCAGGTGACCCCGGGGGACTCGGAAGAGCTCTCCGAGTGACTGAAGTATAGTGCCGACTGCAATCATGGGGCAGTCCGGAAGTTCACCTCTCTTAGCTCCCTTAAAGAACCTTTTGAAACAACGGGGTATCTCGGTCAGGAAAAGCTCCCTTCAGCGTTTTCTTGATGATGTTGATACTTTTGCCCCTTGGTTTGCCTGCACCGGCAGCCTTAGCCTACCCTCTTGGATGAAGCTCGGTCGCGACATAGACCGAGCGCGCCAGACGGGCGTGTGTATAGACCCGATTCTAGTACCCATATGGGAGACCGTCCGTGCGGTCCTTGAACTAGAATCGGCTACCGGCCTAAGCCCGTCCTCTGTCTTGCAAGAAGCACGGTGCGCGCTCCAAGAAACCCAGTCAGTTTCGTCAGCGGACGGCTCCTGTAAGGGCAAACCGCCGGAGTCCAGTGACTCTGACTCAGAGTCAGATAGCGATACTGACGAGAAGGCGGAAGCATCCCCGCTAATTGAGTGGGAGGAGCCTCCCGCCACACCCGTGCGGCCTTCCGCCCCGCCAATGTCTACCGCTGCACCCCCAGGGACACCCCAGCTCCCAACTGACGCCTTGGGCGGTCCCACCAAAGGACCTTGCCGAGAGCTCCCTCTAGTGGCCATGCCCAGTAAATGTAATTATCCTTTGCTGCCAGACCCGGAAACCCCGATGGGTCGGTCAGGGGAGGGGCAACCTTTGCCGTACCCCCCGCCCGAGTATACAGGCCCTCAGGACCCTTTGCCATTAGGTAGTGGTGGGAGACATTTCTGGAGATGGAACCCTTTCACAACATTTAGACCTTTTGGCATGCTGGGTGGCTACCAGCCACTTGAGCCGCAGCCAGTCTCAGAAATGTACCCGGTTATTATCAATCCCCAAGGTGGCAATCGGCACGAATCATATGATTACAAACTATTGAGGGAATTGAGGCAGGCCGTCCATCAGTATGGCCCCAATGCCCCTTATACCTTGAACATGATCGAGAACCTCTCTGCTCTAAATCATACACCCGCAGATATTTTTCAGCTAGCCCGTGCTTGCTTGCCGTCAGGCCGATTCATAGATTGGAAAGCATGGTTTGAGGAGTTAGCTGAAGAGCAGGCCGCAAGGAATGCGGCGGGGAGACGTGGCGGGTGGAATGCTGACATGCTGTTGGGGAGAGGCGCCCATGCCCAGAACCAAACGGGTTTCCCACAAGAGGTCTATGCCCAGATCTTCCGCTGTTTTGTGGGTGCCTGGAAAAAGCTAACAGGTGAGGGAGAGGCTCAGGCCTCACTCAGCAATATACACCAAGGCCCCACAGAACCATTTGCGGATTTTGTAGCCAGGATGCAAACCGCAGCTGAGAGAATCTTCTCAGATCCAGGAGTAGCAGAGACTGTGGTTAAGCAAATGATTTTTGAGCAGTGCAACAAGGAGTGCAAAGTTATCCTGGCACAAAACAGAGCAAAAAATTTGACAGAGTGGGTCAGGCTCTGTAGAGATGCTGGCAGCCCTTTAACTAATGCAGGTCTAGCTGCCATGCTAGCCAGCTCCCTACAGGTGGCTACAAAAAGCCCGAGAACCTTAGGGGCAAAGTCTAACGGGTGCTATGGCTGTGGCCAATCAGGGCACTTTAAGAGAGATTGTCCCAATAGACGTCAACCCCCTGCCACTCAACGGTTTGGCGAACCAGGTGCAGCAACCAGGCCGTGTGGCCGTTGCCACAAAGGCCCCCACCGCGCAGAAGACTGTAAATCGGTTTTCGATGCGCAGGGTAGACGCCTCTCTGGCCGCCCCGAGCAGATTCCAAAAAACGGGAAGAGGGGGTCCGCCCTTTCGACGGACCCCCTTGCATGCCATTCGACAACACAGGATCCGATCAAATTCGTGCGTCCCCCGGCTCAGCAGGACTGGACCTCTGTGCCACCTCCAGACTCGTACTAACCCCCTCCATGGGTGTCCAGTTAGTAGGGACCTCCTTCAAGGGGCCCTTACCGGCTGGTACTGTAGGGCTCATATTGGGAAGAGCATCCACGGCCCTGAAAGGATTAACAGTTATACCAGGACTTGTAGATTCAGATTTCACAGGCCGTGCCCAAGTTATGGTTCAATCTCAGCGGGGCACCTTAGTCATTGCAGAAGGTGATAAGCTGGCACAGCTCCTGCTCTTACCCAGCTTACATGCAGTCTTTCCAAGCAGAATCAGACAGAGAGGGGAAAAAGGGTTCGGATCCAGTGGAGCGATTTTTGAGGGACTCCATATGTCCCTGGAGTCTCGACCTATGCTAACCATTAAGGTGCAAGGCAGATCTTTCTTGGGCCTGCTCGATACAGGGGCCGATCGGTCTATCATAAGACAACAAGAATGGCCCCCCACCTGGCCAACGAGCAGGGCGGAAGAGCCCATTAGAGGAATAGGCCAAATTTCAGCGCCCATGCTCAGTGCAGCTGCCCTTCATTGGGCCGATGAAGAAGGACACCAAGGCAGTTTCCAGCCTTATGTATTAGCCCTGCCTGTGTCTTTGTGGGGAAGAGACATTCTGACCCAAATGGACGTTACTTTAATTAGCGGCTACTCCCCAACCTCTAAGCGACTGCTAAAAGAAATGGGGTATACCCCCGGCAAGGGTTTAGGAGCTTCACTGCACGGACGTGCGGAGCCTATACAAGCTGCCCCCAAGTCTGACAGACGAGGCTTGGGTTTTTCATAGGGGCCACTGAGGAGAGATTCCCACCCACACCTATAAAACTAAAATGGAAAACCGAGGCTCCGGTGTGGGTGCCTCAGTGGCCCTTGCCACAGGAAAAACTTGCAGCGTTGCACGCCCTAGTATCAGAACAACTAGAAAAGGGCCATATCGCCCCTTCCACGTCACCGTGGAACACCCCTATATTCGTAATAAAAAAGAAATCTGGTAAATGGAGACTGCTACATGATCTAAGAGCTATTAACGATTGCATGGAGCCTTTAGGGCCCGTTCAGATGGGACTGCCCCTCCTCTCGGCATTACCGGAGCACTGGTCGATTTTCATCATAGATCTGAAAGATTGCTTCTTTTCTATTCCGCTCCACCCTGAAGACACCCCTAAGTTTGCCTTTACTGTGCCCTCTAGTAATCAAGAGGAGCCCTGTCAACGCTTTGAATGGACAGTCCTGCCCCAAGGCATGGCTAATAGTCCTACCATGTGCCAGCTGTATGTCGCTGCGAAGCTAGCTAGCACTCGGCAGCAGTTCCCTCAAGTGAAAATCATCCATTATATGGATGACATTCTCTTAGCCCATAGAGACACAGATCTTCTTAAAACAGTTTTGTCACATTTAGTCCTTAGTCTTAGAGAAGCTAACCTAGAGATTGCCCCTGAAAAAATCCAAATGACTGACATTACCACTTTCCTGGGGGCGAAAGTCGCACCCACTCATGTTTCCCCCCAAAAGGTGTCTCTCAGGCTAGACAATATACACACTCTCAATGATCTACAAAAACTCATGGGGGATATCAATTGGATCCGTCCATACCTAAAAATACCCAATGTCAAACTAACACCTTTGTTCGACCTGTTGAAGGGGGATTCTAATATAAACTCACCTCGAAGCTTCACTCCAGAGGCAAGGCGAGCACTATGCCAGGTGGAACAGGCGCTCAGTGGCGCTGCATTGAAGAGAATAGACCCTGATGAGCCTTTTGAAGCCTGCGTGCTGCCGACAGAATTACAGCCCACTGCGGTACTGTGGCAGCGGGGGCCGCTGCTCTGGGTCCACCCTGGAGTTTCCCCCAAAAAAGTCCTAGAGCACTATCCTACAGCGGTTGCAGACTTGGCCCTAGAATGCATTAAAAGGGCTGTGCAGCATTTCGGTCAGCAGCCCAAAAATCTCAGGGTGCCTTATTCTTCCCAGCAGCTTGAGATACTCACCGGATGCATAGATCAATGGGCCATTCTCCGGTGTACATTTCTTGGTCCCATTAACAATCAGTTCCCTAAGGCTCCTCTCTTGCAGTTTGTCACCCGGCACCCAGTGATTTTTCCCAAAGTAACCTCTCCTAGGCCACTAGCAGGCGCCCCCACCGTATACACGGACGGCTCCAGCTCTGGAACAGGGGCGTATTGTGTGGAGGGGGACACTCCTAAAACAGTGCTCTTCCAACCACAAAAGCCTCAATGGGTAGAACTGCAGGTTATCATTGCAGTCCTGGAAAGCCTTTCCGAGCCCTTAAATGTCGTCTCGGATTCTGCTTATGTTGTGAACTCTGTACAAATTTTAGAAACGTGGGCATTGTTAAACATTCCTCTACAGTAAGGACGTTCTTTGCCAAACTACAGGAGGTTATATGGACCAGGCAACACCCTTTTTACATAACCCATATTAGAGCCCACACAGGTTTGCCTGGCCCTATGGCCCAGGGGAACCATAGCGCAGATGTAGCCACTCGACAGCTGCACATCTTTCCGACGCTGGTACCGTATCAACAAGCCCGAGAATTCCATGCCAAGTTTCACATCAATGCAGGTACCCTAGCTAAGCGGTTCAGCATACCACGTGCAGCTGCTCGAGATATTGTCCGAGCCTGCAACAATTGTGCAGAGCAGAGAGCAGTCCCCTCGGTTGGGGTCAACCCTAGGGGTCTCACCCCAGGGGATACTTGGCAGATGGATGTCACTCATCATTCAGAGTATGGTAAGATCAAGTACTTACATGTGTCGGTGGACACATGCTCCCAAGTTTTATTTGCCTCTGCTGAACCAGGAGAAAGAGTCTCCCACGTCATTGCACACTGCCTTGCTGCATGGGCAGCTTGGGGTAAGCCAAAGACGTTAAAGACGGATAACGGGCCTGCCTACACTAGTAAATCCTTCCAAAAATTTTGTGACAACATGGATGTCCAATTAAAACATGGCATCCCCTATAACCCTCAGGGGCAAGGAATCATTGAAAGAGCGCACAGATCTCTCAAAGACTTGCTTAAAAAACAGAAAGAGGGTATAGGCCACGGCCTGTCCCCAAAAGCTCGACTGTCTGTAGCCTTGCTCACATATAATTTTTTAAACGAAAATTCACAAGGAATGACACCTGCCCTGCAACACACCACCCCGAGTCCTCCGCATAGAGGTCTAGTCCGTTGGAAGGATGTCCTGTCGGGGCAGTGGAAAGGCCCTGACCCGGTGCTCAGCTGGGCCAGAGGCTCTGTTTGTGTTTTTCCCCAGGAACCAGGACGTCAACCAGTGTGGGTTCCGGAAAGACTGGTGAGAACCGTGACATCACCTGAAGAAGCCAAGGAACAGCTGTCAGAAACGCCAACGAATATACAACCTGAACCATTAGACCAAGCCTCCGACCCTGCTGATGATGGCGACGACCGACAAGACGATAATAGTAGGACTGACCACCCCGCGGTTGCCCAAAAAGAGGATCGGTAACTCTGTTCTTTGCTCTCCTATAGCAATCCTTCTAATCTGCCTTTTTCTTTTTAGTGGAACTACGAGTCCTTCCCCCTCACCAATGACACACTGATCCTCTCTTTTGCTAACCTCTCTGTCAAGGTTGTCAACACCATAGTTGCGGCGAATGCTACTTGTGAAACTGGTAATGGCGAGTTAAGTAAGGGAGTCTTGCTTGAATTTCTTAACGTTACAGGGAAGAGCCGCCAGTCTTGTGAAGGGATCTTGAGTAAAAAGGAGACTCAAAGGTGCCTTTTCCTTCCAGGGTTTGCTCCTACAGTCTGCAACCGTTCCAAAGACCCGGATGCCTCGCCGCCCCGCTATCCTAGTGTATCGCCCAAGTTATGTCTGGCTCCCCGTCAAGGCAACCGACTGGGTTGGCCCTGTTTCTCAAGTTGTTTCACTTAACAATATCCCCTTCTCTAAGTCTAGGCGTCCAAGAGGCATAAAAGAATGGCTATCGAATGCTGCCAGTGTAGCTTCCTCTTTGTTTGTCCCAACGATCGGGCAGGCTGTGCTACAAGCATGGACAGATCGGCAGCTCGCCATAACGATGGAAACGGTAAATGGCTTGGTCAACCTTACCCGAGACGTGCTACGCCGCCACAATCAGATGCTGAACTTAAATTTCCAGGCCATTCAGAAACTCCAAGCGGAGATAGATGAACTTGGACTGGAAATAGATGGACTCTGGAGAGTGCTTCAGCAAACATGTGACACCCGGTGGCTTACGGTTAAACTCTGTGTCACTCCTGTCAGGGCCAACGTGACCGGAAGCATTTCCAGAGTCTCTGATTGGCTGAAAAGGTCATATTTTCCTGAATTTGTTAATCTCTCCCAACAGGTGGAATCTAGTTTAGACACAATTGGGGGGATCAAGTTAAAACCCGTTAAAGTCGATCTCTCCGGGTTAGGCGAGGTTCTACAGAAACTATTGCACAGTGTTTCTTCCTGGTTCTCTTGGCCCAATTTAACTAATTGGATCCTCATTGCAGTGGGATTATTGGTGGGATTAGTCGTTGTTAAATGTTTGCTAGAACGCCTGTTTCAAGCGCAGCAGCAATTGCGTGTTACCACTATGATGGCTATGACTCCCACCTCTGTTACCCCCGATAGTGACCGATTTATTAACCATACCCCTTCCTGGTCGCCTCAGGTGGGGCGCTTTGGAGCAAAATTTGTAGCGAATCGCATGGCTGTTTCTCGGGTGTAAAAGGCGACACCAGTAGTCATAATTTTGTCTCAGGTGGGTCTCTAGGGCAGAGTCCTAGTTGTGGCCAGACTGGACCCTAGCCATTGCACAGAGACACCTAGTGACACCCCCGACTCTGGTTACTGCTGTTCCTGCCCCCGTCATTGTTCCCCAGTTGCCAGGCAAAGCACTGCAGGGAGAGTCATGTTGCTTCCAGCTTACGGACTCTCCGGTCTCCATATGACGTGAGCATTCTGGTTGGTGCTAGAGGCTCCGCCGCTGGATGGCTGAGGCCTAGTCCAGACTCCCCAAAGCACCAAAGAGGTTGTGAACCATTTGGGTTCACGGGAGCACGCTCATCACTGGAGACACTGGGTCAAAAATAAATAAGAAAGGGGGAGATGTGGAAAGCCGCCTCCCGAATCGGGCCTAGCGTATGCGCTGCAGCCTGCTCTAGAGTTACCCCCGCCCATCGAGTGAGCCAAGATGGCGCCTGCATCCTGTTTCCGCATAGTGACGCATGTATCCGCCACCCGCTCCTACCAATCGAAATCCTGTATACGCGATACTAGCCTAGAAGCTTATTGGTTGTTAATTGTGTATAAAAGGTCTTACCCGGACGGGGTAGGGTGAGACAGCCCACAAGGAGCCGTGCCTGACGGCCACATCGAGGCTGCTCTCCCACGAGGCGCCGTGCCCCGTGTGGGAACCAGTAACACAGAATGTTCATCTAGCTGTAGTAAAGGGCTTGCTTTCACAACTGCCGTGTGGTTCGAGTCGTGATTCATGACCAGGTTAGTTCGCGCAGTCTGCATCTCTCTCTCTCCTTCCCTGTTTCCCCTCGCCGGCCGGGAACCGGGGACCGAGCGGGGCAGCGCCGGACAGCCATACAGTTGTTCATAGTATCCTCTTATAATTTTTTTAAATTTCTTCAGGATCTGCAGTAATGTCACCTTTCTCATTCATTATTTTGTTTATATGGGTCTTCTCTTTGACTTTGTCAGTCTAGCTACAGGCTTGTCAATCTTGTTGGTCTTCTCAAAGAACCAACTTTTGGTGTTATTTATCCTCCATATTGTTTTTTTTTCTCTATGTCATTTATTTCTGCTTTAATCCATGCTACTTCTTTTCTTCTACTTGGTTTAAGATTGGTTTGCTGTTCATTTTCTAACTTCTTCAGTTTATCCATTTGTTCTTTGATTTTGGCTCTTTCTTCCTTTTTAATATATGCATTTACTGCTATAAATTTCTCCCTCAGTACTGCTTTTGCTGCATCCCATAGGCTTTGGTATGCTGTGTTCTCATTTTCATTCATCTCTATATATTTAGCAATTTCTCTTGCTATTTCTTCTTTTTCTATTTTATGAGAATTTTATTTTATTAGATGTTTTTATAAAAATGAAACAATTTCCAATTCCAGTATTCAATGTTCATCTGGTAGCCACTGTAAAGAATCAGTATCAACTTTTTCCATTTCTAGCTAGACCTATGTATTAACAATTTTAAGGGTAATATGAATTACTTAACATTGAAAATATTCCTCAACCATCATGTGCAACAGTTGAGAATACTTTGCTAAGTCATGAATTCTTCCAGAATCATAATTGAAACAGGAAGAGAAGAAAATGAACAGCTAGTCCTACTGGCAAAGAATATGTTGTTGTGCTCCTAAAAGTAAGGATTTGATAAATTTATTAATTTGCCTTTTCTTTTTTTTATTTTGAAGTAAGTTCAAAGTTATAGGAAGAGTTGCAAAAACAATACTAATCCCATACACAGAATTCCATCATACCTTGACCCCCATCCCCCAATAGTCCAATCCACCAACTTTAATGTGCCATTGCGTCACTATTTCTTTCCCTCCCTCCCTATCATCCATCATCTAATGCTCTGTCTTCTGAACATATGAGAGCTAGCTGCACACATACTTGTGCATACAGTATAATTCATGCATACACTTCCCATGAACAAGAACATTCTTTTATGCAATCACATTAAGTGCAGCTAAGAAGTACAAGAGATTCAACAATGATAGGAAGCTTAGATTCTATATTTCCTTTTCCTTATGTCTCAACTGTGTCCCTTTGAGCCACCTGTCCTTTATCCTCCAATCCCATCCAAGTTCATCCTTGGCATTCAATTGTCATCTATTTAGACTGTCTTTCTTTTTCAATTGTGGAGACATATATACAGCCTAAATCTTCCCATTCCACCCCCTCCCTAGCATTCCATTAGTGGGATCAATCACATTCAGAATGTTGTAATGCTATCTCTTTCCCACCATCCATTACTAAAAATTTCCCTTCACCTCAAACAGCAACCCTACACTCATTTCTTAACTCCCCATTGCCTCTACCCCATTTCTCTTAACCCAAACTCTACTTTTCATCTCTATGGTTATATTCTCTGATAATTTCTTTGTGTTTACTGTGGGGCTTAAAATTAACCTCTTAAATCCATATCAATCTTGTTTTTCTTTGATACCACATTCACTTCAATAGGACACATAATCTATGTTCCTATACTCCTCCATTTCCCCACCTTTATATAGTTGTCTACAATTACATATTTTACATTGAGTTCAAAACCACTGATTTGTCATTAGAGTTTGTGTATTTTATATCATGTAGGAAGTAAATAGTGGCGTTAAAGTTCAGAAATTATTGACTTCTTTTTGTATTTCATTGTGGTTGGAGAATGTGCTTTGAGTATATTCAATTTTTATTTTCTAAATTTCTTGAGGCTTGTTTTATGTCCCAGATTATGGTCCATTCTGGAGAAAGATCCATGATCATTGGAGAAAAATGAGTGTCCTGGTGATTTCGGATGTAAGGTACTATATATGTCTGTTAAAATTCTCTATATCTCTTTCTCCTTTTTTTGTTTCTTTGTTGGTAGGACTCCCTTTAGAATCTGAAGTAGGGCAGGTCTTTTACTGGCAAAGTCTCTCAGCATTTCTTTGTGAAAAATTTAAGCTTTCCCACAAATTTGAAGGAGAGTTTTGCTGGATAAAGTATTCTTGGTTGGAAATGTTTCTCACTCAGAATTTTAAATATGTCATGCCACTGCCTTCTCATCTCCATGGTGGCCGCTGAGTAGTCACAACTTAGTCTTATGTTGTTTCCTTTGTATGTGATGAATTGCTTTTCTCTTGCTGCTTTCAGAAGTTGCTCCTTCTCTTCAGTATTTGAGAGTCTGATCAGAATATGTCTCGAAGTGTGTTTATTTGGGTTTATTCTATTTGGAGTTCACTGGGCATTTATGCTCTGTGTATTTATATTGTGTAGAAGGTTGGGGAAGTTTTCCCCAACAATTTCTTTGGATACTCTTTCTAGACCTTTACCCTTCTCTTCCCCTTCTGGGACACCAATGAGTCTTAAGTTTGGATGTTTTATTTTATCTATTGTATCCCTGAGATCCACTTTGATTTTTTCAATTTTTTCCCCATTCTTTCTTTTGTTCTTTCATTTTTTGTTCTGTGGACTTCTAGGACACTGAGATGTTATTCAGCTTCCTCTAGTCTTGTATTGTGAATATCCAGAGTCTTTTTAATTTGGCCAACCATTTCTTTTATTTCCATAAGTTCTTCTATTTTTTTATTTACTCTTGCAATATCTTCTTCTAGGGTCTTCTTTATGTCACTTATATCCTGGGCCATGGTCTTCTTGATGTCCTTTACATTCTTTGCCATGTTTTTGTTCCTCAATTGTAGTTCTTTGATTAACTGTGTGAGGTACTCTGTCTCTTCTGTATCTTTATTTGTGTGTTTGGAGTTGGATTCTCTGTATCATCTGGTTTTATCATATGCATTAAGATTTTCTGTTGTTCTTGGTCTCTTGGCATTTGCTTTGCTTGATAGGGTTTTTTCAAGTTGTAAAAAAAAGATACCAATCTAATTTTTCAGAAACACAATTTGTTGGTGTACACTTTCTCTAACTACCCAGAAGATGGCATCTGTGAGTCACCTATAACCCTCAAGTCAGTTCTCCACCTTGTCCCCATGGTGTGTGGGGAAATGATTCTTGTGGGGTTCAATTGGAGAACTCAGTTTGGGTGTGTTGCTGGAGCCATCTGGCCTGAATGTGGGTTGTGTGTACAGGTGGCCAGGGAGGAAGGACAGTTTTAATATTCAAATCCCCCAGGTTCCTGGGGATTCAAAGCTGCCACAAGAGTCTAAGCCTTCATTTCATTTCATCCCCAGACCCTCTCTCTTGCTGTCCCACAAACCACTGGACTTGGTGTAGTGTCCCTGGGTTCTCTGAGTGGGTCCCCAACCAAGCTGCAATCCTCCAAGACCTCTGCCATGGGAATGCTGTGCTGCATCACAAGTGTGTGCTTTCTGTCAAGGGAAGACCTGGCCTGCTGGGCTGTGCTGGGGTGCTTTCAGCCTGATGCAAATATGGCCAAATGGGGCATCTCCCCACCCCCCTCCTTGCACAGTTCCTCCTTCCCAGCTCCAGGACAACTGGTGGGGCCCTGGGCTGTGGGCATGGCCCCAGGGAGGAGTTTATCCAGCCCTCCATGGAGCCAGCTGCTAGCCATGGGTTGTCTTTCTGCTTCTGGCTCTCCCCTCTGTTCCCCTGGCCCCAAAGGTATCTGCAGTGGGCTATCTTCCAGGCCAGACACCGAGAGGCTGGCCCAGCCTCCTCTTGCTGTGTTTTACTGTGTGGTTCCCACTATCGCAGCTGAAGCTGCT
This sequence comes from Choloepus didactylus, assembly GCF_015220235.1. Lineage (NCBI taxonomy): Eukaryota > Metazoa > Chordata > Mammalia > Pilosa > Megalonychidae > Choloepus > Choloepus didactylus. Next base: position 195,143,308 of record NC_051310.1, read on the forward strand.
CCTGGGTATTTCCTTTTTTTAAAAAAAAGGAGCCCATCAGTCTCCAAATGCCAAACCTTGGCTTTCCCAGACCACTGTGCAGCTGCAGGTCTTCAAGCCAGCTTATTCACTCATTTCAGAATGCAGACGCCCAGTTTCACCAAGTATATGGCCTCTGTGGAACTAGAAGATGTCATCCAGCTGGTGCACCACTGTAACTTGTATTCTGGGTCACTTTCTACTTTTTATCTAGTGTTTTTCACAGAGGTGTATTTTTGCCCTGTCTCACCTAGCCACCATCTTAGTTTTTTCCTGCTATTTCTTCTTTAACCCACTGATTCTTTAGGAGCATGTTGTTTAACCTCCAGGTATTTGTGAATTTTCTATGTCTCTGATGGTTGCTGACTTCTAATTGTATTCCATTGTGGTCAGACAATGTGCTTTGAATAATTTCAATCATTTTAAATTTATTGAGCCTTGTTTATGTCCCAGCATATGATCTATTCTGGAGAAAATTCCATGAGCACTAGAGAAGAATGTGTATCCTGGTGTTTGGGGATGTAATGTTTTATATATGTCAGTTAAATCCAATTCATTTATCTGATAGTTTACGTTTTCAATTTTCTTATTGTTCTTCTGTCTGGTTGATCAATCCGTAGGAGAGTATGATGTGTTGAAGTCTCCTACAGTTATTGTGGAAACATCAATTACTTCCTTTAGTTTTGCCAGTGTTCCTCTCATGTATTTTGTGGCACCTTGATTGGGTCCACAAACATTTATGATTGTTATTTCTTCTGTTGAATTGCCCCTTTTATTAGTATGTAGTGGCCTTCTTTGTTTCTCATAACATCCATGCATTTAAAGCCTATTTTGTCTGAGATTAATGTTACTACATCTGCTTTCTTTTGTCTGTAGTTTGCATGAAATTTTTTTCCATCCTTTCACTTCCAATTTCTTTGTGTTTCTGTGTCTGAAATGAGTCTCTTGTATGCAACATATTGATGGTTCATATTTTTTTTATCCATTCTGCAAATCTATATCTTTTAATTAGGGAGTTTAATCCATTTACATTCAATGTTGTAACCACGAAGGCATTTCTTGTATCAGCCATCTTATCCTTTGGTTTATGTTTGTCATATATATTTTTCCCTCTCTTTATTAATATCCTTTAATGTACCCATATTGAATCTCTTTAGTACTGAACCTTTTTCCATGTCTCTCTCTCCTTTCTTTGTTTCTCTGTTGGTAGGGCTCCCTTTAGTATCTTCAGTAGGGCAGGTCTCTTGTTAGCAAATTCTCTCAGCATTTGTTTGTCTGTGAAAAATTTAAGCTCTCCCTCAAATTTGAAGGAGAGCTTTGCTGGATAAAGTATTCTTGGCTGGAAATTTTTCTCACTCAGAATTTTAAATATGTCATGCCACTGCCTTTTTGCCTCCATGGTGGCTGCTGAGTAGTCACTACTTAGTCTTATGCTGTTTCCTTTGTATGTGGTGAATTGCTTTTCTCTTGCTGCTTTCAGAGCTTGCTCCTTCTCTTCCATATTTGACAGTGTGATCAGAATATGTCTCACAGTGGTTCATTTGGGTTTATTCTATTTGGAGTTTGCTGGGCATTTATGGTTTGCATATTTATCATGGTTAGAAGATTTGGGAAGTTTTCCCCAACAATTTCTTTGAATACTCTTCCTAGACCTTTACCCTTCTCTTCCCCTTCTGGAACACCAATGAGTCTTATATCTGGACATTTTATATTATCTATCATATCCCTGAGGTCCATTTCAATTTTTTTATTTTTCCCCATTCTTTCTTTTGTTCTTGCATTTTGTGTTCTGTCATCTTCCAGGTCACTGCTTCATTGTTCAGCTTCCTCTAGTCTTGTACTATGAGTCTCCAGAATCTTTTTCATTTGGTCAACAGTTTCTTTAATTTCCATAAGATCATCTTTTTTTAATTTACTGTTACAATGTCTTCTTTATGCTCTTCTAGGGTCTTCTTGATGTCCTTTGTATCCTATCCCATGCTCTTCTTCATGTCCTTTATATCTTGTACCAGTCTCATCACTCATCTTTAGTTCTTTGATTAATTGCTTCAGGTACTCTCTCTCCTCTGATCTTTTGATTTGGGTGCTTGGGCTTGGGGTATACATATCACCTGGTTTTTCCATATGCTTTAAAATTTTCTGTTGTTTTTGGCCTCTCAGCATTTGCTTAACTTGTTAGAGTTCTTTTAGGATTTGTAGACCAATTGAAATCCTTATCTTTAATTTGTCAGATCTACAGCTTCATGGAGTACCCTTTAACTAACCAGCAGGTGGCATCCATGAGCCACCTATTCTCCTCAAGCCAGTTCTCTCCTGCTTTGTCTTTGCGGTGAGTGGGGGAGTGAGTCTTGTGGGGTCCAATTGGTGTACCAAGCTTGCATGTGTAGTTGGTGTTGCCCACCCTGTATATGAGGCATGTGTCTGGGTGGTCAGGGATGGGACAGCTCTAACAATCAAATCTCCCTAGCTTTCCTGGGGTTTTAATGCTGCTGCAATAGTCTAATCCTTCTGTTCAGTCCTGCCACAGCTTTTCTCTGCCACTGACCCACAAGTCCCTGGTATTGGTGTATGACCCCTGAGACTTGCAAGTGGGTCCCTCTTCCAGGCCATGCACCCCCAAGTCCTCTGTTGAGGGATGACTTGCTATGTCACAGGTGAGTGCCATCGCCCCACGGTGGTTCTGGGCTGCAGAGCTGTGTAGGGAGGCTCCCAGACTGCTGAAAATATGGCTGAATGGGGCATGTTAATTCACACTGCTCTGCCTTCCCAGCTCTGGCACAACCAGCTGAGGGTTCAGGGAAGGCTAATGTCCATGCCCAATTTTGTGATGTGTGCATGTTATTGGAAGAACTTCCATCACGCTGGGTTGTCTGGGGCAGCTCTGGGCTATGGTAACATCAAGAGGCAGGAGTGTTCCGTGTCCACCAGGATGATGGCTGTGAGATGTCACCCCCCTTTTCTTGGGAAGTTGTGATGTTTAGTGAATTTTCTCAGCCACTTGATTATTGCCTTTTGTCTCAGGGCTCTCTTAGTTCTGCTCTTGCCTTGACCTGCCCAAATTGCAAGACTTTGAGGCTTTCTGTATTGTGCTTCTTAAAGTAATTGTTCTAGAAAACGACAAAAAGATAAAAAACGGCCCTCCTCACACATCTAATGAGTTATTGAAATGCTGAGACAAAGCAATTAGGGCCATTAAGGAAAGTTCCAGGGGGTAGAGAGATGGTTTTTTTCTGGATTTCCATATGAACCTCAGGGCTTGAGCTCTGCCCTGACTCTTTCTATGTTCACCAGGACTCCAAAAAGCCTCTGCTTTTATTTTTGGGTTTTTCTTACTGTTTTTGCTATCCCTATCTCCTCTCCACTGAGCTGGCTGCTCCCAGATTCTCTGGTGTCTGGTCTCAGTCTATCTATGATTGGAGTTTGGATCAGTAGGATGAGTTTCCAATAAGAGCCACCACTGCAGTTCTCCCTCCTCATTCCCAGTGCTGATGGCCCCTTCTCCCATGAGACTGAGCCTGGCAGGGAGACGCATGGTTCCCCTGTTTGCAAAAAAATTACAGATTTTGCTGATCTCAGCAGTTCAACTTGTTCATGAGTGTTGTATGAAGTATGCCCAAAGTCAAATTGCTCTGTGATGTCCAGTCCATGCAGTTCCTGGCTTTCTACCTACTTTCCTGGAGGAGTAACTAAAATATACACCTCACCACTCCAACCCACTGTTTTATTTTTAAGTGCCTCTCTGTCTTTTGATTTTATTATCTCATCTCTCTTCCCTCTTGAGGTATCCAATAAGAGGAAAATAAATAGAGGATAAAAATGACAAGATAGGTAGATGGTTCACATACAGATAGATGCCTTAACAGCATGGGGCATGATTTTGGTTTCTTTAATATGCCAAACCTACTTTGCCTTGGGGTCTTTGCATAAGCATTTTCTCCACCTATAATACTCTTCCCCCATATTCTCACAGCTGGTTGCTCCTTGTCATTTAAGTTTTCATCAAAATAGCACAACTTTATAAACAACTTTCATGAAGATCAATTTTAAAGTTGTCTTCCAGGTCCTGTTTAATACATTGCATCATGTTACTTATCTTCATAGTTTTTCCCCTTGTTTGTGTATAAATTATTTCATTGAAGTATAACATGCATAAAAGTATAAAGTCACAATTATAGAAATTACTTGGAAACTTTTTGCCTCTTTTTTTTTATATTGCAAGTCCTAAAAAAGCAAGGACTTTTTCTTCCTGTGCCTATATTGGCACCTATGTGATTTGTTAGTTTTAGTATGAGAAGGAAACAATACCTAGCATGCTTTTTTGGAAATGAAGTTTTCTCCTAAACCAGCCACACCCAATTGTTTACATAATGCCTATAGCTGCTTTCTCCCTAGAACAGCAGATTTAAACAATTGCAACTGAGAGAATGTCCTGCAAATCTAAATGACCATCTGGCCATTTAAGAAAAAGTTCCCAACCTGTTTTAGGTGATCAAGAAGCATTTGTTGAATTCATAAGACATACTAGAGAAAAACAATATATTAGAAATTTTACCTTTTTAATAGCTTGCTCCTGAGAACCATCCAGCAATTAGGACAAAGCTTTAAGAAATAAGCTTACTGTTAAATTCCAACAATAATATCAACTATTATATGGGTAGTATAGTACACAAAAGTATGACAATGTCAAATCTTACAATGCTTTCATTTTGTAGTCAGATTTTAAAAATGCTTAAAAGAATATGGTTTTGATTCTAATTCAACAAATTTATGAAATATCAAAAGGGCTGTGTAGTTGGCAAGAAAAATAATCTGAGGCTTAAATTATCAGATTGTTCAGTCAGTATCAGTGTTCAGTATTGAATCATCAAGGTGACATGGAAACAGTTCAGATAAAATCTGTTGGTACAAGATCTGTCACCCCATCCCACAGGTAAATGATTCAAAATAAAAGAAAAAATGGTACTTGAAATATTAGTCCTTAATTATTTCCTCAGTTTTAAGAGCAATAAAATTGGCAACTTGCAGAAACCATGAGACAAAATTAATGAGCATAACAAAGGTGCAAATATCCCATTTGATTCTGAATTCTAACTTAAAAGGTCAAGCTTTGTTTTGGGAACATTTGCCTTTCCATTAAGTGTGCTTCTATTTGGAAAGATCCAGAAGTGTTTTATTGGTTTATTAGAGAATCATGGAGAAACAGGGAGTTAGGTGCTATATTTTGTTACATGGAGACATATAAGCTACAGACTGATGATGGAGAGAAAGAATCAGACAAATGCAGCAATGGAAATTTAAGTGCAAGATTCTTGAACACATATAAAATCATTGAAAAATAGCTTAAGACAGAAAATTGCTTATTTGGACATTGTTGGGGATGTGTTTTTCTACACCAAATATATCCTTTCATAGAGTACTAATTTTTTTAGCAGACTTGTCATTTTTTCACTGAAAGATGCCCTCAGTTATACACTGCAACAATCTGCATACACCTTATACACTGCAACAATCTGCATACACCTTAATTTGTGGTCTTGTGTCTCTCGAGTTTTCATTTCTCCCATTTTCTCTTTCTGACACTCTATTTCCTCTCAATCTAATCAGCTAACTATAAATTCCAGGGCCCATGCTGAAAGCATGACAATGCTAACCTGCCACTTGTTCACTCCATAGATGTGAGATTCTATGAGTAATAGCCCTTTACCAGAAGCATTATGTTTCCAATGACTCCCTTTAAATGAAATAATATACTGGATTGGCATTGAAAAATGCATATTTAGCAATAGTTCTAAAGCTGAAAAACTAGAGGAAAACCTCAATTTACCAGTCTAACTGCCCAAAGCAGAATACTTTGCAATAAAGTCAATGTGTATATATCTAAGTTGCTCCTTGAAATTAAACACTATTAATCAGTTAGAGTTTCTGAGATTTTGAATTTGTAAGCCTTTAGTACCCTAAACACAGATTTAAAAAAGTTCTCAAAATTATAAAGTAAAAGAGTAAAGCACTGTTTTAATTTCTTGACAATCTCTATAACACTGCTGGGTAAGAAACTTCATCTCAAATACCCCAGAACAAGTTATGCATACCTTAATATTATATTTATTTCTTCTAATATTTACTCTGTGTTAGGTTGGAGTCATTCAAGAATCCACACAATGCAGCAAGTCAAAGTTTTAAGTAGAAAGTTTAAGATTTACTCAAGGAAGAAAGCAGGTGGGAGCCAGCAAAAAGAAAGAAAATGACTCCAGCTCCCTATCTGAGAGCAGCATTTTTTTTTTCATTTTTATTGAGATTGTTCAGGTACCATACAATTATCCAAAGATCCAAAGTGTACAATCACTTGCCCCTGGGTACCCTCATACAGCTGTGCATCCATCACACTTAATTTTTGTTCAATTTTTAGAAACTTTTCATTACTCCAGACAAGAAATAAAGTGAAAGATGAAAAAAGAAAAAAAGAAAAGGAAACTCTAATCCTCCCCTATCCCTAACCACCCCCCCTCAATTGTTGACTCCTAGTATTGACATAGTACGCTTGTTACTGTTTCTGAAAAAATGCTGAAATACTACTAACTGTAGTATATAGTTTGTAATAGGTATACAGTTCTTCCCTATATGCCCCTCTATTATTAACTTCTAATTGTATTGTCATACATTTGTTCTGGTTCATGAAGTGATTTCTAGTATTTGTACAGTTGATCATGGACATTGCCCACCATAGGATTCAGTTTTATACATTCCCATCTTTTGACCTCCAACTTTCCTTCTGGTGACATATATGATTCCACCTCATTCACACACCATTCGGCATTGTTAGTTATTCTCACATCTTGCTACCAACACCCCTGTTCATTTCCAAACATTTAAGTTCATCCTAATTGAACATTCTGCTCATACTAAGCAAGAGCATCTACATTTCTTCCACAAGGCAGGAGGGAGAGTCAAAGAAGGTAGAGAGGCAAAAGAAAGAGGAAACAAAAAAATGACAACTAGGAAGCAGCAAAAGGAAAAATAACCTTAAATCAAAGTAGAATGAAGAATCAGACAATACCACCAATGTCAAGTGTCTAACATGCCTCCCCTATCCCCACCTCTTATCTGCATTCACCTTGGTATATCACCTTTGTTACATTAAAGGAAGCATAATACAATGCTTCTATTAGTTACAGTCTCTAGTTTATGCTGATTGCATCCCTCCCCCAGTGCCTCCCCATTTTTAACACCTTGCAAGGTTGACATTTGCTTGTTCTCCCTCATAAAAGAACATATTTGTAGATTTTATCACAATTGTTGAATACTCTAGATTTCACCAAGTTACACAGTCCCAGTCATTATCTTTCCTCCTTTCTTGTGGTGTCTCACATGCTCCCCATCTTCCTCTCTCAACTGTATTCATAGTTACCTTTGTCCAGTGTACAAAGCTTCCTTTGTATGTAATGGATCGCTTTTCTCTTGCTGCCTTCAGGATTCTCTCTTTGTCTTTGACATTTGATAATCTGATTATTAAGTGTCTTGTCATAGGCCTATTCATATCTCTTCTGTTTGGAGTACACTGCGCTTCTTGGATCTGTAATTTTATGTCTTTCATAACAGATGGGAAATTTTCATTAATTATTTCCTCTATTATTGCTTCTGTGCCCTTTCCCTTCTCTTCTCCTTCTGGGACACCAATAATACGTACATTATTGTACTTTGTTTCATCTTTGAGTTCCTGGAGACGTTGCTCATATTTTTTCATTCTTTTCTCCATCTGCTCCTTTGCATGTAGGCTTTCAGATGTTTTGTTCTCCAGTTCCTGAGTGTTTTCTTCTGCCTCTTGAGATCTGCTGTTGTATGTTTCCATTGTGTCTTTCATCTCTTGTGTTGTGCCTGTCATTTCCATAGATTTTACTAGTAGGTTTTTTGAACTTTTGATTTCTGCCGTATACATGTCCAGTGCTTCCTTTACAGCCTCTATCTCTTTTGCAATGTCTTCTCTAAACTTTTTGAATTGATTTAGCAATAGTTGTTTAAATTCCTGCATCTCAGTTGAAGTGTACGTTTGTTCCTTTGACTGGGCCATAACTTTGTTTGTCTTAGTGTAGGTTGTAATTTTCTGTTGTCTCAGCATGGTTTCCTTGGTTATCCAAATCAGGTTTTCCCAGACCAGAACAGGCTCAGGTCCCAGAGGGAAGAAATATTCAGTATCTGGTTTCCCTGTGGGTGTGTCTTAGAAAATTGCCCCACCCTTTGATGCCTCAGGTCACTGTGCTTTTCTGCCCAGCAGGTGACGCCTGTTAGCCTATAATTCTTGACTGGTGTGAGGAGGTATGGCCGTGTTCCCCCAGGCTCTGGGGTCTGGTTCTGAATGGAAAGGGCCCCACCCCTTTCCTCCTAGAGAAGACAGACCCCTCAGGTGGAGGTCATTAGCATTTCAATGGTCTCACTCTCTGCTTGTGCTGTCTCCACCCTTCCCAGAGCCACAGCCCTAGAAACTGAAAATGACTGGGGCTTTCTCCACTGAGCCAAAAAAGAAACAGATAGTCCCCTTCAGACCGAGTCCAAGGCGACCCTCCGGCTCTCCCAGGTCAGTCGTCACCCAAAGGGTCTGTCTGTTTTCTGGGGCTGCGTACCTGTAGTGAGCAGTTCACACTTGCTACTTAAAACCCCAGTTGGAGCTCAGCTGAGCTGTATTCACTTGCTGGGAGAGAGCTTCTCTCTGGCACCACAAGGCTTTGCCGCTCAGGCTATGGGGAAGGGGGTCTCCTGACCTGGTTCCGTAGGTTTTACTTACAGATTTTATGCTGTGTTCTTGGGCATTCCTCCCAATTCAGGTTGGTGTATGATGAATGGATGGTCTCGTTTGTCCCCCCACAGTTATTCTGGGTTATTTACTAGTTGTTTCTGTTTTTTTGTAGTTGTTCCAGGGGGACTACTTAGCTTCCACTCCTCTCTATGCTGCCATCTTCTGAGAGCAGCATTTTTTAAAGAAAAAACCACATTGGGAGGGAAGGGTGTTGGGAGGGAAGGGTGTCGGCTGAGTGGTGACCTGTGTCCTGATTGGTTGTGGGCTTATCAACTCTTGGGCTAATTGGTTGCTAGAGTTCTAACTTACTACTCTTCTTTGAAGTGCAATGTACTATCTATGTGGAGGGAGCAGGCCTTTTCTGCATGCTTATGGTCTTTCATCTTATGGACATATCTGATCTTGCTTTATCTGCCTTTTGGGGGTTGAGGCACCACCATGACTGGAATTTCTAAAACAGCCTTCAAGCCATATTTTATGGTGCATCTGGTTTCTATGAGATAAGCTGCAGGGTGTCTGGGTCAGAAATTCCTTCTATATGTTAGATTTTTTTGTGGGATCTGACATTCCTGCCTTTTACTTTTAATAAAATTGGCTAAAGTTTGGGCTGAATTTGGGTTAATGCTTTAATGTAGCTCAAGGCAAACTTTGGAGGGAGCAGAAACATTGTGTTCTTTCTTTAGCTACTTATGGCTGTGTAAGGATGCATTTGGGGGAAAGTTGCCTTGAACTAAGCTTTAGCATTATTAAATTGATTTTTGGGCATCTTCTGCTAGAACAGGCTGATAGTGATGCTTTTGCTGTGATGGGAGAAAATTTATGAATTTTTGTTGCAACAGGAGTATGTTTTCAGAATTTTGCTGGTTAGTTATGGCTGCTGTTGAACTATTGATAAATTTAATTAGACATTGTAAGAGGCAAGGAGCAAAAAGGAAAATTAATATAAGGATAATTAATGGCCTAATAAAGGGGAGCAGAATAGCTCACATAGGCATAGAAAAGAATGAAAGAAAATTTGAGAGAAAGATTTTTTAACTAAGATCCATCTACATTTGCTAGACTTTTATTATGTTTATTTTTTTGTTATAGTACTTGTAAGTTTTGTTTGACTTGTCCTGTATTATTGATGTAAAAACAACAGGTTCCATTTATTATTGCACAAGTTCTTCTTGCTGTTGTGATTAGAATGTTTAGTGCTCTTCTATTTTGTATGACTACTTTAGCTAAACTATTTAAAGACTGTTTTTGTTTTTCTAATGCCTTGTTAGGGCTTTTATAACCCCAAACAAAGAAATGGCCAGAAGCCAGAAGAAAGCAGAAAGGAAAAAAATAGAAGAGAGAAAGCTGTTTGGTTAGCATTTTCTTATTTTCAGGTCCTCCCTTCATTTAGGCTTGCTTTTCAAGGTCTTGATTATGAGACCATATGATTAAATCCCTCATATCTTACCACAGGCAATGCTGAGAAAGTTTACAGGAATAGAGAATAAGTTTTTGTTGTTCAGATTAGAGCAACAGCAAGTTATTTTAACAAGGGCTTTTCATGGTCAGAATATCTTAAAGCTGCTTGAGTGAACTGATCTTAATAAAGTTTTTTTCCCTCTATTGGCTATTGAGGACTATATTAACCATTTTCTAGCTAAACAATTATATTGAATATTTTCTACTGATCCAGCTATCAAATCCCCCCTTTTTATGAGAGTTTTTAAAAATTTTTTAAGAATCATTATCTTGTGAACATCTGCTATAAAAGGGAAAGTGGGTGGAGGTCTTTCTTCTTGTAACTGCTTCTTGTTGAGCAAGAGTGAAGAGGTTCTTACATTAATCTGGAAGATGCTCTGGACATAAACACAGATACAATACAGGCAACAACAAGACAAATAAATGACAAACAGAATAAAAACCATGGTGATAAGGGCTATTTTCTATTTCATAGTAAATTCATTCACCACTTAGAAAATGCATCTAGTTTACTATAATTTTAGCACAATGATTATTATCTTGCATATGATTTAATATTGAAGAGACATTGTTATATTCATTTGGTATATATGTGTAGCACTTAATGCTAATGAATGCTTAAGTTTTTTTCTTGAGATGCTTTGGGTGTTAAGATTACAATACCATACATACTGTCTCCTCAAAGGAGCAGGCTATAATGTTAATTATGTTTTTAGATTTCAACCACATCACACTGGCAATTATAGCTTTGGGAGGTATCTTCTTCATACAGTTGTTGTAGTGTAGCATCATTGGTCCTCTCGGAAACAGGATAGTGGGCTTTAGGGTTCCATTGGACAGTTTCACAGCACCCTCTGGCAGCATGCAGCAGAGCCAGTTTGGAGACAATGTTCACTGAAAAGCTAAAGTGATTGAGACTTTTCTGGCAGGAAGAGGCAAAGGTGTTTGTAGTAAAAGTGTTTTTAGTAACAGCATGTTCTCATCTACTTCTGGAGCATCTCTATGAGATGTGGTTGACCCCTTTATTGTTCTAGAGACCACAGAAATGGGTCTCACCAATAACTCTGATAGGGAGAGAAAATGCAGGCACAGTACTAGGAGCTTCATGTAATCATGCAAGCACTTCAATTAAAACAGAGGTCTAATATATTTTTATGTTTTTACTAGGGTTATGTTAAATCATGGGTAGAACATAATTTATATACTTGCCTTGCTTCTTCTTAAGTCTTTCTTTGCTGTTGTTGAAGATGAAGCTCTGACTTGTAGCTAACTGCAAGCATTTTCAGAAAAGCATTATTGTTTTACTCTAATTTACAAGGAAATTTGGCTGTTTTTGTGACAGATAACACTTTAAAAATATCAAAAATTATAACTAGTAGTACTATATTTGATATTATGCACATTAGTAACTAAAAGAAGGTTAGAAGTTTTTAATTTTTATAACATTGTTTAAACATTTTTTGCAACTTATATTACATGAATTTATTCATTTTTAGCACTTTATTTTTTTTCAAGGTGAATGAACAAATTTTTTGTAACTGTTGGGAATAAAAAGGTGTTCTTTAGGGCTTGACCTTGAGAAAGCAAAAAGTTAAAAGTTATCAGGTTTGAAACAGTATTTTTTTTTATTTAACTCTAGTTAAGGAAAAGACTTAGCTCTTTTAAAAGTGAGAAGGAAATATTTTTAAACCACTAAGGATATGATAAAGTTAATATGAAGTGCAAGAAGCTATTTTGGTAAAACAGATTTTCTGCCTTTTACATTGACTATTCAGGAAAACATTTTTTTATAACCTCTTACTAAAAAATAACACCTTAATCTAATGAAACCTTTTTGAAATAAAAGCATTTTTTATATTTTATATTAAAAGTTACTAAAATGATTTTTGAAATTGTTTTTAAGCAAACTGTACAACACACAATTGCCATGATGAGAAGTAGGAGAGGAGAAGAAAGAAGAGGGTGGCTGGGTTGATAGTAAAACAACAGGAGTATATTTTGTGAATTATTAGGCACATACATACAACATTGAATATTAACTACTGGTTTAGGTGGTGGTTAGAATATTTAATGCTATTTTGTTTTATAAAACCACCCTTTTTTCCTTTAAGTTGTGAGGTTCTATTGTTAAGCAGTGTTATTGCTAGTTTTTACCATTTTTTAACTTTGACCACAGAAATAATTGTTTCCACAAACCTTTTACAGCCCCCATATTCATTTTTTAACTTTGACTACAGAAATAAATTTCCCACTTCACAAACCTTCTGCAACTTTCTGTATTCATTCAGGCTTCATCCCACATTTTTAAACAATCAGTCATTTAGGACAAAGCTATTTTCTTTTCCCTTTTAATTAGAAAAATATTCTTTATACCTTTTATACAACATGCTATTACCATTGAAATTAAACTTGTTAGAATAATTCTAAATATTTAAAACACTTCAGTTAATGAATCTTGAAAAAGTAATAAACAATGTTTTGGCAGGGATTAATGGAATGTATAGGTGTCACATTGCTTCTCTTAAAAAATACTCAAAATGATTTAACTTTGCATGAACTTTGAAATTTATGAAAATATTTTTTTTCTTAGATTTGTTAAATTTTTCCAGGCATTATGGCTCTATGTACATGTTTATTACTATATCACTGAATGAGGGTGAAGCCACAAATAAGCTTTATAGTTTTGTATAACAATTATTAGAGTATTTGAGAGAGATTTTTAATGTTTCTGCTATTTGCTATTCTATGGCTTCTCCTCTATGCTTATCTTTTATGTGCCATAAGGAAGCTTCGTTAGCAGGTGTGGGACATGTTAGAAGGATATGGGCTGAAGCCTTTGCTTTGTGGTTACTAGGAGAAGTTTTCCCAATTTAATTAGTTACATGGCAAAGTATTCTCTTATATTTTTAATGTAGTGTGCCAACTTAATACCATCAAATGTCTGAGGTTTGATGAGAAGTTGAAGTGAAGACACTAAGTTTTTTTTACATGCTCCAGGTTTACCACAGTGATTATCAAGTAATTGATGGATACATTTATTTAAATTCTTTTTTAAATTTTGTTGGATCAGCTGAGGACTTGAGCCGTTTATAAATTTGGCTTAAGTTTGAAAGGGAGAAGGGAACATGTGAGTGAAAGGAGGTGAAATGGTTGGGGAGTTTGGGTAGAGTACTGGAGAGGGGGACAAAAGGTGGGTGTTAAGGTAGGAGAGGACTTATTAGGGGCAGAGGTAGGTTTGGGAGGAGAAGAAGAGGGAAGGGAAGTAGAAGAAGTTGGAGAGGAATCAGGAGGGGGAGTATTTGAGGTAAGAAAGAGCTTATTAGGGATGGGGGTAGGTTTGGGAAGGGAAGGGTTTAAGGACAAGGGGAGAGGAGAAGAAGGGATTGGAGAAGAATAGGGAGGGGGAGTATAGTCAGGAGAGGGATGGTCAACAGGGTTAAAGGAGCAGAAGCTGTTTAAAGGCCTTTTAGGTTTAGGAGGTTTTGCAGTCTCTGTAGAGGGGGAGTGGAAGACTTGGAAGGTTTTTATGAAGGAGGAGGATTTGATGGGAAGTGATGGAGTGGCACAAACATAGCCAGGACTGAACAGTCAGAAAGCTTGAGAATAGGGAGCTTCAGACCATTTGTCATTATGCCAAATAAAATTATCAAGTTCAGTGAGAATTTGCCAATTGAAAGTGCATTTTCTGGCCAACATTTTTGTTGTCCTAAAGGATATTGCAGCCAAATTGTATTATAGAAATGAATAAGGTTTTTGGTTTTACCTCCCCTTCTAATTGAAGTTTATTGAGATTTGGAGTAAATATCTGAGGGGAGAAGATTTAGGAGGAAATGCACTTTTGGAGTCACTTAAAAGTGACTGGATATTACCCATGATAATTTGAGAAATTTAAGAGGTTTGTTGCTTGTTAGGGAACTTTGCTCATGGGAGGCTTACAGAGATTGCCCATGAGAGGTTCACATTCCCCTGCTCCTTTGGAGGGTTACAGAGGCAACCCCAAATGTTGCTTAAGTGAGAGAAACAACCCAGATCTGTACAATCCATTGCAACAACAAAGCAGGCATCTCTGGTTTGTTGTTGGGGATCAGGAAATTGTGTGCAGGCTTTTGCTCAAGTTGTCCCCCAAGTTACTTTGACTGCTGCAATGGGGAAAAATGCTCCTGCAGCATCAGAGAGTTTTGACTGAGTGCTCAAATTTTGTAGGCTTACGAAGCTGGGTGCTGCATTGGAGCAGGCTTAGGTGCCACACTGGGGCAGGCTGAGGTGTCCCCAGGACACTGAACAAAACTCTTGAGGGGAGGATCTGGGCAGAAAGACATTACTTACCTAGGGCTGAATTAGTTGTAGATATTTGAGAGCTGTGAGGGTGAGCTGGCATCACATCAAGGTGGTTTGAGTTGATGGACTCAAGCCACTGAATGCATGGAAACCTGAATGAATGTGTAGTTCAGGGAATGGAGTCAACTGGAAGGCTGCCTATTACCCTAAGGGGCCAGAAAACTTAAAACTTAGTCAGTCCTCTGAATGGGGTTGACTGAGAGGCTGTCCTGTTGCCCCTAAGGGGCTGTTGACTCAAGCCTCAGTCAAACTTTTGTCCCAGGTTTTGGTGCAAGATGTCAGGTCAGAGTGATTCAAGAAGCCACACAACACAGTGAGTCAGTTTTAAGTAGAAAGTTTAAGATTTATTAGAGGAAAGAAGCAGGTGGGAGCCAGCAAAAAGAAAGAAAATTTCTCTGGCTCTCTTTCTGAGAGCTGCATTTTTAAAGTGAAAGAAAGAAAAACCATGTTGGGAAGGAAAAGTGTCTTCTGAGTGATGTCCTCTGCCTGTGGGCTTCTCATCTTTTGAGCTGATTGGTTGCTAGGGCTATAACACACTACTATTCTTTGAAGTGCAGCTGTGTTATCTATTTGGAGGGAGCAGGCCTTTTGAGGGTTGAAGCACCACTATGGCTATTTTTTTTTTGTTTTTTGTTTTTTTTTAATTCATTTTATTGAGATATATTCACATACCATGCAGTCATACAAAACAAATCGTACATTTGATTGTTCACAGTACCATTACATAGTTGTACATTCATTACCAAAATCAGTCCCTGACACCCTCATTACCACACACAAAAAAATAACCAGAATAATAATTAAAGTGAAAAAGAGCAACTAAATAAAAAGAACACTTGGTGCCCTTGTCTGTTTGTTTGTTTGTTTCCTTCCCCCACCTTTTCACTCATCCATCCACAAACTAGACAAATGGGAGTGTGATCCCTATGGCCCCCCCAATCCTGCTGTCCCCTCTCATAAGCCACATTTTTATACAATTGTCTTCAAGATTCATGGGTTCTGGGTTGCAGTTTGATAGTTTCAGGTATCCACCACCAGCTACCCCAATTCATTAGAACCTAAAAAGGGTTGTATGACTAGTTTTTAAACAGCCTTCGACACATATTTTATGGCCTATCTGGTTTCTATGAGATAAGCTGCAGGGCCCCTGGGTCAGAAATTCCCTCTATATGTTAGACTCTTTTTCTGAGATCTAACAAGAACCAATGTTGATACATCATTATTAACTAAAGTCCTCAGTTCGTTAGATTTCCTCTTGATTCCTGAATGTCCCATTTCTGTTTCAGCTTCCATCCATGACAGCACATGACATTTTGTCATCACATCTCCTTGGGCTATGCTTGGCACTGATGGTTTGTCAGACTGTCCATGTTTGCTGACCTTGGCTGTTTGAGGATGACTAGTCTGGGACCCTGTAGGAGGCCCCTCCATGAGCATTTGTCTGACATTCTCCTTGTATGTAGACTTGGTTATGGGTTTGGGAGGAAGACCACAGAGGAAAAGTGCAGTTTCCATCACAGCCTATCAAGAGTGCATGCTCTCAACAGGACTTACCACTGAAGATGTCAACCCTGGTAAGATGGGATAGTTTAATCACTCAGATAATGCCAAGTGTCCATACACTCAGGAGACACACTGATCTGCCCTTGAGGGCTAAGTCTGAAGCAGCATCAGGAGTCTGAGGAGGGGTGAGCATCAGTATCTGCAAACCCAGCCCCAACCCCTGGCACCTCAGAAGGGTAGGTACCTGCTGGTGGCCAGGCAGCCCTCAGCTCCTCAGGAAGTTCAAAGAAGAACATGGAGCCAGGTGCTGACCTGAGTAATTGTGCATTGAGCTCATTGTAGCCAGCTGCCTCCCATGGGTGACCAAATGTTTCACAAGTGATCAGTGAAGTATCTAGGGGTGGTCTCCTTACAATGTGCCCAAGTCACAGAACTAAGAAAATAATATAGACAGGAAAAATCCAGCAATTTTTCTTAGAAACCAACTTAAAAAACTATGACATGTAAACACTTGTCATTTGAGTTCCTATAATTTTCATGACATCATAGTGTCCTTCAACTCAATCAATCAATGCATATTTTTAGTCTCTGACCAATGATTAAATATTTCTCATGATAGCTAATGCAATGGAATTTCAACAACTCAAGAATTTGAACAATTTAAAATTTATTTAAGTGAGATATAATCTTCATCTACTTTTGCTTTTCCTAATTGAAAACACTACTTTTCTAAAGGATGATGTTGATTTATGAACATATTCTGTGATGAAGATCTCTGCCCCACTGATTTCAAGGTTATCTCATGAACCCCAACACATAACCACAACTTACACCATACAAACCTCATTATCCATAGGAACTGTTTAATAAAATTTTCTTGAGCTTCTAGTACATGTAAGGATTTGTCCTATGGTGGGGAGAATCCTCATGACTTGTGCAATGGTCTCTCCCCCAGAGGGTTCCACATTTGCAAGAAGCAGCCCAGCATGAGGCTCACTTGCCCAAATATAGCAAGCAGAGTACACAGCCGGTGAGAACCATGTTCTCAGTCTGCAGAGAGATCAGAAATGCAGACCTTGGTCCAGGAGGGAAATGAGCTGCATGATGACAGGAACAGGCAGGAAAGTTCCCTTGGGAAAGGTCATTTACTAGGAGGGAGGGAGGTTAAAACACAAGGAGTTCTGCCTGTGCTACTCAATCTGCCCCTGCAGAAAGCTTCTGGCTGAGAGCAGATTCAGGCACTTGTGTGCCTTGGCGTGATTGGCTGGATTTGGCATAGTGGAGGCTCAGTTGAGTGCAAAGTGCAGCCCAACTAGGAAGGGGAAATGAGGAAATCTGATAAAAACAGGGGGTCATGGTGGGCAGTAATGATAGGGGCAGGAGAGGTGCTCCTGCCCACCAGCCAGGCCTCTGTGTGACCTGGGACAGAAGACTGCACTGAATGGACCCCAAAGGCAAATATCTCAGGACCCCTCTGAGAAAGACAGCCTCTGTGAAGACTTTTGGGTGAAACAACCTGACCCCAGCCCTGCCCTCAAGTCCCACAGGGATGCAGGATTCAGGATGCCCAGATGCCACCTGGCCTGGCACTGGCTGGGAGGACCCTCCCATTTCCTGGTCATCTGTCTTGGCCCCTGCTTCCCACCCAGACTTGAGTGCCTGAGATTCAACAGCAAACACTCATCCAAGTGCAGTCAGCTCCCTCCTGAGTCCCCTCTAATCCAAGAGACACAGGACACCTCAACACCACCCTCCAGCTTCCAGTCTCAAATCTGTGCCCCTGGGGCCTAGGTCATCCTTTAACTCCCCTTTCTGGCCCTCTTTCTTCTTCATTAGTTCCATCTCCCCAAAAAAAGGGTCTGTGGTGGTGAGGGCTCAGGCTGAATAGGGGCCTCTGGTTCAGACTGGGGGAGTTATAGGCACTGCATCACAGGGGGCTGCTCCATGTGACCTCCTGGAAAATGTCCAGTGAAGAGCCATAGAAATCATCTCTAAAACTGTTTACTGGGGAGAGAGGGTCCCCTTTGAGCCCATGGCAGTGGCACAGTGATGTTACCCTAAATCTCATGCAAGAAAATTGAAGCCCTGAACACATGCCAGGCTGAGACATCCACACCTGAACACACCACTTGGTGTGCAATGGGACGAAACACTGTCCCAGGAGGTTCATGTTGAACCTGCAGTTGGAGATGCAGGAATCTGCCACCTGGCTAGTCACAGCCATCTGTCCCTAATCCCCATGTCCCCTCTGAAGTGGGCTCTGGACCACTGTACACCCAGGCCACACTCAAGCTGTTTGCAGAAAACATTTGTCTCCTCCTTGTAAAATTTGCACCTCAAGATTGAGTCATCCACTGGGGGAAGGTGCGGATGTGTTGGACATCCTCACCTGGACTGGTGTTGATGTTGTCACAAACATTGGGACTGGCAGTTTTATGTGCTGTGCCCTTGAGCATGGGACTTGCCCTTATGAAGCTCATTACCACAAAGGAGAGTCTAAAGTTGTATGTAATGGTGCCTAAGAGTCTCCCCCTGAGTACCTCTTTGTTGCTCAGATGTGGCCCTCTCTCCCTCTAACTGAGCCATCTCGACAGGTGAACTCGCTGCCCTCCCCCCTACATGGGACCCAACTCCCAGGGATGTAAATCTCCCTGGCAAAGCAGAGTATGACTCCTGGGGATGAATGTGGACCCGGCATCATGGGACTGAGAGTATCTTCTTGACCAAAAAGGGGATGCAAAATGAGACAAAGTAGTTTCAGTGGCTGAGAGATTCCAAATGGAGTCGAGAGGTCACTCTGGTGGACATTCTTATGCACTATATAGATAACACCTCTTAGGCTTTAATGTATTGGAATAGCTAGAAGTAAATACCTGAAACTACCAAACTCCAACCCAGCAGTCTGGACTCCTGAAGACAATTATATAATAGTGTAGATTACAAGGGGTGACAGTGTGATTGTGAAGTCCTTGTGGATCACACCCCCTTTATCTAGTGTATGGATGAATGGAGGAATGGGGATAAAACTAAAGGACAAATGGGGTGGGATGCGGGGATGATTTGGGTGTTCTTTTTTCACTTTTATTTTTTATTCTTGTTCTGGTTCTTTCTGATGTAAGGAAAATGTTCAGAGATAGATTGTGGTGATGAACGCATAACTATGTTATCATACTGTGGACAGTGGATTGTATATCATGGATGATTGTATGGTGTGTGAATGTATTTCAATAAAACTGAATTTAATTAAAAAAAAAAAAGATTGAGTCACCCAGATTCACCAGCTTGTGGGTCCTGTGGAGGGGCTGTCCCTGCCTCTCAACTGGACTCCTTAGAAGATCCCACCTGGAGCACAAGAGAGACTGAGACATCTAGACCTCACTGGCTGCACGTGAGAGCTCCATGCCTCACCTGCTGCACCTGTGTCAGCACCAGCTCAGGGCATGGCCTGGGCTCAGCACTGGCTCAGCCATTCAGCATCAGTGGCTGCAGATTCCCACTGCTGGGATCACAAACTGCTCTAGGATGTGTGCAATTTGCTTTCATATGTTAAGAACACAGAGCAATAGATGATGGATGATAGACAGGGAGGGAAAGAAAGAAATGGTAAAGTGACAACATATTAAAGTTAGTAAATTGTGGTATTGGTGGACAGGGTTTGGGGTATGCTGGAGTTCTGTGTATAGGGTTTGTATTATTTTTGCAACTGTTACTGTAAGTTTGAATTCATTTCAAAATAAAAATTTAAAAAAGTAAATAAAAAATAAATGATCTTATGTAATAAAAGAAACTGTTGACCAAATTCAAAAGATTCTGGATACTCACAGTACAAGACTAGAGGAAGCCGGACAATGAATCAGTGATCTCAAGGATGACAGAACAGAAAATGAAAGAAAAAAAGAAAAAATGGGGAAAAAATTGAAAAAATTGAAAGGACTTCAGGGATATGATATATAATAAAAAATGTCTAAATATAAGACTCATTGGTGTTCCAGAAGGGGAAGAGAAGGATAAAGGTCTAGAAAGAGTATTCAAAGAAATTGTTGGGGAAAACTTCCCAAATCTTCTACACAATATAAATACACAAAGCATAAATGCCCAGCAAAATCCAAATAGAATAAATCCAAATAAACCTCCTTTGAGATATATTCTGGTCAGATTGTCAAATACTGAAGAGAAGGAGGACGTTCTGAAAGCAGCAAGAGAAAAGCAATTCACGACTTACAAGGGAAACAGCATAAGACAAAGTAGTGACTACTCAGCAGCCACCATGGAGGTAAGAAGTCAGTGACATGACATATTTAAAATTCTGAGAGAGAAAAATTGTGAAGAAAGAATTCTTTATCTAACAAAGCTCTCCTTCAAATTTGAGGGAGAGCTTAAATTTTTCAGACAAATAAATGCTGAGAGAATTTGCTAAAAAGAGACCTGCCCTACTTCAGATACTAAAGGGAGACCTACTGACAGAGAACCAAAGAGAGGAGAGAGAGAGAGATGGAGAAAGTTTCAGTACTAAACAGTTTCAGCATGGGTACATTCAAGGACATTACTAGAGAGAGGGAATAACATATCTGACAAACATAAACCAAAGGATAGGATGGCTGATTCAAGAAATGCCTTCAGAGTAATAACTTTGAATGTAAATGAATTTCACTCCCCAATTAAAAGACATACATCGGCAGAATGGATCAAAAAATATGAGTCATCAATATGTTGCATACAAGAGACTCACCTTGGACACAGGGACACAAAGAAATTGAAAGTGAAAGGATGGAAAAAATATTTCATGCAAGCTACAGCCAAAAGAAAGCAGGATTAGCAATATTAATCTCAGGTAAAATAGACTTTAAATTCAAGGATGTTATGAGAGACAAAGAAGGTTACTACATACTAATAAAAGGGGCAATTCAACAAGAAGAAATAACAATCATAAATGTTTATGCACCCAGTAAAGGGGTGGTAAAATACATGAGACAAACTCTTGCAAAACTAAAGGAACCAATTGAAGTTTCCACAAAAATTGTGGGAGATTTCAATACATCACTCTCTCCTATAGATAGATCAACCACACAGAAGACCAATAAGGAAACTGGAAACCTAAACAATCTAATAAATGAATTGGATTTAGCAGACATGTATAGAACATTACATTCCAAATCACCAGTATACACACTGTTCTCTAGTGCTCAGGGAACTTTCTCCAGAATAGATCATATGCTGGGACATAAAACAAGCCTCAACTAATTTAAAAAAATTGAAATTATTCAAAGCACATTCTCTGACCACAATGGAAAACAATTAGAAGTCAATAACCATCGGAGACTTAGAAATACACAAATGCCTGGAGGTTAAACAACACACTCGTAAAAAATCAGTGGGTTAAAGAAGAAATAGCAAGATAAATGGCTAAATATATGGAGATGAATGAAAATGAGAACAGAACACATCAAGACAAGTGGAATGTGGCAAAAGTGGTACTGAGGGGGAAATTTATAGCACTGAACACATACATTAAAAAGGAAGAAAGAGCTAAAACCAAAGAATGAATGGAACAATTGAAGAAGCTGGAAAATGAACAGCAAAAGAATCCTAAACCAATTAGAAGAAAAGAAATAACAAGGATTAAAGCCAAAATAAATGACATAGAGAAGAAAAAAAGTACAGAGAATAAAAAATACCAAAAGTTGGTTCTTTGAGAAGATCAACAAGATTGAAAAGTCCCTAGCTAGACTGACAAAATAAAAAAGAGAAAAGACCCATATAAACAAAATAATGAATGAGAAAGGTGACATTACTGTAGATCCCAAAGAAATTTAAAAAATAATTATATGAGGATACTATGAAAAAACATATGCCAACAAACTGGATAATGTAGAGGAAATGGACAATTTCCTGGAAATATATGAAAAACCTAGACTGGCCAGAGGAGAAATAGAAGACCTCAACCAACAAATCACAAGCAAAGTGATCCAAACAGCCATCAAAGAACTTCCACAAATAAATGCCCAGGGACAGATGGCTTCACAGGGAAATTCTACCAAACTTTCCAGAAAGAATTGACACCAATCTTATTCAAACTCTTTGAAAATGTTGAAGAAAATGGAATACTACCTAACACATTTTATGAAGCTAACAACAACCTAATACAAAACCAGGCAAAGATGCTACAGAAAAAAAAAAGGAAAACTACAGGCCAATCTCCCTACTGAATATAGATGCAAAAATTCTCAATGAAATACTTGCAAATTGAATCCAATGACACATTAAAAAATCATACATCATGACCAAGTGGGGTTCATTCCATGCACAGAATGATGGTTCAACACAAGAAAATCTATTGATGTATTACAACACGTCAACAAATCAAAAGAGAAAAATCAAATGATCATCTCAATAGAAGCTGAAAAAGCATTTGACAATATCCAATATCCTTTTTTGATAAAAACTCTTCAAATGGTAGGAATTGCAGGAAACTTCCTCAATACAATAAAGAACATATATGAAAAACTCACAGCCAGCATAGTACTTAATGCTGAGAGAATGAAACCCTTCCCTCTAAGATCAGGAATGACACAAGGATGCCCTGTGTCACCGTTATTCAACATTGTGCTAGAATTGCTAGCCAGGGGAATCTGGAAAGACAAAGAAATAAAAGGCATCCAAATTGGAAAACAGAAGTAAAACTGTCATTATTTGCAGATGATATGATCTTATATATGGAAAACACTAAGAAATCAATGATACAGGTACTAGAGTTAATAAACAAATTTAGGAAAAGAGCAGGATACAAGATTAATGCACATAAGTCAGTAATGTTTCTATATGCAAGAAATGAACAAAGTGAAGGGTCATTCAAGAAAAAGATACCATTTTCAATAGCCACTAAAAAAATCAAATTCCTAGGAATAAACTTAATGAAAGATGTAAATGACCTATATGAAGAAAACTTCATTACCCTACTAAAATAAATAGAAAGGGATCTTAAAAGATGGAAAAATATTCCTTGTTCTTGGATAGGAAAGCTAAATGTCATTAAGATGTCAATTCTACCCAAACTCATCTACAGTTTCAATGGAATCCCCATCAAAATTACAACAATGTACCTTGCAGACTTTGAAAAGCTAGTTATCAAATTTATTTGGAAAGGGAAGATGCCTTCAATTGCTAAAAACACTCTACAAAAGAAAAACAAATTGGGAGGACTTACACTCCCTGACTTTGAAGCTTAGTATAAAGCCACAGTATTCAAAACAGCATGGTACTGGCACAAAGATAGACATATTGATCAATGGAAGTGAATTGAGAATTCAGATGGACCCCTAGATCTATGGCTGACTGATCTTTTACAATGTCCCCAAAGCCACTGAACTGGGACATAGCAATCTTTTCAACAAATGGGCCTGGGAGAGTTGGATATCCGTACCCAAAAGAATGAAGGTGGACCCCTACCACACACCCTACACAAAAATTAACTCAAAGTGGATCAAAGGTCTCAATATAAAAGAGAGTACCATAAAACTCCTAGAAGGTAATGTAGGGAAACATCTTCAAGACCTTCTATTAGGCAGCCACTTCCTAGACCTTACAATCAAAGCACAAGATAAAAAGAAAAACATAGATAAATGGGACTCCTCAAGCTTAGAAGTTTCTGTACCTCAAAGGAATTTGTCAAAATGGTGAAGAGGAAGCCAACTCAATGGGAAAAAATTTTGGAAACCATGTATCTGACAAAATACTGATATCTTGCATATATAAAGAAATCCCTCAACTCAATGATGATAGTACAGACAGCCCAATTATAAAATGGGCAAAAGATATGAAAATACAATTCTCTGAAGAGGAAATACAAATGGCCAAGAAACACATGAAAAAATGTTGAGCTTCACTAGCTATTACAGAGATGTGAATTAAGACCACAATGAGATACCATTTCACACTAATTAGAATGGTTGCCATTAAACATACAGGAAACTACAAATGCTGGAAAGGATGTGGAGACACAGGAACTATTATTCACTGTTGGTGGGACTGTATAATATTGCAGGCACTCTGGAAGTCAGTCTGGCACTTCCTTAGAAAACTAGATATAGAGTTACCCTTTGATCCAGCAATTGCTCTTCTCAGTATATACCTGGAAGATCTGAGAGCAGTGACATGAACAGATTATCAGCACACCAACATTCATAGCAGCATTATTCACAATTACCAAGAGATGGAAGCCACCCAAATGTCCCTCAACAGATGAGTGGATAAATAAAATGTGGTATATACACATGATGGAATACTATGTGGCAGTAAGAAGGAATGATGTTGTGAAACATATGACAACATGGATGAACCTTGAAGACACAATGCTGAGCAAAATAAGCCAGGCACAAAAAGAGAAATATTGTATGCTACCACTAATGTGAACATTGAAAAAATGTAAAATAAATGGTTTATAATGTAGAATGTAGGGGAGCTAGTGATAGACAGCAATTAATGAAGGGGGAACAATAACCCAATAAGAACAGATAAGCTATTGTGGGTAAATTTAACATTCTGGGAATACCTAGGAATGACTATGGTTTGTTAATTTCTGGTGGGTATGATAGGAACAAGTTCACAGAAATGTTGCTATAGTAGGTTATATTCCTGTGGTGGAGTAGGAACATGTTGGAAGTAAAGTAGTTATTTTAGGTTAGTTGTCTTTTTCTTACTCCCTTGTTATGGTTTGCTTGAAATTGTTTTTATTGTACATTTTTCTTTTAATTTTTTTGATGTAGTTAATAGTTAATTTTTAAAAAAGAATTAATTAAAAAATAACAATGAAAAAATATGCAGAGTCCCCCTGAGGAGCTGGTGGAGAATGCAGGGGTTTTGGGTCTCACCACCTTGATGGTTGCTGATGTGCTCAGACATAGGGGACTGGTGGTTTAATGGACAGAGCTGTCTACCATGGACTTCCCCTTGGGAAAACTGTGGCTTCAAAGAAGTTAGGCCTGTCCATAATTGTGCCTAAGGGTCTCCTCCTGAATGCCTCTTTGTTGCTCAGATGTGGCCCTCTCTCTCTAGCTAAGCCAACTTGGCAGGTGAAATCACTGTCCTCCCCCTTACATGGGATCTGACACCCAGGGGTGTAAATCTCCCTGGCAACATGGATCATGACTCCTGCAGAGGAATCTAGACCTGACATCATGGGATAGAGAACATCTTCTTGACCAAAAGGGGGATGTGAAAGGAAATGAAATAAGCTTCAGTGGCAGAAAGATTCCAAGGTGAGCCAAGAGGTCACTCTGGTGGGCACTCTTATGCACAATATAGACAAAACTTTAGAGGTTCTAATGAATTGGAATAGCTAGCAGTAAATGCCTGGAATTCAAACTGTAACCCAGAACCCTTGAGTCTCAAAGACAATTGTACAAAAATGTAGCTTATGAGGGGAGACAATGTGATTGGGGAGGCCATATGGACCACACTCCCCTTTGTCCAGTGTGTGGATGGATAAGTAGAAAAATGGGGGCAAAAAAAAAAAAAAGAATCCTACAACTTAATGACAAGAGTACAAACAGCCCAATTTTAAATGGGCAAAATATATGAAAAGGCATTTTTAAAGGCTAAAAAACACATGGAAAAAATATTCATCTTCACTAGGTATTAGGAAAATGCAAATCAAAACCACAATGAAATACCATCTCACACCAATAAGAATTGCTGCCATTAAACAAATAGGAAATAAATGCTGGGTAGGATGTTGAGAAATTGAACTCTTATTAATTGCTGCTGGGAATGTATAAATTTACAGCTACTATGGAAGACATTTTGGCAGTTTCTCAGAGAACTATATATCAAATTATCCTGCAAGCCAGCAATTCCACATCTTGGTTTACACCCAGAGGTTCTGAAAGCAGAGACATGAACAGACATTTGCACACTGATATTCACAGTGGCATTGTTCACAATTGCTAAGAGATGGAAACAGTCCAAGTGTCCATGAACAGTTGAGTAGATAAACAAAATGTATATACATATGATGGAAAGCTATGCAGCAATAAGAAGGAAAAGGGTCATGAAACAGATAGCAACATGTATGAACCTTGAAGATATAGTGCTGAGTGAAATAAGTCAGAAACAAAAGGAGAAATATTTTAAGATTCCACTACTATGAACTTCCTGAACAATGTAAAATCAATGACTTATAATGTAGAGTATTGGGGACCTAGAGATAGACAGAAGTTAGTAAAGGGGAAATAACCTCACATGTTCAATTATGTTAGTGAGGGTGAATTTAAAGGCATGGGAATGGACAGTTGTGATGATTGTTTGTTAATGGGATTACAAGTATCAGAGCTGCACTTGTAGGCACATAGGAGGCAGGGAGTGGAGTATATTTCACCTGGGACAGAACAGTCAACAAATGGTGCTGGAAGAACTGGAAATCCATATCCAAAAGAATGAAAGAAGACCCCTACCTCACACCCTATACAAAAATTAACTCAAAGTGGATAAAAGACCTCAATATAAGTAACAGCACAATAAAACTCTGTTAGAAATTGTAAAAAAAAAATGTAATGTGTGGATCAAACCAACATGAACCATAAGCAGATAGCTGCCCTGCACATTAGCTGGTGCTGGTCTGTCTACAAGGGAGCAAGGACCAAAGATACATATAACAAAGGAAGTCACTGAAGCCTAACAGAGTTTACCCAGGAGTTTTGATAATAGTTAATAGATCCCCTGTACCTCCACCAAGGTTAGGCTCCCCCACTGTGGATGTGCTGGTGAAACTAAGATAAGGAAGTCTTTGTAATCATCCTAAGAAATTAGCCCTTTCTTGAGATGTGCAGCAAAGCACTTATACTCCTGGACAAAGTGCCATAAATACTGGCCTGAGTCCCAGGAAACACTGGAGGTCTCACCCAGGAGGGAATGCTTTGCCTGGGACCAGGTGCCAACTAGGACTCTGATCAGCTGAAGATCAGGACCTCCCTAGCCAGTAGGATCAGATGTGGGGGCTTTCCCTGGTTTGGTGAGTTTTTCTTTTCTTTTCCTTTGTCTGCTGGACAGACTGCTTCAGTTTCAACTATCAGTTTGGTGAGTTTTTCTTTTCCTTTCCTTTGTCTGCTGGACAGACCACTTTACTTTCAACTGTCACCTCATTAATGATAAATGCTTGTAGTCTTGTAATTCAATAAATTTTCTTCTGTAAAGTTATACTATATCAGTTTGTGTCTCTTCCCTTCTCCCATGATTCACCTCACACAACAAACTCTTAAAAGATAATATAAGGAAACATTTTCAAAACACAGTAATAGGAGGTGGCTTCTTATGCCTTATACCTAAAGCACAAGCAACATAAGATTAAAAAAAAAGAAAAGGTAAATGGGAACTTCTCAAAATTTAAAGCCTCTGTGTCTCAAAAGACTTTGTCAAAAGGATGAAGAGGCAACCAACTCACTGGGAGAAAATATTTGGAAAACATATATCTGATAACAGACTGATATCCTGTATATAAAAAGAAATCCTACAACTCAACAATAGTACAGACAGTACAATTTTAAAATGGACAAAAATTATGAAATGACATTTTTCCAAAGAGGAAATACAAATGGCTAAAAAAACACATGAAAAAGCTTCATCTTCACTAGCTATTAGGGAAATGCAAATCAAAAGCACAATGAGATACCATCTCACACCAATAAGAATGGTTGTCATTAAACAAATAGGAAACAACAAATACTGGAGAGGATGTGGAGACATTGGAACCCTTATTCATAGCTGGTGGGACTGTATAATTGTATAGCTGCTGTGAAGACAGTTTGGTGGTTTCTCAGAAAACTAGATATTGAATTACTCTATGATCCAGCAATTCTACTCAGTATATTCCCAGAGGGTCTGAAAGCAGAGACATGAACAGACATTAGTAAAGGGGGAATAATAACCTAATATGTTCAGATATGTTAGTGAGGGTGAATTTCAAAGTATGGGAATAGATAGGGGCAATGATTTGTAATGGGATTATAAGTATCCAAGCTGCATTGAAGGCAAACAGGATTGAAAGGGATTGTTTGAAGGCATGTATCCCACAGATCAGAACTACAAATATAGATAGATGCTTGCATGATATACTTCTAAGGTATGACACTGGTACAGAGAGTTGACAACAGAGTAGTATATGGGAAAAATCTACCTATTGCATACTAGGAACTGTAATTAATAGGAATATCTTACTCGTACCACACAAATACTAGGGACAAATAATTAAGCACTAAAAAGCACTATGGTATCTTTTGAATTGTTTAAAATGGTGAGTGGTGAGGATTGTACAACTAAGGGATGATAATGTGAGATACTGATTATTTATTGTCCTCAGAACATGCCATGTGAAATGAGGAATCCCCTACTTTATAAGTCAAGCCCTTAATTTTTAGGCTTGCTCTTATGAAATGTATGATTGTAAAGGCGAGGTTAAGCCCACCTATAATTATGCCTATGAGTCACCTCCAGAGAATCTCTTCTGTTGTTTTGCTCAAATGCAGACTTTCTCTAAGCCCAACTCTGCAAATAAATCCATCATCCTGCCCCTGATATGGGACAGGACCCCACCCCAGTGAAAGACTCTCCCTGTTGATGGGGGACACAGATTTCAGAAATGAGCCTGACACTTGCATCAAGGGCTTGAGAATGCTTTTCTGACCAAAAGGGGGAAAAGAAAGACAATAAAATAAGGTTTTGGTGGCTAATAGATTTCAAACATAGTTGAGAGGCTGTTTTGGAGGTTACTCCTATGCGAGCTTCAGCTTGATATCCTAAATGTCCACAGTATGATAAGGTCAAGTCAACAGTTTTCCCACAAACCCTAAAGAATACCTGGGTCCCTATCTGAGACTATTAAAGTTTCACTCATTAAATTTATTCTTCAGAAACTTAAATCACCCAGAGAGCTCCTATTCCAGCTAAGTCTCCAAACCTAGAGGCAACAGTTTCTTCAAGAACATCAACCAGTTGTGGCCCCTTTTCCCATAATGTCAATACCCCTTGTCAACATGAACAAGTTAGTCTGGTCACTGCCTAGACATCTCTAAAGATTGGGAAAGTGACTAAACTAGAGGAAGGGGTAGCAACAGACAAGATGGAATTTAACAAAGAACCATGAATACTGAATCTCTATATAATTTTCTTTTTCTTAGTTGCTAGGATAGTAGATTAGCTAGGAGGAAAGTACTGAAATGGTATAATTATAACCCATAACATTTTTGAAATTTTCTGTTGCTACTTGTTAAATTATAATTTGACAGTTATCACCTTTTTGTATATATGTAATATTTCACAATAAGGAAATAACTGACACTATGGTACTGTGACCCCTAACATTTCTGGAAATTTCCTATATAACTACTTGTTAATTTGCATTTTGAAAGTTATTACCTTTTTGCTCATATGTTATATTTCACAATAAGTAAATAACTGAAACTGTAGAAATGTAACCCATAACATTCTTTGAAATTTGCTAACTACTTCTTAAATTGCACTTGGAAAGTATCACTTCTGTGTAAATATGTTATACTCTACAATAAAAAAATGCTATTTAAACAGGGTGAAGTGCTGAGGTTAAGCATGTAGGCTGTAGAGTCTGACAGCCATGGGTTCAAAATCTGAGTTGCCACTCAATGGCAGGGGGCTTTTGGAAGTGTTTTAGGATTCACTGGACCTGTTCCCTGACAGTAAGAATACAACAGCAAGCCCAGCTCAAAGGGGCAATTAAGGCACTGTTTGTAAAATGAAACATCTTACCTGGGACTTACTGAGTGCACAGCAACACAAAGTAACTGATTTTAAAACAATGAAAATTTAGAATCAGAATTTGTTGAGTTACTTTAAGATTTAATTTAATAGTACATGGTACTTTACTTGATATTTTTGACAGGTTATGTTGCATAACAGGTTATTGGTGTTTTATGGATGATCAGGAATATATTCACTGAGCATCCAGCGTGTCCTAAAGGGCCCATGACTGAATTTCCAGAAACATTTCACATAAATGGGAAATTTGCTGCAGCAAATAGATGCTCAAATGCAGACTTAAATTCTCTATTTTCCATTCATTTCCCCCCCTAGTCCCAATCACTCCAGCCTCAGTAGACTAGGCCACCATCGCAGTAACCCCACCCTATTAACACCTCTGTTTTGTCTTTCCACTCTTTAAAAATAGAAAACCTTGAGATTATCACTTAATTAAAATTAGAAAACATGGATAAACACAAAGAAGAAAATTAAAATGGCTTATTTTATCTATCACTCCAGGAGCAACCAGGGTTGAGTAATGTGGCAAGTATCATTTTACCTCTAGCATTCCAGGATGGCTCCTATCTTGGAAAGTGTATTGCAGCATGCCTTTCTATTGTACAGTGTATCAGGGACATCCTTCAAGCCTCTGAATGTGCATCCGACCCACCCATCTCACAGTCAGGGTTTATTTGGCAAATCTCCTGCAGGCCCCATGGAGTGTTTCCAGATTTTCCTTGAATTAATGCTGAAATGTTTATCTTCCTACCTAATTCTTTGGAATAAATTAAGCCATGAAGTCAGAAGACTTTCTTCCACACTTTAGAAGCCAATGCAAAGTCTCCATCTCTCAACTTGAGAACCTCTTCCCTGCTTCCATGGCGAACAACCAGCCTTTGATTTGCTCCCCAAAACTGCAAGCTCCACAAGAGAACAGTCTGAAATTTACTACAAGGCTCACCATTCACGCATTCACTAGATGTCTCAAGCCAGGATTTGAGCAGTTTGGTAATTGCCTAACCAAACCAAATTGCCAATGCACCCTCAGGATCGTCAAGCCTCACTCCCTTCCTCTCCACTGTGCAGCTTTGCCCGCAGGTCCAGGGTCACTGTGAGGTCGGGCCTGCAGAGGGTCAGGGCAAAGGTCAAAAGCTCTAAGACCTGCCCTGAAGTTCCCCAGATCAGGAAGTCGCCCCCACCTGGCGCCCTCCAACTCCTTGATCAGGGACCCCTGGGGTGGAAGAACAAGCATCCCCAGAAGGGCCTCTGCTCAGACCCGTCCTGCCCCATCCTTGGGGTTTGGGTTTACGAGGTGTTGCCTCCTCTCCCATCCAGGTCCTGGAAGCCAGAGGTGGGGCTGGGGGCAGAGAGCAGTGGGTTCCACGGTCCAAGGTCAGAGGAGTACCTATCCCAGGCCCCTCTGCAACTAGCGTCTCCAGAGACAGCCTTGGCTCCCTGAGTAACTTGAGGCCAAGGGAGTGGGGGTTGTCAAAGGCTCATCACTTCCTCCACCCGCCGGCTGCTGGGATGGGGGTTCCGGCGCTCCCCGACCTCCTTACCGCCGCTAGGATGTGGGTACTTCTGCTCACTCAGGGCGCTAAGGAGGCAGATTCCACCCGCAGGATCCCGATCCCAAAGGACTCAGGGATTCGCAGGGTGGGGACGCAGAGAGGGCTCAGTGTCGAGGGGCTCCTGTGGGAACCAGCCGACCCCTTCCACACCGAAACCCAACTCCGCCGGGGTCGGCAAACTGCCAATCCTATCCCTCGCGTCCCGGCCCCTCCCAGCACCGGAAGCCCTGGGACCCCAGCCGAGGGGCGGGGCCGGCTCTCTCCCGCGGGCTTGGGGCGCAGGCGAAACCCACGTGGTAGCTCCTGCGACCCGCGACCCAGCTTGTGGCACCACCTTGGCGCCTAGGCCTCCACAGAAGCAGGCAAAGGCCCCTAGGCTGCGGAAATGGAGGCGGGGAGTAGCCAGGCCCAGAGACCCCGGTGAGCAGGACACGGGGGGGGGCTGTGTGTGCGTGTGGGGTGGTGGTGGCCATCGCAGCATCCAGAGGTAGGAGCGCCCAGGCCGGGTGCAGCAGGGAGTGCACGGGTCTGCTGAGCCGCGGGCGAGCCCCGACAGATATTGGTGCCGGGCGGGTGAGGGTCCTCTCCCCGCACACGCACAGTAAGTTTCCTCTACTCTATCTCCCCCATAAATACCCAAGTTGAAACCAGGGCGACCCCAGATGAGTGCATTCCTGATCTTAAATTCCGGGTTCCTGGTGAGACTGCCCACGTGCAGTGTAGGCCTAGCTTCCAGCTTTGTGTCCTCATCCCCCCTCTAGCTGCTCCCAGTGACTGGTGGGGAGGAGTCTGTGCTGAAGGAAACAGGGTCCTGAGGAGCCCTCCCTGCAGTGGAAGGCCCTGGAAGCTTTGCTTCTTTGAGGAGGGGACCTGGGGTCTTCAGCCCCTTATCTGAAGTCCAGAGCCTCCTGCAGTCAGAGGGATGCTGTTACCAGACCAAGGCAATGGATTCTTTTACCCTATCTTCTCAAATGACCAATTCCTGAGTCACCCAGGTTTCAAAGAGAGAAAGACTTTTATTGCTAGGCAGGAAGCAGGAGAACAGTGGCCTGTCGGTTCAAAATCTTTATTCCCAAACTGCAGTAATTCTGATAGTTTTAAAGCATAAAAAGATGGGCAGATTTTAGGATAATGAGTACAGTGGCCCCCAGATTATGTAATTAGAGATGATCTAATTATTGAGCTTGCACAGAATTGATTACATGCTTAGTGACAGAACATATGTAAGAAAATGGCAGGCTTCATATGATGATGGGTGTGATTTTTACTATTATGATGAGGTATAGAAGACTTGTAGGTTAAAGTCTAAGCTACTGTGCATGTCAGGTGGGCCCATTTTGGTTAGATCCAGCTTCCATTACTAAGATAACTTTGGACTTGTGGTGGGTTAGTTCTTGCTGACCCAAGACCCTTCCTTAATAAACATTAGGGGCTGTCTTTTGTGGTCATAAGACTTTGGAGTAAAAAAACTGTATAAATGGGTGCAAGTGAAAGTTAGTCACAAGGTTTTTCAATCATAAGGGCACAAGGTAAAGGCTATACAATCATTATCAGAGATCAAGGCAGCTGGATTACAATTCAGGTTTCAGATATTTCCCTCTGTCTACTCTAATATACTAGAAAGTAAAAAGCAATATCTATATAATGATTCAGTAATCATCATCAGTCCTTAAATCTTAACTTCTTGGTTACAGTGTGTGGACCATGGTGGCTGCTAAAAGCCCTGAGCCAGGGTCTGGAAACTCTTCGTCCAGTAAAGTCTGGGAAGTGTGGTATCTGGAGACTAGTGAGTCTCCCTCATGGAGGTGAGATGGGGAAGGAAAGGGAAGCAGCAGCAGGGCCTGGAAAGAACTAGCCTGGGAATTCCAAGGGCAGTGTGCAGGGACAGCCAGGATGGAGGGAATGAGAAAGAGCAGACCACCTGTGGCAGCAGAATGGACAGGGCCTGCCACCTGCCCTCTTTGGACACCAGGTTCTTGTTGCCTTTTGAAATGCAGTTTGACATTATCAATGAAAATTTTTGATGTGCATATAAATTTTGTTAATCCTCCACTTTGAAGTTCCCATGCAGGACCTGTCCCTGCCAGGATCCACAAGCAGCACAGTTAATTGGGGCTTTCCTTTCTTGGCCTATCTTTTGCATTGGCTGGACCAGGGCAGCTTTTACTTCTTCATGTTTTCCAGTATTTATCAAGTAAAATTTTGTTTCTTTCTCCAAAATCAAAATGCTTATAAGCAGATGGTGACAGTAGTCTTGCAGCTTTAGTTGTTTCTTTGCTGAAATGAAATGTCATCTGTCAACCCTAGCCAGGGTGCTTCCTAAGTACATAGGAAGGCATGTGACTTCTGTGGCAGATGCTAGGAAAATCCTGGTGAGGCAGATAGTAGCCCCCATGGAGCTGAGAGACCGGAGGAGGAGTCAGAGAGAAACCCAATTGCAAACTGTAGGATGAGGGTGGAGGAAGTGAAGTTCAAAGAGTGTCCAGGTGGAGCTGTGTGTTTGGGGCATCAGGGTCAGCATGGCCAACAGGGGCAGAGGAGAGGTTCAGAGACAGAGGTGAGCTGTGGAAGGTAGCCCTGGTCACCTGTGTGGTGCTCAGAAAGTGTTCCTAAATGACTGCATTCTTTAGAGGATTGGGAGGAAGTTCTCCAGGGCATCTGGCACCCCACACCCCTACATTTTCTCAGATAGACTCCTGTGACTCTGAAGCAACATGTGGAAATGGTTTGAGGATGGGGAGGGTGTGACTGGTGCCATATGCATGGTGTGGTGATCTGGCTGGTGCTCCTGAGACTGGTCCCCGTGTTGGCAACATGGGACCCTGGCCTGAGATGTGATACAGAACTTCCTGGCACTGCTGTGGGATAGAAGGGATGCCTGCCCACCAGCCTTGGATCTTGTGGCATTTGTGGGAAAGTTGTGCTCAGACCTGCAGGATGACCTGGTCATGGTGGAGACCTTGGTGGAGGCTCTGCTGGAGAGCCAAACCTGCCTGCACTTGGTGGACAGTGTGGAGATTTTGCCAGGGTGCACATGCCTGCTGGCCTGGCAGGAGCAGCCCCAGGCTGCTTGCAAGCTCCTAGAGGTAGGCCTAGGGTGGATGGGGGAGGGCAGGGGGGGAGCAGGGCTGCCCTGAATTCAGGCCAAAGATTCCACAGTATGTCTAGGTAGCTCATCCTGGGTCCCAAGGCCCTGTCCTCACTTGGCAGCAAATGACCTGTGCTGGTGTGATGCTATTGATGGTCTCTACCCACTTATCTGATGATTTGTGACATAAATAAGTGTGGGGTTGACCAAGGGATGCTGGCCCAGGTGATGCTGGGGTGGTTCAGGTTATATTGTATATGCCTTGTATACCTTCCTGAAATCCTTTTTAATCCATTTTTATTGAGATATATTCACATACCATGCAGTCATACAAAGTATACAGTTGTTCACAGTACCATTATATTGTTGTGCATTCATCATCAAAATTAATTTTTTAGCATTTTCATTACCACACACACAAAAATAAAAAGAATAAAAATTAAAGTGAAAAAGAACAATTAAAGTAAAAAAGAACACTGGGTGCCTTTTTTATCCCCCATTTTTCTACTCATTATCCATACACTGGACAAAGGGGAGTGTGGTCCATATGGCTTTCCCAATCACATTGTCACCCCTCATAAGCTACATTTTTATACAATTGTCTTCAAGATTCATGGGTTCTGGGTTGTAGTTTGATAGTTTCAGGTATTTACTGGTAGCTATTCCACTTCATTAGTATCAAAAAAGGTTGTCTATATTATGCATAAGTGTGCCTGCCCAAGTGACCTCTCAGCTCCTTTTAGAATCTCTCAGCCACTGAAACTTATTTCATTTCCTTTTGCATCCCCCTTTTGGTCAAGATGTTCTCCATCCCACAATGCCAGGTCTAAATTCCTCCATGGGAGTCATTTTCCACATTGCCAGGGAGATTCACATCCCTGGGTGTCAGATTCCATGTAGGGGGGAGGGCAGTGATTTCACCTGCCAAGTTGGCTTAGCTAGAGAGAGAGAGCCACATCTAAGCAACAAAGAGGCATTCTGGAGGAGGCTCTTAGGCACAATTATTGGCAAGCTGAGCCTCTCCTTTGCAGCAAGTCTTCCCAAGGGCAAGTCCTGTGGTAGAGGGCTCAATCCATCAAAGCAGCAGTCCCATATGTCTGTGAGCACATCAGCAGCCATCGAGATGGGGAAGCCCAACACCCCTGCATTCTCCACCAGCTCCTCAAGGGGGCTCTGCATGTTTTTTTCATTTTTTAAAATTAACTATATCAAAAAAATAAAAAAAAATGTACAGTAAAAAAACATTTCAAATAAACCATAACATAACTAGGGAGTAAAAGAAAAGACAGCTAGCCTTAAATAACTACTTTACTTCCAACATGTTCCTATTCTAACCCAAGAAAATAACCTACTATAGCAACATTTCTGTGAACCTGTTCCTACCATACCCATGAGAAATTAACAAAAGATAGTCATTTCTGGATATTCCCAGAATGTATATTTACCCATGATAGCTTATCTGTTCTTATTGGGTTATCATTCCCCTGCCATTAATTGCTCTCTATTGCTAGTTTCCCTACATTCTACATTATAAACCATTTATTTTACACTTTTGAATGTTCACATTAGTGGTAGCATATAATATTTCTCTTTTTGTGTCTGGCTTATTTCACTCAGCATTATGCCTTCAAGATTCATCCATGTTGTCATATGTTTCATGACATCGTTCCTTCTTACAGCCGCATAGTATTTCATCATGTGTATCTACCACATTTTATTTATCCACTCATCTGTTGAAGGACATTTGGGTTGTTTCCATCTCTTGGTAATTGTGAATAATGCTGCTATGAACATTGGTGTGCAGATAATCTGTTCATTTCACTGCTTTCAGGTCTTCCAGGTATGTACTGAGAAGTGCAGTAGCTGGATTGAAGGTTAACTCTGTATCTAGTTTTCTAAAGAAGTGCCAGACTGACTTCCAGAGTGGGTGAACCATTATACAGTCCCACCAACAATGAATAAGGGTTCCAATTTCTCCACATCCTCTCCAGCATTTGTAGTTTCCTGTTTGTTTAATGGCAGCCATTCTAATTGGTGTGAGATAGTATCTCATTGTGGTTTTAATTTGCACCTCTCTAATAGCTAGTGAAGCTGAACATTTTTCATGTGTTCTCTTTAGAGAACTGTCTTTTCATGTCTTTTGCCCATTTTAAATTGTGCTATCTGTACTATTGTCCTTGAGTTGTAGGTTTTCTTTGTATATGCAAGATACCAGTCTTTTGTCAGATACATGGTTTCCAAAAATTTTTTCCCATTGAGTTTGCTGCCTCTTCACCTTTTTCTCAAATTCCTTTAAAGAACAGAAACTTCTAAGCTTGAGGAGTTCCCATTTATCTATTTTTTTTCTTTTGTTGCTTGTGCTTTGAGCATAAGGTCTAGGAAACTCAAATCCTTTTTTAAACACTCCTTATTGTGAAATATATATACAAGAAAAGTGATAAATTTCAAAATTTAGTTTAATATGTAGCTATAGAGCAAATTTCAAAGTATATTATGGGTTACAGTTCCACAATTTCAAGTATTTCCTTCTGGCTGTTCTAATACACTAGAAACTAAAAAGAAATATCTGTATAATGATTCAGTAGTCATTTAGTAAGCCCATCTTCTTTCGCATCAACACCAGCAGACTAGAGTCTGCTTTGGCTGTGAGAATAGCAGAAGGGAGTAAAAGGAAAATAGGCTCCAATTGAGAACACAGGCATATGTGTTCTGTGTGGATTTGCAGTGTGATATGAGGAGGCTGGGTGAGCTGGTATAGTGTACAGACTGCAGGATGCTGGAATGATTCCCTCCTGATGCTGTTCATGACCTTTTTATTTCATCCACTAGACTGTGTGTGGGACCTGTGACTTACTTGTAGCCACAGAATATGGGAAAGGTGAACTAATTTTGCAGATGGAATTAAGGTCCCAGATCAGTAATTTTCTTTACTCAAAAGTGACATTGCACTGGATTAACCAGAGTTAATCAGGTAAAAGCCCTTCAAAGAGGGACTGGTACCTTCCTGAAGGTAGAAACAATTGGAAATCCTCTTTCCAGGAGGGTACCTTCATTCTAAACTCAAAATCATTTTTTAGAGTTCAGTAATCAGCATACTCTGAATGACAAGCTGGCATAAAAAGAAAGATATGCATTTCAAAAGGTTTTGATATATTTATTTGAAAATTGATTCTCAAAATTTTGAACTTTTTAAGTGTTTTAACCAGGAAGCATCCTCTTACCTATAATTTAGTTGTGAAATATTGAATTTTATTAAGGAAAAAATAATAAGATGACAAAATACATTCTTTTACATTTAAAAATATTTATTTGAGGTACATTATGCTCTTTTAAAAGCATCCTGGAAGTGCTTATTAGAAACATTGCTTAGAAACATTCATAAATTCAATGTACTTGAGAACATACAATAATAGCATGCCTTCTATTAAAGAAAAGAAAAGAGAAGTTAAAAACATGATGCAAATCAAGCTTCATATGTAAAAGGGGTTTTGAGAAGAGGTCTCTTGAGGATCATGGCCAATGATAGCCATAATTTCCTGCTTTGCTCTCATTTCTTTGCTGTGAATGGGGCCCTACACCTTGGCTTAGTCCCCAGAATGCTGATGACCGCTTTACAGTTCTCTCCAACTTGAGGAGGTCTAGGCCCTGAACAACTCTTGAAGGCTTTAATCCTGACCTCCCTACTCTGTACTCTGAAATAACCCTTTGAAGCATTGGATGCAAAGAATGATATTGCTATGATTTAGTGAGCTGAGAAAACATATTTCAGCAATTTTCCAGAATGTACCATATTTTAATTAGTACTCACAATATCAACAGACCATACTGTTGGAAGGAAGACCACTTTAAAAATATTCCTGAGATGCAAAAAAGTTAATTAGCTATTGCTGACAGGGTGAGGCAGGAATGAGACATGGACACAAAGCTAAGAATTAAGGGAGCAGGGGGCCCACTTGCATCTCGTGCTAAGTGGACGACAATGCAGCCTTGCTCCAGCTATTTATTTCAGAAGATCAGGTGTATATGCTAAAGGTGCTCAGGTGGGGGAGAGCACACCAGATACCTATGTTTACATCAGGTGTATACAATCTAGGTTTACATCAGGTGAATACAATCTAGGTTTAAGACAATGGTAGTCGCAAGACACACATCTTTACAGGGCAGGCCTGTGTGGCATTCTATGCAGGCCTGAGGCTCAGCGTTCTAAGCCACCACCCCAGATATGCCTCAGGCAACATGGAAGACTCAGTTTCCCACAATTAGCCATGCAATTAAAACTTTTAAGCAAATTTTTTGTTTAAGCAGGAAGGTCTTGGATTTATAATATCAAGTCATTCCAAAATATTTATGGGGAATTTGAATCTATGTTGGAAAATTAAGAAAAAATTAACTTTGTTCTAAAATGTTCTTTTCTAACATCCTTTGTTGGCTACAATATGATATAATTAAACTTTGAACTCCATATTTTAGGGATGTAATCTTGAACATGACCCAAACATTCAAATTTGTTATAGCTATCCTATTCCATAAGATCATCCAGCATAGACACCATAATGGAAGTAAACATCATACAATGCAGTGATGACTATGGAGTATAAGCAAGATACTTATCTTTATTTTTTATTATTTCATGTATGCATAAGTTTCATCTTCCTGGGGATTTATCAAATCAGAAATATATCTTCATAGTTTAATATATATAAAGATATATAGTTTATATATATAAATGTATACATACAAGTACATAGATTAAGTATTTACAAATATACATATTACACACATATAAACACATTCATACACACATATGGAAAATCTAATTTAGTCTTGAATATGCAAACAATTTCATGGTATAATTTTATTAAGTCCAAATAGGCCAGTCCAAAATACATGAAATTTTTTGAGCTCATGCAAATGTCATAAACTCCCTCCAAGGAGGAGAGAAATGTCTTCATATATGTTTGGATGACATTTTCAAAGATGTGCATTTACAAAACTCAGATAATATCAAGGTTTTCTAGTCAATTAGAATGTTTTGTTGTATCTATTTGTTATTCAATCATTGTAGAATAATCAAATAGAAAAAAAGATCAGTTAACCAGAAAAAAGCAGCAGCATTAGCCTATTGTCTCATCAGAGGTTTTGCTTACAAATTGTCTGTTTTCTTGTAGATATAACATCCATTTAGTTCATTGGTCTAACATTCATTGTACTTTTATAAATCTCTTCTGAATCTGAGATTATGCATCATTCACAATATACTACATATGTGTTTATTTCATCATTCTGTCCTTATGTACATTGGAGTACATTGGTTATTTAAAGAAATTAAATGGATCTAAATCTTTGTTCTATTTAAAGAATCTTATATTATATAGATTTATTAATTATGTATCAAGTTTCTAAACATATCCTAATATCATGGTCTCATTATTTCCTTGCTTTTGTTTTCTCAGTTTTTTCTTATTTTACTATCTTTTTCTCCATGTGCTGCAACTCTCACTTAATCCAGTTCTTTCAATATTATATCTTCAATGCAATCTTTAAATATGTTTCCACGTGTGTATAAACTGTGATTTTTTCCTCTTGTTTTTATATGTTTTGATCTTTAAGTTAGATTTTGGGAAATAGAGTACTGATTTTGTAGCTTCTAAATGTCATTATAAATATGAATATTGATTTTTAATTTTCATATAATTGTTCATTTAACAGATAAATACAAACTAGAATATTTATAACATTTAACAGTTTCATGATGTTCCAAGTACTAAAGCATCACTAGTTTTGTTTTTATAGATGTAAATCCCAGGTTCCTCCCAAATGCCAGCCATTTTCCCAGAGTTTATGAAAATTTAGCTTCAGAGTAAAGCAGGCAAGTTTATTTATTAAAAGTAGAGAGAGAAAACTAGACAGAGAGAGAAACAGAGATTGGGAGGAAGAGAGAAAAGGTAGCTTATTGGAACTAGTCTCTATGTGGGTTGATGGAAAGGTTTAGTAATGGATGGTGGTTGTGATAGCACAACATTGTGAATACAGTCAACAGCAGTGAATGTTGAATGTGGTTGAAGGGGGATGTTTAGGTTTATATGTGTTACTAGAACAAAAATTTAAAGTAGAAAG
Source organism: Choloepus didactylus (assembly GCF_015220235.1). NCBI lineage: Eukaryota > Metazoa > Chordata > Mammalia > Pilosa > Megalonychidae > Choloepus > Choloepus didactylus. The sequence goes on from NC_051310.1 coordinate 195,183,950, forward strand.
AGGACAATACAACACAGTGAACCTTAATGCAAATGATAGACAATAGTTAATAGTACAATTATAAAATGTTCTTTCATGAATATCATAGATATACCTCTGTAATGTATAATCTAAATAATACGGTGGTATGTGGGAACAACTGTACTTTATGCCTGAGCTTTTCTGTAAACCTACTACTTCTCTAATAAAACAAATGAAAAAAGTAATAGGATTCAGGGAAAAGATTTAAGGGGGTGATTTAGAGAATAAATGGAGAAAGTAAATAATTACTGTGTAGCCACAGCTAAGTGGTCCTATTTTGTGGTTTAGCTTATGTTCCTTGGATTGTTTTTATATTCCAGTAACTGTGCTGTATTTACATAGAAAATATAATTTCATCTTTATAATAATCTCATTACATAGGTGAGGAAACTGATGTTAAAGGAGTTTCATAAATTTGCCTCAAGGTAAGGAAGAATCCAATGCAGTCATATTCCAACCAGGATTGGCTGAAGATGGGAGAATAGACACAGGTTGTGGATTCAATGTTTCAATGTTTGGGGAATAACTGGAAATAGAAGAAAAAAATATAAGGTTGTAATATCTCACACTTTCTTCTGTGTTTTAGGCTCAGCTAGCTTTGACTGTTGTTATTCCCATAAGTATGATACTGATGTGCATCAAACCACATAATAAGTATACTGGACTCTAGAAAATATATGTCTACAACTTTAGAATTTCTGACATGTAAAGAAGGGATTTCTAGTGGGAGAAGAAGCTCAGGTAAAAGTTTGATACTGGGATATTAGCGCATCTAAAAATCTCACTAATTCCCTGTCTATCACTGTTTTAGAAAACATCTTATGATTAAATTTCAGACATTTCTTCAGAAGTATTTCAATGCCTATTTTATTCACTGCACAGTGCTCTTCTTCATACCTTATACTCTGAGGACAATGCCTCACTGAACAACATACAAGAGTTCCTAAACTCATTAATCCATTGAAGGAGTTGCATTCATATAAAAATGCTACCATACAGAGTAATTGCTGTGTTAGTTTGCCAGGCTGCTATAATAAATACCGCAGATTGGTTGGTTTCACCAACAATTTATAGTTGGCACTGGGAGGCTAGCAGTCCAAAAGCAAGGTATTGGCAGGCCCTGCCTTCTCTGATGTCTGTAGGGTTCTGGTGGTGACTCACAGGCATAACTCAGGCCCTGAACCATGTCATATGGCAATCTGTCCTCCTCTGTCTCTACCTCTGGCTTCTAATTCTCCTTCTCAGTCATCTGTGTCTCTGTCTAGTGTCAGGGATTCATTTCTTTACACCTCATGCCTATGATCTCCATTAGAAAAGGACTGAGCCTAATCAGGTCCTGATTTAATAGGTTTGGGCTTCATCAAGTTACCTCCCACTCAATTAAGTGTATAGGGACAGGCAATAGTTTAAAAATAAAGAGTACTTAAGAAAAGAATTCACCTTTAACCCATTTTTACTAAAGGAGTACTTAAGCTAAAAGAAACAAGTTTACAATGTAAAAATTAATTGATATATTACCATGCCTCCAGACACAGCTGGATTTGAGACTAGAGAGAGCTCCTTTTTGTTGGAGTTACAGACAATTTATAGCATCCTGATGTAGAGTAACTTTAATTTAAGTTATATTCTATTTTTATATTAAATGATGCTTCATGAACATGAATATCTCACTTGAAGCATCTTGATCCATGAGTGTCAAGATCAAAGGAGGGTATCCACGTTATCAGAGACTTAGCTTTGAATGCCTATAAAACTCTACTGATAATATTTTTACTAATTAAGCTATGATTTCTCTAAGAGCAATATAATACACTTTTACTTTACTTGCATAAAGACTAAAAATTGGAAAAGAGATTACTATTACTTGTTTCTAACATAGTTTTTTTATTTCATTCTATGATTATTTAGCCATTTCATCATACTGATAAACATATATTTGATTAGGACTGTACTTAACCTTGCTACATTATTTATGACTTATTTATGGTTAAAGTAACAGCTGCAGCTCCACCCCATTTTCACAGAGGACTAAGTGATTACATGTTATCTATGTGTAAGAAGGTTGAGTGGGCCTTTCTGCTTTCTTGAAAATATTCAGTTTTTTTTTAACTGTTTAGCTTCTCCTTCAAGTTCTAATATGGGATTTGAAGGATATGAATCATCTGTCCCAGTTAATGTAGTAAGGCCTTTCCATGTTTTGTCATTTGGAAATTGTACTTGAGTGTTTTTTAGGTAACAGTTCTGTTAAATATGTTTCTATATCATGAGTAATAACTGGTTCTTTTTTTTTTTATTTTTTTAATCATCATTTTATTGAGATATATTCACATACCACGCAGTCTTACAAAACAAATCGTACTTTCGATTGTTTACAGTACCATTACATAGTTGTACATTCATCACCTAAATCAATCCCTGACACCTTCATTAGCACACACACAAAAATAACAAGAATAATAATTAGAGTGAAAAAGAGCAATTGAAGTAAAAAAGAACACTGGGTACCTTTGTCTGTTTGTTTCCTTCCCCTATTTTTCTACTCATCCATCCATAAACTAGACAAAGTGGAGTGTGGTCGTTATCGCTTTCCCAATCCCATTGACACCCCTCATAAGCTACATTTTTATACAACTGTCTTCGAGATTCATGGGTTCTGGGTTGTAGTTTGATAGTTTCAGGTATCCACCACCAGCTACCCCAATTCTTTTTTTTTTTTTTTTAATTCAGTTTTATTGAGATATATTCATATACCATACAATCATCCATGGTGTACAATCAGCTGTTCACAGTACCATCTTATAATTGTGCCTTCATCACCCGAATCTATTTTTTAACATTTTCCTTACGCCAGAAAGAATCAGAATAAGAATAAAAAATAAAAATAAAAACAGAATACCCAAATCACCACCCCCCCCTCCTACCCTAGCCATGTTCTTTTTTTTTTTTCAGTGTTTTTTTTTTTTTTTTTAATTCAGTTTTATTGAAATATATTCACAAACCATACAGTCATCCATGGTATACAATCAACTGTTCACAGTATGATCATATAGTTATGCGTTCATCACCACAATCTATTTCTGAACATTTTCCTTACATCAGAAAGAATCAGAATGAGAATAAAAAATAAAAGTGAAAAGAGAATACCCAAACCACCCCCCCATCCCACCCTATTTGTCATTTAGTTTTTACTCCCATTTTTCTACTGATTTTTTTTCAATTTTTTAACTTTGTTTATCAAAAAATTAAAAACAAACAGGCAAACAACAACCAAAAAAACCCCACAACATTACAAACAAAGCAATGGATTAAGGAAAACAAATAACCTAAAATAATTACTTTGTTTCCAATATGTTCCTACCATACCCCAAGAAAATTAATAAACCATGTCCAAACAGAGGAGTAAGAAAAACAAATAATCTAAAATAACTACATTGCTTCCAACATGTTCCTACCATACCCCAAGAAAATTAACAACCCCTAAGAAAACAATGGAATAAGAGAAAAAAAAACCTAAAATAACTCTATTGCTTCCAACATGATCTTACTATATCCAAGAAAGTTTACAAACTATAATCATTCCTGAGCATTCCCATAACATTGAGATTACCCTCCATAGTTTATCTGTTCTTATTAGATTATCATTCCCCCTCCACTAATTGGTATCTCTAGGTCCCCTACATTCTACAGTATAAAACATTGTACATTTTTCACAGAATTCACATTAGTGGTAACATACAATATCTCTCTTTTTGTGCCTGGCTTATTTTGCTCAGCATTATGTCTTTTTTTTTTTTTTTTTTTTTTTTTTTTAATCTTCATTTTATTGAGATATATTCATATACCACGCAGTCATACAAAACAAATCGTACTTTCGATTGTTCACAGTACCATTACATAGTTGTACATTCATCACCCAAATCAATCCCTGACACCTTCATTAGCACACACACAAGAATAACAAGAATAATAATTAGAGTGAAAAAGAGCAAATGAAGTAAAAAAGAACACTGGGTACCTTTGTCTGTTTGTTTCCTTTCCCTATTTTTCTACTCATCCATCCATAAACTAGACAAAGTGGAGTGTGGTCCTTATGGCTTTCCCAATCCCATTGTCACCCCTCATAAGCTACATTTTTATACAACTGTCTTCGAGATTCATGGGTTCTGGGTTATAGTTTGATAGTTTCAGGTATCCACCACCAGCTACCCGAATTCTTTAGAACCTAAAAAGGGTTGTCTAAAGTGTGCGTAAGAGTGCGCACCGGAGTGACCTCTCAGCTCCTTTTGGAATCTTTCTGCCACTGTAGCTTATTTCATTTCCTTTCACATCCCCCTTTTGGTCAAGAAGATGTTCTCCGTCCCACGATGCCGGGTCTACATTCCTCCCCGGGAGTCATATTCCATGTTGCCAGGGAGATTCACTCCCCTGGGTGTCTGATCCCACGTAGGGGGGAGGGCAGTGATTTCACCTTTCAAGTTGGCTTAGCCAGAGAGAGAGGGCCACATCTGAGCAACAAAGAGGCATTCGGGAGGAGGCTTTTAGGCACAACCATAGGGAGGCCTAGCCTCTCCTTTGCAGCAACCGTCTCCCCAATGGTAAAACTTATGGTAGAGGGCTCAACCCATCAAACCACCAGTCTCCTATGTCTGTGGTCATGTTAGCAACCATGGAGGTGGGGTAGGCGAATACCCCTGCATTCTCCACAGGCTCCTCAAGGGGGCACTACATCATTTTTTTTCCTTGTTTTTCTTTCTTTCTTTTTTTTTTTTCAACTTCCCTTCTTTTTTTTTTTTTTTGATTCATCAGACATTCTCTTTTTTTTTTTTAATCATCATTTTATTGAGATATATTCACATACCACGCAGTCATACAAAACGAATTGTACTTTTGATTGTTTACAGTACCATTACATAGTTGTACATTCATCACCTAAATCAATCCCTGACACCTTCATTAGCACACACACAAAAATAACTAGAATAATAATTAGAGTGAAAAAGAGCAATTGAAGTAAAAAAGAACACTGGGTACCTTTGTCTGTTTGTTTCCTTCCCCTATTTTTCTACTCATCCATCCATAAAGTAGACAAAGTGGAGTGTGGTCCTTATGGCTTTCCCAATCCCATTGTCACCCCTCATAAGCTACATTTTTATACAACTGTCTTCGAGATTCATGGGTTCTGGGTTGTAGTTTAATAGTTTCAGGTATCCACCACCAGCTACCCCAATTCTTTAGAACCTAAAAAAGGTTGTCTAAAGTGTGCGTAAGATTGCCCACCAGAGTGATCTCTTGGCTCGTTTTGGAATCTCTCTGCCACTGAAGCTTATTTCATTTCCTTTCACATCCCCCTTTTGGTCAAGAAGATGTTCTCCATCCCACGATGCCAGGTCTACATTCCTCCCCGGGAGTCATATTCCACGTTGCCAGGGAGATTCACTTCCCTGGGTGTCTGATCCCACGTAGGGGGGAGGGCAGTGATTTCACCTTTCAAGTTGGCTTAGCCAGAGAGAGAGGGCCACATCTGAGCAACAAAGAGGCATTCAGGAGGAGACTCTTAGGCACAAATACAGGGAGGCCTAGCCTCTCCTTTGCAGCAACCATCTTCCCAAGGGTAAAACTTATGGTAGACGGCTCAACCCATCAAACCACCAGTCCCCTATGTCTGTGCTCATGTTAGCAACCATGGAGGTGGGGTAGGCGAATACCCCTGCGTTCTCCACAGGCTCCTCAAGGGGGCACTACAACTTTTTTTTTTTTCCTTCTTTGTCTTTTTTCTTTTTCTTTTTTTTTTTTAACTTTCCCTTCTTTTTTAAATCAACTATATGAACAAAAAAGTTAAAAAGAAAACAAACATACAATAAAAGAACATTTCAAAGAGACCATAACAAGGGAGTAAGAAAAAGACAACTAACCTAAGATAACTGCTTAACTTCCAACATGTTCCTACTTTACCCCAAGAAAGTTACATAATATAGCAAAATTTCAGTGAACTTGTTCCTACTACATCTATCAGAAATTAACAGACCATAGTCATTTCTGGGCATCCCCAGAACGTTAAATAGCTTATCTGTTCTTCTTGGAATATTGTTCCCCCTTCCTTAATTGCTCTCTACTGCTAGTTCCCCTACATTCTACATTATAAACCATTTGTTTTACATTTTTCAAAGTTCACATTAGTGGTAGCATATAATATTTCTCTTTTTGTGCCTGGCTTATTTCGCTCAGCATTATGTCTTCAAGGTTCATCCATGTTGTCATATGTTTCACGAGATCGTTCCTTCTTACTGCCGCGTAGTATTCCATCGTGTGTATATACCACATTTTATTTATCCACTCATCTGTTGAAGGACATTTGGGTTGTTTCCATCTCTTGGCAATTGTGAATAATGCTGCTATGAACATTGGCGTGCAGATATCTGTTCTTGTCACTGCTTTCCGGTCTTCCGGGTACATACCGAGAAGTGCAATCGCTGGATCGAATGGTAGCTCTATATCTAGTTTTCTAAGGAACCGCCAGACTGACTTCCAGAGTGGCTAAACCATTATACAGTCCCACCAACAATGAATAAGAGTTCCAATTTCTCCACATCCCCTCCAGCATTTGTAGTTTCCTGTTTGTTTAATGGCAGCCATTCTAACCGGTGTTAGATGGTATCTCATTGTGGTCTTAATTTGCATCTCTCTAATAGCTAGTGAAGCTGAACATTTTTTCATGTGTTTCTTGGCCATTTGTATTTCCTCTTCAGAGAACTGTCTTTTCATATCTTTTGCCCATTTTATAATTGGGCTGTCTGTACTATTGTCATTGAGTTGTAGGATTTCTTTGTATATGCAAGATATCAGTCTTTTGTCAGATACATGGTTTCCAAAAATTTTTTCCCATTGAGTTGGCTGCCTCTTTACCTTTTTGAGAAATTCCTTTGAGGTGCAGAAACTTCTAAGCTTGAGGAGTTCCCATTTATCTATTTTCTCTTTTGTTGCTTGTGCTTTGGGTGTAAAGTCTAGGAAGTGGCCTCCTAATACAAGGTCTTGAAGATGTTTTCCTACATTATCTTCTAGGAGTTTTATGGTACTTTCTTTTATATTGAGATCTTTGGTCCATTTTGAGTTAATATTTGTGTAGGGGGTGAGGTAGGGGTCCTCTTTCATTCTTTTGGATATGGATATCCAACTCTCCCAGCCCCATTTGTTGAAAAGACCACTATGACTCAGTTCGGTGACTTTGGGGGCCTTATCAAAGATCAGTCGGCCATAGATCTGAGGGTCTATCTCTGAATTCTCAATTCGATTCCATTGATCTATATGTCTATCTTTGTGCCAGTACCATGCTGTTTTGGCAACTGTGGCTTTATAATAAGCTTCAAAGTCAGGGAGTGTAAGTCCTCCCACTTCGGTTTTCTTTTTTAGAGTGTCTTTAGCAATTCGAGGCATCTTCCCTTTCCAAATAAATTTGATAACTAGCTTTTCCAAGTCTGCAAAGTACGTTGTTGGAATTTTGATTGGGATTGCATTGAATCTGTAGATGAGTTTGGGTAGAATTGACATGTTAATGACATTTAGCCTTCCTATCCATGAACATGGAATATTTTTCCATCTTTTAAGGTCCCCTTCTATTTCTTTTAGTAGAGTTATGTAGTTTTCTTTGTATAGGTCTTTTACATCTTTGGTTAAGTTTATTCCTAGGTACTTGATTTTTTTAGTTGCTATTGAAAATGGTATCTTTTTCTTGAGTGTCTCTTCAGTTTGTTCATTTCTAGCATATAGAAACATTACTGACTTATGTGCATTAACCTTGTATCCCGCTACTTTGCTAAATTTGTTTATTAGCTCTAGTAGCTGTATCGTCAATTTCTCAGGGTTTTCTAGATATAAGATCATATCATCTGCAAACAATGACAGTTTTACTTCTTCTTTTCCAATTTGGATGCTTTTTATTTGTTTGTCTTGCTGGATAGCCCTCGCTAGCACTTCCAGCACAATGTTGAATAACAGTGGTGATAGCGGGCATCCTTGTCTTGTTCCTGATCTTAGAGGGAAGGCTTTCAGTCTCTCACCATTGAGTACTATGCTGGCTGTGGGTTTTTCATATATGCTCTTTATCATGTTGAGGAAGTTTCCTTCAATTCCTACCTTTTGAAGTGTTTTTATCAAAAAGGGATGTTGGATTTTGTCAAATGCTTTTTCAGCATCTATTGAGATGATCAATTGATTTTTCCCTTTTGAGTTTTTAATGTGTTGTAATACATTGATTGTTTTTCTTATGTTGAACCATCCTTGCATGCCTGGAATGAACCCCACTTGGTCATGGTGTGTGATTTTTTTTTATGTGTCTTTGGATTCGATTTGCAAGTATTTTGTTGAGGATTTTTGCATCTATATTCATTAGGGAGATTGGCTGGTAGTTTTCCTTTTTTGTAGCATCTTTGCCTGGTTTTGGTATTAGATTGATGTTAGCTTCATAAAATGAGTTATGTAGTGTTCCATTTTCTTCAATGTTTTGAAAGAGTTTAAGTAAGATTGGTGTCAGTTCTTTCTGGAAAGTTTGGTAGAATTCCCCTGTGAAGCCATCTGACCCTGGGCATTTATTTGTGGGAAGATTTTTGATGACTGATTGGATCTCTTTGCTTGTGATGGGTTGGTTGAGGTCTTCTATTTCTTCTCTGGTCAGTCTAGGTTGTTCATATGTTTCCAGGAAATTGTCCATTTCTTCTACATTGTCCAATTAACTGGTTCTTTATTATCAGGACAGAAAACTTCAGGTGGTATGTGAGAGCAGCATGGAGAGAAGGAATCAGCATTCTCATTATTGTATTTCTTAGTAAAGATATTATCCTGTGATACACTCTCCTACTGATTTCTCTCTCCAAATTCTACATAACTCATTCGATCATTAATTTCATTCATATCTGGCTCTCCTTGTTTTCCAATGTTCATTCCATAAGGGCCAGTCAACATTGCTCTCTGAAATTCTTGCCCTTTCAGAAATTGGCCATACCTGTGGGTACGAAGTATTCAGTTAGGGTCAGTAGCCCGTTTATTCAAAATATAGGCTTACATTATCCATATGTTCTGACAGTAGAATTCTTATACCTGGATTAAAATCTAAAGGATATTTACAGTATTCTGTTACTGGTTTATTTAATTCAGTGATTAATATTCAAATGCCATACAATTACTTTGTTCCCCTCTTTGGGGAAGTTCCAAAAACAGTAATTATAGTACACAGCAAAAACACTGTTTAGGATTACATTTAGATTGAAACTTTCCACCACACCAAATGGTGTTTTTACAGCAAAGATAAATCTGAGTTCCATGTGGAGTCAAAATCATAACCACATCCTCAAGTCCTGGTGAGTTGAAGGTTATTGAGATCATCATCCTGGAAGATCTCCTCCATGGTTATGGGTACAGGATCTCCTTCCTGGCTGCATGGGTGTTATGGCAGATCAGAATGCTCAGCAGACATGGTATCTTGCTCATCACTGGAAATGGAGTTGTTGCTGGGATATACATGCTTGATATCAGGTGCCAGTCATGCTCATTTGCAAAGATCTGTGCCTGTTTGGCTGTTCTTGTATCTCCTATAGCCCTTACTAGAAGGAATAGCTGATGGCAAGGCAAAGTGTACATTAACTCCTGAATAGTAATCTGGGTGCTATATTCTTTTATTGGAAGGAAACACTCAGAATTTGGATTGGTATCATAAAAGAAATATTTTCTATCCAGGAAATTTTCTGCACATATTTTAAACATATATTTCAGGCTAAGTTTGTTAGTCTAAGTTATAATAAAGATAATGTCAAAATTATGCATTATATTTCTAACAGTATGAGAGTGTACAGAGTTAATAGAGCAGATTGAAGTTTCCACTTACATTCTTCACTACAAATGCCTTGTAAGATTTTATGGACATGCTGTAAAACAGCAGTATTGACTTGTCTCTCTCCATGGTCACTTACTGTTCCTTCTTTTTCTCAGAATTTGGAAGCAATTTCAGAATGCTGAAAATCAATACTACAAGTATGGTAATAATTATTAGGATGACTATGGGCTTAGCATAAGTTGATATATCAATTATTCCACCAAAGGTGCCTTTGGTAGCAGAACTCACAAAGCTGGCAATTGTTTTAGTGGCTGAGGCAGCAGCAGACCAGACATCTTACAATGGTTCTCCTCATTGCTTGATCCACTCTGGTCTGTCCCCTTTACGTAATTCCAGTCTGAGAAGATCAGACTTTGTATCTTTTATCTGCTCTTCAATGCTAGCCCATGTATCAGTGGCCTTGACTTCAATCTTCTTCAGCTTAGCTAAGATTCCAACCAGGTGTGTTAACCCCAGTTGTATTTTTGTTATATGAAAGTTACCCAAAACATAGCTCTTTAGGCAAATGTTTCTTTAATATTTTTTTCAAAGCATGTTACTTTATCATTGATAGTGACAACTGAGGATTGATATGGAGGTATAGTACAGTATATAGTATATGACATAACTACATAACTGCCATTCTTCAAAGGAATAAATTCTAAGCAAGGAGATGAAACTGCTTTTCCAGTTACTGGACATTTACTTCCAGTTTCATTGCCACAAGTTTGATATAGATTAATTTCTTCACAAATAAGATAATCACTTTGTTCACACCCTTTAGGCTCTAAATAATATAACTCAGAAGATTATTACTAATATGTGTATAAGATTGATGTATCTTTGTTAAAGTAAACTGAGTTCCTGTTTTTACTAAATGTCCAATGTTTAATACTTGCCAGTTAGTATAAAACACTTTGTTAGAATTATTTGATAATAAATCCCTATTTCCCAGATACTTTTAATTGGAGATGTATAACTTTTCTCTATATTGTATATATTGCTGCATGATATTCACTTAACTATTTGCATGCCATGATGAGGAATATTAAGACCTTCATTAATCCATGTTCCATTTAATATTGTTCAGTCAATTCTTCCTTCTGTGGAGGGTATTCTGAAATTTTGTATACAAGATAGTATCAACATGGCTGTAGTTAATTCATCTATATGCTGAGTGTCCTTCATATTGGCTTCAAAGAGAGTCACCACATGGTCTTTTTTTTTTTTTTTTTTTTCATTTCAATTGCTTCTTTTTTATTTTGTGTACTTTTTCTTATCTTCATTTTATTGAGATATATTCACATACCATGCAGTCATACAAAACAAATCGTACTTTCGATTGTTTACAGTACCATTACATAGTTGTACATTCATCACCTAAATCAATCCCTGACACCTTCATTAGCACACACACAAAAATAACAAGAATAATAATTACAGTGAAAAAGAGCAGTTGAAGTAAAAAAGAACACTGGGTACCTTTGTCTGTTTGTTTCCTTCCCCTATTTTTCTACTCATCCATCCATAAACTAGACAAAGTGGAGTGTGGTCCTTATGGCTTTCCCAATCCTATTGTCACCCCTCATAAGCTACATTTTTATACAATTGTCTTTGAGATTCATGGGTTCTGGGTTGTAGTTTGATAGTTTCAGGTATCCACCACCAGCTACCCCAATTCTTTAGAACCTAAAAAGGGTTGTCTAAAGTGTGCGTAAGAGTGCCCACCAGAGTGACCTCTCGGCTCCTTTTGGAAACTCTCTGCCGCTGAAGCTTATTTCATTTCCTTTCACATCCCCCTTTTGGTCAAGAAGATGCTCTGCGTCCCATGATGCCAGGTCTACATTCCTCCCCGGGAGTCATATTCCACGTTGCCAGGGAGATTCACTCCCCTGGGTGTCTGATCCCACGTAGGGGGGAGGGCAGTGATTTCACCTTTCAAGTTGGCTTAGCCAGAGAGAGAGGGCCACATCTGAGCAACAAAGAGGCATTCGGGAGGAGGCTCTTAGGCACAGCCATAGGGAGGCCTAGCCTCTCCTTTGCAGCAACCATCTTCCCAAGGGTAAAACCTATGGTAGAGGGCTAAACCCACCAAACCACCAGTCCCCTATGTCTGTGGTCATGTTAGCAACCATGGAGGTGGGGTAGGCGAATACCCCTGCATTCTCCACAGGCTCCTCAAGGGGGCACTACATCTTTTTTTTTTTCCTTGTTTTCCTTTTTTTTTTTTTTTTAAGATTACCTTCTTTTTTAAATCAACTGTATGAAAAAAAAGTGAAAAAGAAAACAAACATACAATAAAAGAACATTTCAAAGAGACCATAACAAGGGAGTAAGAAAAAGACAACTAACCAAAGATAACTGCTTAACTTACAACATGTTCCTACTTTACCCCAAGAAAGTAACATAATATAGCAACATTTCTGTGAACTTGTTCCTACTATATCCATCAGAAATTAACAGACCATAGTCATTCCTGGGCATCCCCAGAACATTAAATAGCTTATCTGTTCTTGGATTACTGTTCCGCCTACCTTAATTGCTCTCTACTGCTAGTTCCCCTACATTCTACATTATAAACCATTTGTTTTACGTTTTTCAAAGTTCACATTAGTGGTAGCATATAATATTTCTCTTTTTGTGCCTGGCTTACTTCGCTCAGCATTATGTCTTCAAGGTTCATCCATGTTGTCATATGTTTCACAAGGTCGTTCCTTCTTACTGCCGTGTAGCATTCCATCGTGTGTATATACCACATTTTATTTATCCACTCATCTGTTGAAGGACATTTGGGTTGTTTCCATCTCTTGGCAATTGTGAATAATGCTGCTATGAACATTGGCGTGCAGATATCTGTTCGTGTCACTGCTTTCCGGTCTTCTGGGTATATACCGAGAAGTGCAATCGCTGGATCGAATGGTAGCTCTATATCTAGTTTTCTAAGGAACCGCCAGACTGACTTCCAGAGTGGCTGAACCATTATACAGTCCCACCAACAATGAATAAGAGTTCCAATTTCTCCACATCCCCTCCAACATTTGTAGTTTCCTGTTTGTTTAATGGCAGCCATTCTAACCGGTGTTAGATGGTATCTCATTGTGGTCTTAATTTGCATCTCTCTAATAGCTAGTGAAGCTGAACATTTTTTCATGTGTTTCTTGGCCATTTGTATTTGCTCTTCAGAGGACTGTCTTTTCAAATCTTTTGCCCATTTTATAATTGGGCTGTCTGTACTATTGTCATTGAGTTGTAGGATTTCTTTATATATGCAAGATGTCAGTCTTTTCTCAGATACATGGTTTCCAAAAATTTTTTCCCATTGAGTTGGCTGCCTCTTTACCTTTTTGAGAAATTCCTTTGAGGTGCAGAAACTTCTAAGCTTGAGGAGTTCCCATTTATCTACTTTCTCTTTTGTTGCTTGTGCTTTGGGTGTAAAGTCTAGGAAATGGCCGCCTAATACAAGGTCTTGAAGATGTTTTCCTACATTATCTTCTAGGAGTTTTATGATACTTTCTTTTATATTGAGATCTTTGGTCCATTTTGAGTTAATTTTTGTGTAGAGGGTGAGGTACGGGTCCTCTTTCATTCTTTTGGATATGGATATCCAACTCTCCCAGCCCCATTTGTTGAAAAGACCATTATGACTCATTTCAGTGACTTTGGGGGCCTTATCAAAGATCAGTCGGCCATAGATCTGAGGGTTTATCTCTGAATTCTCAATTCAATTCCATTGATCTATATGACTATCTTTGTGCCAGTACCATGCTGTATTGGCAACTGTGGCTTTATAATAAGCTTCAAAGTCAGGGAGTGTAAGTCCTCCCACTTCGTTTTTCTTTTCTAGAGTGTCTTTAGCAATTCGAGGCATCTTCCCTTTCCAAATAAATTTGATAACTAGCTTTTCCAAGTCTGCAAAGTAGGTTGTTGGAATTTTGATTGGGATTGCATTGAATCAGTAGATGAGTTTGGGTAGAATTGACATCTTAATGACATTTAGCCTTCCTATCCATGAACATGGAATATTTTTCCATCTTTTAAGGTCCCCTTCTATTTCTTTTAGTAGAGTTATGTAGTTTTCTTTGTATAGGTCTTTTACATCTTTGGTTAAGTTTATTCCTAGGTACTTGATTTTTTTAGTTGCTATTGAAAATGGTATCTTTTTCTTGAGTGTCTCTTCAGTTTGTTCATTTCTAGCATATAGAAACATTAATGACTTATGTGCATTAATCTTGTATCCCGCTACTTTGCTAAATTTGTTTATTAGCTCTAGTAGCTGTATCGCCGATTTCTCAGGGTTTTCTAGATATAAGATCATATCATCTGCAAACAATGACAGTTTTACTTCTTCTTTTCCAATTTGGTTGCCTTTTATTTCTTTGTCTTGCTGGATTGCCCTGGCTAGCACTTCCACCACAATGTTGAATAACAGTGGTGACAGCAGGCATCCTTGTCTTGTTCCTGATATTAGAGGGAACGCTTTCAGTCTGTCACCATTGCCTACTATGCTGGCTGTGGGTTTTTCATATATGCTCTTTATCATGTTGAGGAAGTTTCCTTCAATTCCTACCTTTTGAAGTCTTTTTATCAAAAAGGGATGTTGGATTTTGTCAAATGCTTTTTCGGCATCTATTGAGATGATCATTTGATTTTTCCCTTTGGACTTGTTAATGTGTTGTAATACATTGATTGATTTTCTTATGTTGAACCATCCTTGCATGCCTGGAATAAACCCCACTTGGTCATGGTGTGTGATTTTTTTAATGTGTCTTTGGATTCGATTTGCAAGTATTTTGTTGAGGATTTTTGCATCTATATTCATTAGGGAGATTGGCTGGTAGTTTTCCTTTTTTGTAGCATCTTTGCCTGGTTTTGGTATTAGATTGATGTTAGCTTCATAAAATGAGTTATGTAGTGTTCCATTTTCTTCAGTGTTTTGAAAGAGTTTAAGTAAGATTGGTGTCAGTTCTTTCTGGAAAGTTTGGTAGAATTCCCCTGTGAAGCCATCTGGCCCTGGGCATTTATTTGTGGGAAGATTTTTGATGACTGATTGGATCTCTTTGCTTGTGATGGGTTGGTTGAGGTCTTCTATTTCTTCTCTGGTCAGTCTAGGTTGTTCATATGTTTCCAGGAAATTGTCCATTTCTACTACATTATCCAGTTTGCTGCCATACAGTTGTTCATAATATCCTCTTATAATTTTTTTAAATTTCTTCAGGATCTGCAGTTATGTTACCTTTTTCATTCATTATTTTGTTTATATGGGTCTTCTCTCTTTTTCATTTTGTCAGTCTAGCTAGGGGCTTGTCAATCTTGTTGATCTTCTCAAAGAACAAACTTCTGGTGATATTTATCCTCTCTATTGTTTTTTTGTTCTCTATGTCATTTATTTCTGCTTTAATCCTTGTTATTTCTTTTCTTGTACTTGGTTTAGGATTCGTTTGCTGTTCATTTTCTAGCTTCTTCAGTTGATCCATTAGTTCTTTGATTTTGGCTCTTTCTTCCTTTTTAATATATGCATTTATTGCTATAAATTTCCCCCTTAGCACTGCTTTTGCTGCATCCCATAGGTTTTGGTATGTTGTGTTCTCATTTTCATTCCTCTCTATATATTTAGCAATTTCTCTTGCTATTTCTTCTTTAACCCACTGATTGTTTAGGAGTGTGTTGTTTAACCTCCAGGTATTTGTGAATTTTCTAAGTCTCTGATGGTTATTGACTTCTAATTGTATTCCATTGTGGTCAGAGAATGTGCTTTGAATAATTTCAATCTTTTTAAATTTATTGAGGCTTGTTTTATGTCCCAGCATATGATCTATTCTGGAGAAAGTTCCGTGAGCACTAGAAAAGTATGTGTATCCTGGTGATTTGGGATGTAATGTCCTGTATATGTCTGTTAAATCTAATTCATTTATCAGATTGTTTAAGTTTTCAATTTCCTTATTGGCCTTCTGTCTGGTTGATCTATGTATAGGAGAGAGTGATGTGTTGAAGTCTCCCACAATTATTGTGGAAACATCAATTGCTTCCTTTAGTTTTGCCAGTGTTTCTCTCATGTATTTTGTGGCACCTTGATTGGGTGCATAGACATTTACGATTGTTATTTCCTCTTGCTGAATTGCCCCTTTTATTAGTACGTAGTTGCCTTCTTTGTCTCTCAAAACATCCCTGCATTTGAAGTCTATTTTATCTGAGATTAATATTGCTACACGTGCTTTCTTTTGGCTGTAGCTTGCATGAAATATTTTTTTCCATCCTTTCACTTTCAGTTTCTTTGTGTCCCTGTGTCTAAGATGAGTCTCTTGTATGCAACATATTGATGGTTCATTTTTTTTGATCCATTCTGCAAATCTATATCTTTTAATTGGGGAGTTTAATCCATTTACATTCAACGTTATAACCGTGAAGGCATTTCTTGAATCAGCCATCTTATCCTTTGGTTTATGTTTGTCATATTTTTCCCCTCTGTCTATTAATATCCTTTATTGTACCCATACCGAATCTCTTTAGTACTGAACCTTTCTCCAAGTCTCTCTGTCCTTTCTTTGTTTCTCTGTCTGTAGGGCTCCCTTTAGTATCTCCAGTAGGGCAGGTCTCTTGTTAGCAAATTCTCTCAGCATTTGTTTGTCTGTGAAAAATTTAAGGTCTCCCTCAAATTTGAAGGAGAGCTTTGCTGGATAAAGTATTCTTGGCTGGAAATTTTTCTCACTCAGAATTTTAAATATATTGTGCCACTGCCTTCTCGCCTCCATGGTGGCTGCTGAGTAGTCACTACTTAGTCTTATGCTGTTTCCTTTGTATGTGGTGAATTGCTTTTCTCTTGCTGCTTTCAGAACTTGCTCCTTCTCTTCTGTGTTTGAGAGTGTGATCAGTATATGTCTCGGAGTGGGTTTATTTGGATTTATTCTATTTGGAGTTCGCTGAGCATTTATGATTTGTGTATTTATGTTGTTTAGAAGATTTGGGAAGTTTTCCCCAACAATTTCTTTGAATACTCTTCCTAGACCTTTACCCTTTTCTTCCCCTTCTGGGACACCAGTGAGTCTTATATTCGGACGTTTTGTATCATGTATCATATCCCTGAGGTCCATTTCGATTTTTTCAATTTTTTTCCCCATTCTTTCTTTTATGCTTTCATTTTCCATTCTGCCATCTTCCAGGTCACTGATTCTTTGTTCAACTTCCTCTAGTCTTGTACTATGAGTGTCCAGAATCTTTTTAATTTGGTCAACAGTTTCTTTAATTTCCATAAGATCATCCATTTTTTTATTTAGTCTTGCAATGTCTTCTTTATGCTCTTCTAGGGTCTTCTTGATTTCCTTTGTCTCCCGTACTATGGTCTCATTGTTCACCTTTAGTTCTTTGAGTAGCTGCTCTAGGTGCTGTGTCTCTTCTGATCTTTTGATTTGGGTGCTTGGGCTTGGGTTATCCATATCGTCTGTTTTTTTCATATGCTTTATAATTTTCTGTTGTTTTTGGCCTCGTGGCATTTGCTGAACTTAATAGGGTTCTTTTAGGATTTGTAGACCAATTGAAGTCCTTATCTCTAATTTATCAGATCTACAGCTTCGTGGAGTACACTTTCTCTAACTAACAAGCAGGTGGCGTTCACGAGCCACCTGTTCTCCACAAGCCAGTTCTCCCCTGCTTAGCCTTTTTGGTGAGTGGGGGAGTGAGTCTTGTGGGGTCCAATTGGTGTACCAAGCTTGCGTGTGTAGTTGGTGTTGCCTGCCCTGTATGTGGGGCGTGTTTCTGGGCAGTCGGGGAGGGGGGGTGGCCCTAACAATCAAATCTCCCTGGTGATCCTAGAGTTTTAAAGCTGCTGCAATAGTCTAATCCTTCTGTTCAGTCCTGCCACAGTTTGTCTCTGCCACTGACCCACAAGTCCTTGGTATTGGCGTATGGCTCCTGAGACTTGCAAGTGGGCCCGTATTCCAGGCTGTGCACCCTGGGTCCTCTGTTGAGGGATGACTGTGCTATGTCACAGGTGAGTGCCATCCCCCCAGGGCAGTTCTGGGCTGCTGGGCTGTGTAGGGAAGTTCCCAGTCTGCTGAAATGATGGCTGAATGGGGCTTTGTTAGTTCACACTGCTCTACCTTCCCAACTCTGGGACAATCAGCTGAGGTTGCAGGGAAGGCTAATGTCCACGCCCAGTTTTGTGGTGTGTGCCTGTTATTTGAAGCACTTCCGTCACACTGGGTTGTCTGGGGCAGCTCTGGGCTATGGGGCTGGTGACGGACAGGAGTGTTTCCTGTCCACCAGGATGATGGCTGTGAGCAGACACCCCCCTTTCCTTGGGAAGTTGTGGTGTTTAGTGAATTTTCTCAGCCACTGGATTATTGCCTTTTGTCTCAGAGCTCTCTTAGTTCTGCTCTTGACTTGACCTGCCCAAATTGCAAGTCTTTGAAGCTTTCTGTATTGGGCTTCTTAGAGTAATTGTTTTAGAAAAAGAAAAAAGGATTAAAAAAAAAAAAAAAAGGGCCCTCCTCAGAGATCTAATGGGTTATTGAAATGCTAAGAGACAAAGCATCCAGGGCCATTAAGGAAAGGTGCACAGGGCAGAGAGATCAGCTTTTCTTCAGGATTTGCATATGTGCCTCAGAGCCTGAGCTCTGCCCTTCCCCTTTCTATGTTCACCAGAACTCCAAAAATCCTCCACTTTTATTTTGGAGTTTTTCTTGTTGTTTTTTTTCTATGCCTGTCTCCTCTCTGCTGGGCTGGCTGCTCTCAGATTCTCTGGTGTCTGGTCTCAGTCTATCTATGGTTGGAGTTTGGATCAGTAGAATGAGTTTCCGATAAGGGCTGCCACTGCAGTTCTCCCTTCTCCTTCCTGGACCTGACAGCCCCTTCTCCCATGGGACTGAGCCTGGCAGGGAGGGGCGTGGGTCCCCTGGCAGCAAAAACTTACAGATTTTGCTGATCTCAGCAGTTCCACGTTTTCATGTGTGTTGTATGAAGTATGCCCAAAGTCAGATTGCTCTGTGCTGTCCAGTCCACACAGTTCCTGGCTTTCTACCTACTTTCCTGGAGGAGTAACTAAAACATACAGCTCACCGGTCCGCCATCTTGCCCCGCCTCCCCACCACATGGTCTTTTTTTTTTTTTTTTTTTTAATCATCATTTTATTGAGATACATTCACATACCACGCAGTCATACAAAACAAATTGTACTTTCGATTGTTTACAGTACCATTACATAGTTGTACATTCATCACCTAAATCAATCCCTGACACCTTCGTTAGCACACACACAAAAATAACAAGAATAATAATTAGAGTGAAAAAAAGCAATTGAAGCAAAAAAGAACACTGGGTACCTTTGTCTGTTTGTTTCCTTCCCCTACTTTTCTACACATCCATCCATAAGCTAGACAAAGTGGAGTTTGGTCCTTATGGCATTCCCAATCCCACTGTCACCCCTCATAAGCTACATTTTTTTTTTTATCATCATTTTATTGAGATATATTCACATACCACGCAGTCATACAAAACAAATTGTACTTTCGATTGTTTACAGTACCATTACATAGTTGTACATTCATCACCTAAATCAATCCCTGACACCTTCATTAGCACACACACAAAAATAACAAGAATAATAATTAGAGTGAAAAAGAGCAATTGAAGTAAAAAAGAACACTGGGTACCTTTGTCTGTTTGTTTCCTTCCCCTACTTTTCTACACATCCATCCATAAACTAGACAAAGTGGTGTTTGGTCCTTATGGCTTTCCCAATCCCATTGTCACCCCTCATAAGCTACATTTTTATACAACTGTCTTCGAGATTCATGGGTTCTGGGTTGTAGTTTGATAGTTTCAGGTATCCACCACCAGCTACCCCAATTCTTTAGAACCTAAAAAAGGTTGTCTAAAGTGTGCGTAAGAGTGCCCAACAGAGTGGTCTCTCGGCTCGTTTTGTAATCTCTCTGCCACTGAAGCTTATTTCATTTCCTTTCACATCCCCCTTTTGGTCAAGAAGATGTTCTCCATCCCACGATGCCGGGTCTACATTCCTCCCCGGGAGTCATATTCCACGTTGCCAGGGAGATTCACTTCCCTGGGTGTCTGATCCCACGTAGGGGGGAGGGCAGTGATTTCACCTTTCAAGTTGGCTTAGCCAGAGAGTGAGGGCCACATCTGAGCAACAAAGAGGCATTCAGGAGGAGACTCTTAGGCACAAATACAGGGAGGCCTAGCCTCTCCTTTGCAGCAACCGTCTTCCCAAGGGTAAAACTTATGGTAGAGGGCTCAACCCATCAAACCACCAGTCCCCTATGTCTGTGGTCATGTTAGCAACCATGGAGGTGGGGTAGGCGAATACCCCTGCATTCTCCACAGGCTCCTCTAGGGGGCACTACATCTTTTTTTTTTTTTTTTCCTTGTTTGTCTTTTTTCTTTTTTTTTCTTTTTTAACTTTCCCTTCTTTTTTAAATCAACTGTATGAAAAAAAAAGTTAAAAAGAAAACAAACATACAATAAAAGAACATTTCAAAGAGACCATAACAAGGGAGTAAGAAAAAGACAACTAACCTAAGATAACTGCTTAACTTCCAACATGTTCCTACTTTACCCCAAGAAAGTTACATAATATAGCGACATTTCAGTGAACTTGTTCCTACTACATCCATCAGAAATTAACAGACCATAGTCATTTCTGGGCATCCCCAGAACGTTAAATAGCTTATCTGTTCTTCTTGGATTATTGTTCCCCCTTCCTTAATTGCTCTCTACTGCTAGTTCCCCTACATTCTACATTATAAACCATTTGTTTTACATTTTTCAAAGTTCACATTAGTGGTAGCATATAATATTTCTCTTTTTGTGCCTGGCTTATTTCGCTCAGCATTATGTCTTCAAGGTTCATCCATGTTGTCATATGTTTCACCAGATCGTTCCTTCTTACTGCCGCGTAGTATTCCATCGTGTGTATATACCACATTTTATTTATCCACTCATCTGTTGAAGGACATTTGGGTTGTTTCCATCTCTTGGCAATTGTGAATAATGCTGCTATGAACATTGGCGTGCAGATATCTGTTCGTGTCACTGCTTTCCGATCTTCTGGGTATATACCGAGAAGTGCAATCGCTGGATCGAATGGTAGCTCTATATCTAGTTTTCTAAGGAACCGCCAGACTGACTTCCAGAGTGGCTGAACCATTATACAGTCCCACCAACAATGAATAAGAGTTCCAATTTCTCCACATCCCCTCCAGCATTTGTAGTTTCCTGTTTGTTTAATGGCAGCCATTCTAACCGGTGTTAGATGGTATCTCATTGTGGTCTTAATTTGCATCTCTCTAATAGCTAGTGAAGCTGAACATTTTTTCATGTGTTTCTTGGCCATTTGTATTTCCTCTTCAGAGAACTGTCTTTTCATATCTTTTGCCCATTTTATAATTGGGCTGTCTGTACTATTGTCATTGAGTTGTAGGATTTCTTTGTATATGCAAGATATCAGTCTTTTGTCAGATACATGGTTTCCAAAAATTTTTTCCCATTGAGTTGGCTGCCTCTTTACCTTTTTGAGAAATTCCTTTGAGGTGCAGAAACTTCTAAGCTTGAGGAGTTCCCATTTATCTATTTTCTCTTTTGTTGCTTGTGCTTTGGGTGTAAAGTCTAGGAAGTGGCCTCCTAATACAAGGTCTTGAAGATGTTTTCCTACATTATCTTGTAAGAGTTTTATGGTACTTTCTTTTATATTGAGATCTTTGGTCCATTTTGAGTTAATTTTTGTGTAGGGGGTGAGGTAGGGGTCCTCTTTCATTCTTTTGGATATGGATATCCAACTCTCCCAGCCCCATTTGTTGAAAAGACCACTATGACTCAGTTCGGTGACTTTGGGGGCCTTATCAAAGATCAGTCGGCCATAGATCTGAGGGTCTGTCTCTGAATTCTCAATTCGATTCCATTGATCTATATGTCTATCTTTGTGCCAGTACCATGCTGTTTTGGCAACTGTGGCTTTATAATAAGCTTCAAAGTCAGGGAGTGTAAGTCCTCCCACTTCGTTTTTCTTTTTTAGAGTGTCTTTAGCAATTTGAGGCATCTTCCCTTTCCAAATAAATTTGATAACTAGCTTTTCCAAGTCTGCAAAGTAGGTTGTTGGAATTTTGATTGGGATTGCATTGAATCTGTAGATGAGTTTGGGTAGAATTGACATCTTAATGACATTTAGCCTTCCTATCCATGAACATGGAATATTTTTCCATCTTTTAAGGTCCCCTTCTATTTCTTTTAGTAGAGTTATGTAGTTTTCTTTGTATAGGTCTTTTACATCTCTGGTTAAGTTTATTCCTAGGTACTTGATTTTTTTAGTTGCTATTGAAAATGGTATCTTTTTCTTGAGTGTCTCTTCAGTTTGTTCATTTCTAGCATATAGAAACATTACTGACTTATGTGCATTAATCTTGTATCCCGCTACTTTGCTAAATTTGTTTATTAGCTCTAGTAGGTGTATCGTTGATTTCTCAGGGTTTTCTAGATATAAGATCATATCATCTGCAAACAATGACAGTTTTACTTCTTCTTTTCCAATTTGGATGCCTTTTATTTCTTTGTCTTGCCGGATTGCCCTGGCTAGCACTTCCAGCACAATGTTGAATAACAGTGGTGACAGCGGGCATCCTTGTCTTGTTCCTGATCTTAGAGGGAAGGCTTTCAGTCTCTCACCATTGAGTACTATGCTGGCTGTGGGTTTTTCATATATGCTCTTTATCATGTTGAGGAAGTTTCCTTCAATTCCTACCTTTTGAAGTGTTTTTATCAAAAAGGGATTTTGGATTTTGTCAAATGCTTTTTCAGCATCTATTGAGATGATCAATTGATTTTTCCCTTTCCAGTTTTTAATGTGTTGTAATACATTGATTGTTTTTCTTATGTTGAACCATCCTTGCATGCCTGGAATGAACCCCACTTGGTCATGGTGTATGATTTTTTTAATGTGTCTTTGGATTCGATTTGCAAGTATTTTGTTGAGGATTTTTGCATCTATATTCATTAGGGAGATTGGCCAGTAGTTTTCCTTTTTTGTAGCATCTTTGCCTGGTTTTGGTATTAGATTGATGTTAGCTTCATAAAATGAGTTAGGTAGTGTTCCATTTTTTTCAATGTTTTGAAAGAGTTTGAGTAAGATTGGTGTCAGTTCTTTCTGGAAAGTTTGGTAGAATTCCCCTGTGAAGCCATCTGGCCCTGGGCATTTATTTGTGGGAAGATTTTTGATGACTGATTGGATCTCTTTGCTTGTGATGGGTTGGTTGAGGTCTTCTATTTCTTCTCTGGTCAGTCTAGGTTGTTCATATGTTTCCAGGAAATTGTCCATTTCTTCTACATTATCCAGTTTGTTGCCATACAGTTGTTCATAATATCCTCTTATAATTTTTTTAATTTCTTCAGGATCTCCAGTTATGTCACCTTTTTCATTCATTATTTTGTTTATATGGGTCTTCTCTCTTTTTGATTTTGTCAGTCTAGCTAGGGGCTTGTCAATCTTGTTGATGTTCTCAAAGAACCAACTTTTGGTGATATTTATCCTCTCTATTGTTTTTTTGTTCTCGATGTCATTTATTTCTGTTTTAATCCTTGTTATTTCTTTTCTTCTACTTGGTTTAGGATTGGTTTGCTGTTCATTTTCTAGCTTCTTCAGTTGATCCATTAGTTCTTTGATTTTGGCTCTTTCTTCCTTTTTAATATATGTGTTTAGTGCTATAAATTTCCCCCTTAGCACTGCTTTTGCTGCATCCCAGAGGTTTTGGTATGTTGTGTTCTCATTTTCATTCGTCTCTATATATTTAGCAATTTCTCTTGCTATTTCTTCTTTAACCCACTGATTGTTTAGGAGTGTGTTGTTTAACCTCCAGGTATTTGTGAATTTTCTAAGTCTCTGATGGTTATTGACTTCTAATTGTATTCCATTGTGGTCAGAGAATGTGCTTTGAATAATTTCAATCTTTTTAAATTTATTGAGGCTTGTTTTATGTCCCAGCATATGATCTATTCTGGAGAAAGTTCCGTGAGCACTAGAAAAGTATGTGTATCCTGGTGATTTGGGATGTAATGTCCTGTAGATGTCTGTTAAATCTAATTCATTTATCAGATTGTTTAGGTTTTCAATTTCCTTATTGGTCTTCTGTCTGGTTGATCTATCTATAGGAGAGAGTGATGTGTTGAAGTCTCCCACAATTATTGTGGAAACATCAATTGCTTCCTTTAGTTTTGCCAGTGTTTCTCTCATGTATTTTGTGGCACCTTGGTTGGGTGCATAGACATTTACGATTGTTATTTCTTCTTGCTGAATTGCCCCTTTTATTTTTATGTAGTGGCCTTCTTTGTCTCTCAAAACATCCCTGCATTTGAAGTCTATTTTATCTGAGATTAATATTGCTACACCTGCTTTCTTTTGGCTGTAGCTTGCATGAAATATTTTTTTCCATCCTTTCACTTTCAGTTTCTTTGTGTCCCTGTGTCTAAGATGAGTCTCTTGTATGCAACATATTGATGGTTCATTTTTTTTGATCCATTCTGTGAATCTGTATCTTTTAATTGGGGAGTTTAATCCATTTACATTCAACATTAAAACCGTGAAGGCATTTCTTGAATCGGCCATCTTATCCTTTGGATTATGTTTGCCATATTTTTCCCTCTCTCTATTAATATCCTTTATTGTACCCATACCGAATCTCTTTAGTACTGAACCTTTCTCCAAGTCTCTCTGTCCTGTCTTTGTTTCTCTGTCTGTAGGGCTCCCTTTAGTATCTCCAGTAGGGCAGGTCTCTTGTTAGCAAATTCTCTCAGCATTTCTGTGTCTGTGAAAAATTTAAGCTCTCCCTCAAATTTGAAGGAGAGCTTTGCTGGATAAAGTATTCTTGGCTGGAAATTCCTCTCACTCAGAATTTTAAATATAACGTGCCATTGCCTTCTTGCCTCCATGGTGGCTGCTGAGTAGTCACTACTTAGTCTTATGCTGTTTCCTTTGTATGTGGTGAATTGCTTTTCTCTTGCTGCTTTCAGAACTTGCTCCTTCTCTTCTATGTTTGACAGTGTGATCAGTATATGTCTCGGAGTGGGTTTTTTTGGATTTATTCTATTTGGAGTTCGCTGAGCATTTATGATTTGTGTATTTATGTTGTTTAGAAGATTTGGGAAGTTTTCCCCAACAATTTCTTTGAATACTCTTCCTAGACCTTTACCCTTTTCTTCCCCTTCTGGGACACCAATGAGTCTTATATTCGGACGTTTCATATTATCTATCATATCCCTGAGGTCCATTTCGAGTTTTTCAATTTTTTTCCCCATTCTTTCTTTTATGCTTTCATTTTCCATTCTGTCATCTTCCAGGTCACTGATTCGTTGTTCAACTTCCTCTAGTCTTGTACTATGAGTGTCCAGAATCTTTTTAATTTGGTCAACAGTTTCTTTAATTTCCATAAGATCATCCATTTTTTTATTTAGTCTTGCAATGTCTTCTTTATGCTCTTCTAGGGTCTTCTTGATTTCCTTCATATCCCGTACTATGGTCTCATTGTTCATCTTTAGTTCTTTGAGTAGCTGCTCTAGGTGTGTCTCTTCTGGTCTTTTGATTTGGGTGCTTGGGCTTGGGTTATCCATATCGTCTGGTTTTTTCATATGCTTTATAATTTTCTGTTGTTTTTGGCCTCGTGGCATTTGCTGACCTTGATAGGGTTCTTTTAGGGTTTGTAGACCTGTTGAAGTCCTTATCTCTAATTTATCAGATCTACAGCTTCGTGGAGTACACTTTCTCTAACTAACCAGCAGGTGGCGTCCACGAGCCACCTGTTCTCCACAGGCCAGATCTCCCCTGCTTAGCCTTTTTGGTGAGTGGGGGAGTGAGTCTTGTGGGGCCCAATTGGTGTACCAAGCTTGCGTGTGTAGTTGGTGTTGCCTGCCCTGTATGTGGGGCGTGTTTCTGGGCAGTCAGGGAGGGGGGGTGGCCCTAACAATCAAATCTCCCTGATGATCCTAGAGTTTTAAAGCTGCTGCAATAGTCTAATCCTTCAGTTCAGTCCTGCCACAGTTTGTCTCTGCCACTGACCCACAAGTCTTTGGTGTTGGCGTATGGCTCCTGAGACTTGCAAGTGGGCCCCTCTTCCAGGCCGTGCACCCCGGGTCCTCTGTTGAGGGATGACTGTGCTATGTCACAGGTGAGTGCTGTCCCCCCAGGGCAGTTCTGGGCTGCTGGGCTGTGTAGGGAGGCTCCCAGTCTGCTCAAATGATGGCTGAATGGGGCTTTGTTAATTCACATTGCTCCACCTTCCCAGCTCTGGGACATTCAGCTGAGGTTGCAGGGAAGGCTAATGTCCACACCCAGTTTTGTGGTGTGTGCCTGTTATTTGAAGCACTTCCGTCACACTGGGTTGTCTGGGGCAGCTCTGGGCTATGGGGCTGGCGATGGGCAGGAGTGTTTCCTGTCCACCAGGATGGTGGCTGTGAGCGGACACCCCCCTTTTCTTGGGAAGTTGTGTTGTTTAGTGAATTTTCTCAGCCACTGGATTATTGCCTTTTGTCTCAGAGCTCTCTTAGTTCTGCTCTTGACTTGACGTGCCCAAATTGCAATTCTTTGAAGCTTTCTGTATTGAGCTTCTTAGAGTAATTGTTTTAGAAAAAGCAAAAAGGATTTAAAAAAAAAAAAAAACGGCCCTCCTCAGAGATCTAATGGGTTATTGAAATGCTAATAGACAAAGCAACCAGGGCCATTAAGGAAAGGTGCACCGGGCAGAGAGATCAGCTTTGCTTCGGGATTTGCATATGCGCCTCAAGGCCTGAGCTCCACCCTTCCCCTTTCTGTGTTCACCAGAACTCCAAAAATCCTCTGCTTTTATTTTGGAGTTTTTCGTGTTGTTTTTTTTCTATGCCTGTCTCCTCTCTGCTGGGCTGGCTGCTCTCAGAGTCTCTGGTGTCTGGTCTCAGTCTATCTATGGTTGGAGTTTGAATCAGTAGAATGAGTTTTCGATAAGAGCAGCCACTGCAGTTCTCCCTTCTCCTTCCCGGAGCTGACAGCCCCTCCTCCCCCGGGACTGAGCCTGGCAGGGAGGGGCGCGGGTCCCCTGGCTGCAAAAACTTACAGATTTCGCTGATCTCAGCAGTTCCACGTTTTCATGAGTGTTGTATGAAGTATGCCCAAAGACAGATTGCTCTGTGGTGTCCAGTCCACGCAGTTCCTGGCTTTTTACCTACTTTCCTGAAGGAGTAACTAAAACTTACAGCTCACCAGTCTGCCATCTTGCCCCGCCTCCCACATGGTCTTTTAATGTGTGTAATCCATCAGGAAACAGATACTCATTTAAGTCAGAAAGTTTAAATACTGTTCCTGTTGAATTAGCCATTATAAAGCTTACTTTCTCAAGTCTTTAAGTGTTGGGCTTTTTCATCCTCATTTTAAGGGACAAGGATTTACTTCCTTTTATTTATTCTTAATTTATATATTAGACATATTGACTTCATTAACTAACCCCCATCTCTTATCTTCAGTTGGAAGCTCTTTAATATTAATAGTATTACTCTCTATTTGAGTTGTAAAAATTTCATTTAATTAGCTACACACTCTCTACATGATGTTTTTTAGCTTTTGCTATGCACTTCTGATACAGTGATTTTACCTTATATTTAGGCACTACAATTTTCCTTTTCTGTTTACATATTGGTGCAGGAAACTTTTTAGAGTATGCTAATTGTCTCCAATCCCTTTTAATTTCAAAGACAGTCTATTTTGCTAATAAAAGCAGAATTCACCTGGAGAAAACTGTGTTTCATATTGACATATAACTTGTTCTTCTTGTATATTTTTTGGGTCAGGGAATTGTCTCCAAAATGGACATGTATAAAGATGAATAGTCTTAGTTTTAAGAAAGTTAATACATTCAGGTAATATGCTGCTTACATTCTTTAGAAAATATCTACAATCTCCTTCCCATAAGGAAAAAGTAGTATATGTGGTATTTAGGAAGTAAATTATCTCTGGATAATTAAAAAATTAAGTAATAGTGGGAGATTTGAATAATCTATCTAAAGGTTCTCTATTAGAAATATTCTGTTTCTACTCTGAAGGCAGGGTATCATCCCTCAAATAGGCCAGTTATATTATTTTCAATCATTGGAAATATTTTTTTATTTAGAACTTTTTCAGTAATAGTTACACCAACCTGCCATCAACTTGTTATACATATTGGTGGAACAAAAGATAGCCTGTTTATATGTAGCATTACTCCCAGGCTTACTACATGCACAAATACGTGCATGCTTTTGATCAGCAATAGTCTTATTTCGTGGTCTCATTATTTGTGGTTGAATTAATACTTCCAGGCATTCAGTCTGGTGGTATCAGAGATGCCATTAGATGGAGGTATAAGATGATGATCCTAGATAACTTTAGAATTTGGCCAAATTCTTTCTGAATTATATTTTACTAAATTGCAATGCCAAAATTCTTGAAAACAGCCCTTTTGTTGCTGTTGTTCCTGAGTGTATGGCTGGTCTAAAGGTAAAGTAAAAGTCAAGACAATTTCTTGCAATTGGACAAATTCATTATCAATTAATGTCCTTGAGTGATATATCTGATTATCTTGTGCCAAACTAGAGGTGTATCTATCAAGAGGATTTGTGAGATACCCAGAGTTCATTTCTTGTGTAAAATAGACTTAGGAAATTCTTCCCCAAATATACCTTATTGAAGACCACATATTTCTAAATGAACATTCCTAGATGTAGGGTGAATGGCTTATCATTCACAATGACATTGTGGGAGAGAGACAGAAATGTCAGTCATGAGTGTGACACTAGTTAAATTCCAAGATATTATTGTACCAGGATGATGTATAGCATTTTTCCTTTGCAATCTAAAATCTGAAAGAATAAACCATAGGGATAAGTCCAATAATTATTAGTCCAAAAAAGAACCAGCGAAGTATTTGTGTAGACATGGCTCACAAGGTTTACAAAAAAATATCTGAGCCTCACCTGCGAGTGGATTTTGAGAAAAATCATATTTTGGGGGTTTCTGCATATTATCTTCTGACAAAGGCTGTGTTAAATTCTGAATGTCTGGAAGTGTAGGATCATGGTGAAATATTATTGAGGGTTTTTAAAATGTGTCATCCAAGTAACTCATTGGGAATGCAAACCTGTTCTTTCTGGCAAGGGGGTTTTTGAATATGTGTGGGTGAGGCTAAAGATGAGTAAATATGTACTTGTTCATCTTGTGACAATTGCTTTATGCATTGTTGTAACTTTTCAGTAGTCTTAAACTTTATTTTGGTATGGGTAAATATAAAATTAACATTGAATATGTTTTTTACCTCCTTTATTATAGGTTTGAATATATCCTGCTGTTGATGAGCTATTAAGTTTATTTATTAAGGGTTTCTGAATATCCCTGTTTTCTCAATAAGAGGCATTATTCAATTTTTTAATTATTTCTTATAATGCCATCCCTTCTTTCTCTGTCTTTGAATATGTTGCCTCTCTAATCTGCTAATAACCACATACAAAGTTTTTGTCAATTCAGCAATTCAGCAACAAGAATCCCATAAGCTTCCTTTATGTCCACCTTCATTGACATTTAGCTTTGATGAATTGCCTTTGTTACAATTAATGGAAGAATATTACAAACTTACTGTTAACTATAGACTCTATTTTGCATTGATTGCATTTTTTCCTATATTCCATCTCATTTTCAACAACTTGCAATGGTGACATTCATCTATTCTCTCTCATGTAAAAACTTGCTTATATTTGTATGTTAATCACCATCATTTAACACTCTGTTTTCCTAAGTAATACAGTCCCAATTTTTATCCTCTATCATTCTGGTGTCATACAAGCCTATAGCCATCCTCTTTCAACTATACTGATAGTCAGCTTTGTACATTAGAATTCAATATACAGTATTTTGCTACCAGCAGATAGTATTGGGCTATCCATTTCTAGATCTTTACAATTAACCCTCTTGCACGTCTGTATACCTTCAGCATCAAATGCCCAATCTCCACCCTCTACCTCCTGATACCTTGTGTTCTTTTATAATAATAATAATTATTATTATTATTTAGAAGTTTATACTTTATGGCTGAGCAAGGTGCTATACTAGCACATTTTTAAAAATTGTGATTGTTATCATATCATACAATTATCCAAAGATCCAATGTGTACAATCAATTGCCCCCAGTACCATCATACGCAGTGCATCCATCACCACAGTTAATTTTTGTTCATTTTCATTACTCCAGACAAGAAATAAAGACCAAAAAAAAAAAATTGGAAACTCATATCCTCCCATATACCTAACCACCTCCCCTCCATTATTGACTCATAGTGTTGGTATAGTACATTTGTTACTCTTTATGAAAGAATGTTGAAATACTACTAACTGTAGTATATAGTTTGCAATAGGTATATATTTTTCCCTATATGCCCCTCTGTTATTAATTTCTAGTTGTAGTGTCATACATTTTTTCTGGTTCATGAAAGATTTCTAATATTTGTACAGTTAATATCAGACATTGCCCACCTCAAGGTTTATCATTTTATACATTCCTATCTTTTAACCTTCAACTTTCCTTCTGGTCTAGAGGTAAAGTAAAAGTCAAGACAATTTCTTGCAATTGGGCAAATTCATTATCAATTAATGTCCTTGAGTGATATATCTGATTATCTTGTGCCAAACTAGAGGTGTATCTATCAAGAGAATTTGTGAGATACCCAGAGTTCATTTCTTGTGTAAAATATAGACTTAGGGAATTGTTCCCAAAACACACCTTGTTGAAGACCACATATTTCTAAATGAACATTCCTAGGTGTAGGGTGAATGTTCATACATGACTCTCCACCACAGTCATGCACCATTCAGCACTGTTAGTTATTCTCATAATGTGCTACCATCATTCCTGTTCATTTCCAAACATCTAAGTTCATCCTAGTTGAACATTCTGCTCATACTAAGCAATCACTCCCCAATCTTTAGCCTCATTCTATATCTTGGTAACTTATATTTCATGTCTATGAGTTTACATATTATAATTAGTTCCTATCAGTGAGACCCTGCAATATTTGTCCTTATTTGTCTGGCCTATTTCACTCAGTGTATTGCCCTCAAGATTCTGTCATCAACCCATTTTTTTAAGATGGTTTTGTTCACATGCCATATATTCCATCCTCAGTAAACAATGGTTCCCTGTATAGTCACATATTTATGTTCACCACCCTCCTCACCACTATCTATATAAGGACATCTATATTTCTTCCACAAGGCAGGAGGATGAATCTAAGAAGGTAGAGAGGCAAAAGAAAGAGGAAAAAAATGACAGCTAGGAAGCAGGAAAAGGATACATTACCTTAGAGCAAAGTAGAATAAACAGACAACACTACCAATGCCAAAAGCCTCACACCCCTCCCCTATGCCCCCCTCCTATCTGCATTTACCTTGGTATATTGTCTTTGCTACATCAAAGGAAGCACAATACAATAATTATGCCAATTATAGTCTGTAGTTTACATTGATTGTATTTTCTCCCCAATAGTTCCCTATTTTGAACACCTTGCAAGGTTGACATTCACTTGTTCTCCCTCATGAAAAAACATATGTGAACATTTTATCACAATTGTTGAACACTCTAGGTTTTGCTGAGTTATGCAGTCCCGGTCTTTACCTTTCCTCTTTTCTTCTGGTGTCCCACATGCTCCTAACCTTCCTTTTTCAACCATATTCATAGTTATCTTTGTTCAGTGTACTTACATTGTTGTGCTACCATCACCCAAAATTGTATTCCAAACCTCTCACTCCTGTCTTTTCTTATCAATCTGTAGTGCTCCCTTTAGTATTTCCTGCAGAGCAGGTTTCTTGTTCACAGTTTCTCATTGTCTGTCAGAGAATATTTAGAACTCTCCCTCATATTTGAAGGACAGTTTTGTCAGACATAGGGTTCTTGGTGGTTTTTCTCTTACACTATCTTAAATATATCACAGCTCTTCCTTCTTGCCTCCATGGTTTCTGCTGAGAAATCTGCACATAGTCTTATTAAGCTTCCTTTGTATGTGATGGATCACTTTTCTCTTGCTGCTTTCAGGATTCTCTCTGTCTTTGAAATTTGACAATCTGATTATTAAGTGTCTTGGCATAGGCATATTGAGATCTATTCTGTTTGGAGTATGCTGCACTCCTTGGATCTGTAATTTTATGTCTTTTATAAGAGATGGGAAATTTTCATTGATTATTTCTTCTATTGTTTCTGTCCTTTTTCCCTTCTCTTCTCCTTCTGGGACACCAATATACATACATTCCTGTATTTCATTTTGTCCTTAAGTTCCCAGATTCATTGTTCATATTTTTCCATTCTTTTCTCTATCTGTTCTTTTGTGTGTAGGCTTTCAGGTACCTTGTTCTCTATTTCTTGAGTGTTTCTTCTGCCTCTTGAGATCTGCTGTAGTATGTTTCCATTGTGTCTTTCATGTCTTGTGCCTTTTGTTTCCATAGATTCTGCCAGTCATTTTTTTGGACTTTCAATTTCTGCTTTATGTATGCCCAGTGTTTTCTTTATAGCCTTTATCTCTGTTGCCATATCTTCTCTAAACTTTTTGAATTGATTTAGCATTAGTTGTTTAAATTCCTGTATCTCAGTTGAAATGTAAGTTTATTCCTTTGACTGGGCCATAACTTCATTTCTCTGTAGGTTGTAGTTTTCTGATGTCTAGGTATCTGACCTCCTAGGCCACCCCAAACAGGTTTTCCAAGATGAGAACAAGCTCAGGTCACAGAAGGAGGAAATATTCAGCATCCAGCTTCCCTGATTGTGTCTTAGAGGATTGACACAACCTGTGGTTTTCTGCCCAGCAAGTGGCACCTGTCAGCCTGTCACTTTAGACTGGTGTAAGGAGGTGTGGCCTGTGGCTGTTTTCCCCCAGGCTCTGGGGTCTGGTTCTGAATGGAAGGTGGGTAGGAGAACTGGGCCTCACCTCTTTCCTCTAGGGAAGATATGACCCTAGAGAGAGGTCATTTGCATATAAATAGATTCTTTGTTTCTCTGACTCTGCTATCTCCACCCTTGTCTGGGTCAGAGTGCTGGGAGTTTAAAATGACTGAGTTTTTCTCTACTGCAGAGCACTGTGAGCTGAAAATGGTTGAGGCTTTCTCCACTGAACCACCCAGGTTGAGAGAGAAAGAAAGGAACAGAAAGCCTACTTTCAGGGTTGTCTGTGGCCCCCAGATTCACCCATCAGCCAGAGATAGCACATGATCCTTTGGGTTCCACATCCAGAGACAGATACAACCCCTGACTCTCCAAGGTCAGTTGTAACCAAAAGCCTCTGCTTGTTGGGGATTCATAGTTTGTATTGAGTGGTTAACATTAAAACACCAGTTAGAGCTGGGCTGGAGTATATTTGATTGTTCCAAGAGTGCTGCTCTTTAGCACCATGAGACTTTGCAATTCAGACTGCTATGAGGGAGGGGATCCCAGCTCAGGTCCACAGTTTTTAACTTACAGATTTTATGCTGCAATCTCAGGCATTCCTCCCAATTCAGGTTGGTGTATGATGAGTGGACAGTCACATTTGTCTCCCCACAGTTATTCCAGGTTATTTACTAGTTCCTGTTGTTTATTAGTTGTTCCAGGGGGACTAACTAGCTTCCACTCCTCTCTATGACACCATCATAGCTCCCTCTCCCAGAACCAAAATCTTTTGATGACTCCTTTCCTTGTTCTACCCTATGTTCTTAACTTAAACTTTCAAAGTTGGCTCATTATAGTTAGTTCACATTAATAAGATCATACATGCAGTATTTTTCCTTTTGTTTCTGGCTAATTTCACTCAACATAATATCCTCAAGTTTAATCCTTGTTTTGTAAGCATCATGATTTTCTTCCATTTTACAGCTGTGTAATACTCTGTCATATATATATACTGCAGTTTGTTTATACACTGATCCATTGATGGACATTTGGACTGTTTCCATTTCTTGACAATCATGAATAATGCCACTATAAACATTGATGTACAAATGTCCATTCATGTCCTGGCCTTCAGTTTCTCTGAGTATATACCTGGTAATGGGATTGCTGGATTTTATGACAATTCTATTCTTAGGTTCCTGAGGAAACACCAAATTGTGTTCCAGAGCAGTTGCATCATTCTACATTCCACCAACAGTGATTAAATGTACCTCTTTCTCCACATCCTCTCTAGCCCTTGTAGTTTTCTGTTCATTTGTTTTGTTTTGTTTTATGATATGGCCATTCCAGTAGGTGTGAGATGATATCTCCCTGTGGATTTGAATATCATTTCCCTAATAGCTAATGAAGTTGGGCATTTTTCCATACATTTTAGAGCCATTTGCATTTCCTCTTTGGTAAAGTGTCAGTCCATGTATTTTACCCATTTTTAATTGGGTCCTTTGTCTTTTTGTTGTTTAGTTGTAGGATATTTGTATATTCTGGATATTAAACCCTTATCTGATATGTGGTTTCCAAATATGTTTTCCATTGCATAGCCTGCCTTTTTACTTTCCTGAAAAGTTCTTTGTGCAAAATAGTTCAATTCTGAGAAAATCCCTTTTATCTATTTCTTCTTTTATTGCCCATACTTTGGTTGAAAGGTCTAGGTAACCACCTCCTATTACAAGATGTTTAAGATATTTCCCTACATTTTCTTCTAATAATTTTATAGTCTGAGTCCTAATCTTTAGGTCTTTGATCCATTTTCAGCTAATTTTTGTATACTGCATGACAAATGGGTCCTCTTTCATTCTTTTCAATATCATCCAGTTCTCCAGGCACCATTTGTTGAGGCTGCTGTTCTTTCTCTAGTTCCTCCAGGTAAACAGTTAATTCTTTGATTTTTGCTCTTTCTTCTTTTTCAATATAGGCATTTAGGGCAACAATTTCCCTCTCAGCACCCCCTTTGTGGCGTCCTGTACATTTTGATATATTGTGTTTTCATTGTCATTTTGCTTGAGATGTTTACTAATTTCTGTTACAATTTCTTCCTTGACCCACTGCTTAAGAGTGTGTTGCTCAGCCTCAATATATTTTTGAATTTTCTGGCCTTTCATCTGTTGATTTCCAACCTCAGTCCAGTATTATCTGAGAAAGTGTTTTGTGTAATATCAATATTTTAAAATTTATTGAGAATTTCTTTGTGACCTAATGTGCCAGTTTGAATATATTGTGTCCCCCAAACACCATTATCTTTGATGTAATCTTGCGTGGGCAGACATTATCAGTGTTGGTTAGATTGTAATTCTTTGAGTGTTGCTTTGGAATGTGCTGCACCCAGCTGTGGGTGATGACTCTGATGAGATATTCCCATGGAGGCATGGCCCCACCCATTCAGGGTGGGCCTTGATCAGTGGAGCCATATAAATGAACTGACTCAAAGAGAAGGAACTCAGTGCAGCTGTGAGTGATGTTTTGAAGAGGAGCTACAGACAAGAGGGACACTTTGAAGAAAGCACAGGAGCTGCAGATGAGAGAAAGTTTGAAGATGGCCATTGAAAGCACTCTTGCTCTGGAGAAGCTGAGAGGACAAATATCCGAAGTCCAACTAAGAGTGACAATTTTGAGGAACTGCAGCCTAGAGAGGAACATCCTGGGAGAAAGCCATTTTGAAACCAGAACTTTGGAGCAGACACCAGCCACGTACCTTCCCAGGTAACAGAGGTTTTCTGGATGCCATTTGCCATCCTCCAATGAAGGTACCGATTGTTGATGTGTTACCTTGGATACTTGATAGCCTTAAGACTGTAACTGTGTAGCCAAATAAACCCCCTTTTTATAAAAGCCAATCCATCTCTGGTGTTTTGCATTCCAGCAGCATTAGCAAACTAGAACACCTAACATAAGGTCTAACCTGGAAAATATTCCATGTGTACTTTTAGCATGCAGTGTTCCATAAATATATGTTAAGTCTAGTTCATTAATCACACTATTCAGTATCTCTTGTGTCCTTACTGATCTTCTATCTAGATGTCCTATCCATTGGTGAGAGTGGCATATTGAAGTCTCCAACTATTATTGTAGATATATCTGCTCATCCCTTCAGTGTTTTCTGTGTGTGTCTCATGTATTTTGGAGTGCTCTGGCTCAGTGCATAAATATTTATGATTTTTATGTCTTCTTGGTGAATTGTCCCTTTTATTAATATATGGATTTCTTCTTTGTCTCTTTTAATTGGTTTACATTTGAAGTCTAATTTGGCTGATATTAGTGTAGGTTCCCCCACTCTTTTCTGGTTGTTGTTTCTATGAAATATCTTTTTCAAACCTTTCATTTTCAACTTATTTTTGTCCTTGTGTCTAAAATGAGTCTCTTGTAGACAACATATAGATGGGTGTGTTCTGCTTTTTAATCCATTCTGCTAGTCTATGCCTTTTTATTATGGGCTTTAATACATTAACATTTAATGTTATAACCATAAGGGCAGTAATTTCTTTACCATTGTGTCTTTTGGGTTTGATATGTAATATCTTGTTTTTTTCTTTCCTTTTATCCATCATGATAGTATTCATTTCTACACTGTTCCTCATACCTCTCTTGTCTTTTCATATCAACTTGTTGCAATCCATTTAGTATTACTTGTAAAGCATGTCTGTTCACAAACTTTTTGTGTCTGTCTGAAAATATTTAAAGTTCTCCTTCAATTTTTTTAAATTCATTTTTATTGAGATATGCTCACATACTATACAGCCATACAAAACATACATTCAGTTGTTCACAGTACCATTATATAGTTGTGCATTCATCACCAAAATTAATTTTTGAACATTTTCATTACCACACACACAAAAATAATAAGAATAAAAATTAAAGTGGAAAAGAACAATTAAAGTAAAAAGGAACACAGGGTGCCTTTTTTTTGTTTTGTCCCCATTTTTCTACTTATCCATCCATACACTGGACAAAGGGGAGTGTGGTCCATATGGCTTTCCCAATCACATTGTCACCCCTAATAAGCTACATTTTTATACAGTCATCACAATTCATGGGCTCTGGGTGGTAGTTTGATAGCTTCATGTATTTACTGCTAGCTATTCCAATTCATTAGAACCTAAAAAGGTTTGTCTATATTGTGCATAAGAGTATGCACCAGAGTGACCTCTCAGCTCCTTTTGGAATCTCTCTGCCACTGAAGCTTATTTCGTTTCCTTTCACATCCCCCTTTTGGTCAAGAAGATGTTTTCCATCCCACAATGCCAGGTCTAGATTCCTCCCCAGGAGTCATATTCCATGTTGTCAGGGAGATTTACTCCCCTGGGTGGCAGATCCCATGTAGGGGGGAGGGCAGTGATTTCACCTGCCAAGTTGGCTTAGCTAGAGGGCCACATCTGAGCAACAAATAGGCATTCAGTTGGAGACTCTTAGGCACAATTATAGGCAGGCCTAGCCTCTCCTTTGTAGCAACACTCTTGCCAAGGGCAAGTCCTGTGGTAGAGGGCTCAGCCCATCAAACCACCAGTACCCTATGTCTGTGAGCACATCAGCAACCATCAAGGTGGGGAAGCCCAACACCCCTGCATTCTCCACCAGCTCCTCAGGGGGACTCTGCATATTTCTTTTTCATTTTTTTTAAATTAACTCTTTTTTTTTAAATTGAATATTAACTATATAAAAAATAAAAAAAACAATAAAAAGCATTTCAAACAAACCATAACAAGGGAGTAAGAAAAAGAAAACTAACCTAAGATAACTACTTTACTTCCAACATGTTCCTACTCTACCCCAAGAAAATAACCCACTATAGCAACATTTCTGTGAACTTGTTCCTACCATACCCATCAGAAATTAACAAACCATAGTCATTCCTGGGCATTCCCACAATGTTAAATTTACCCATGATAGCTTATCTGTTCTTATTTGATTATTGTTTCCCTTTCATTAATTGCTCTCTATCACTAGTTCCCCTACATTCTACATTATAAGCCATTTATTGTAAGAGTGTGTTGTTTAACCTCCAGGTGTTTGTGAATTTTCTAAGTCTCTGATGGTTGTTGACTTCTAATTGTATTCCATTGTGGTCAGAGAATGTGCTTTGAATAATTTCAATATTTTTTTAATTTATTGAGGCTTTTTTTATGTCCCAACATATGGTCTATTCTGGAGAAAGTTCTGTGATCACTAGAGAAGAATGTGTATCCTGGTGATTTGGAATGTAATGTTCTATATATGTTTGATTGTTTAGGTTTTCAATTTCCTTATTGGTCTTCTGTCTGGTTGATCTGTCTATAGGAGAGAGTGAGGTATTGAAGTCTCCCATAATTGTTTTGGAAACATCTATTGCTTCCTATAGTTTTGCCAATGTTTGTCCCCATGTATTTTGGGTCACCTTGATTGGGTGCATAAGCACTCATGATTATTTCTTCTTGTTGAATTGTTCCCTTTGTTAGTATGTAGTGGTCTTCTTTGTCTCTCATAACATCCTTGATTTAAAGTCCATTTTTTCTTAGATTAATATTGCTATTTCTGCTTTCTTTTGCCTGTAGCTTGCTTGAAATATTTTTTCTATCCTTTCACTTTCAGTTTCTTTGGTCCCTGTGTCTAAGATGAGTCTCTTATAAGTAACATATTGATGGTTCATATTTTTTAATCCATTCTGCCAATATATATTTTTTAACTGGGGAGTTTAATCCATTTACATTCAATGTTATTACTTTGAAGACATTTCTTGAATCACCTATCCTATCCTTTGGTTTATGTTTGTCAGATATATTTTCCCCTCTTTCTCTTAATATCCTTTAATGTACCATTATTGAGTCTCTTTAGTTCTGAACCTTTCTCCATATCTCTCCCTCCTTTTTTAGTTTCTCTTTTGGTAGGCCTCCCTTTAGTATCTCAAGTACGGCATGTCTGTTCTTAGCAAATTCTCTCAGCATTTTCTTTGAAAAGTTTAATCTTTCCCTCAAATTCGAAGGAGAGCTTTGCTGGATAAAGAATTATTGGTTGGAAATTTTTCTCTCTCAGAATTTTAAATATGTCATGTTACTACCTCTCACCTCCATAGTGATCATTGAGTAGTCACTGCTTAATTTTATGCTGTTTCCCTTGTAAGTGGTGAATTGCTTCTCTCTTGCTGTTTTCAGAACTTGCTCTTCTCTTCAGCATTTGACAATCTGATCAAGGTATGTCTCAGAGTGGGTTTATTTGGATTTATTCTCTTCAGAGTTCATTGGACATCTATGATTTGTTGATTTATGTTGTTTAGACAGTTTGTGAAGTTTTCTCCTACAATTTCTTTGAATACTATTCCTAGACCTTTACCCCTCTCTTCCCCTTCTGGAACACCAATGATTCTTATGCTGTGTGCTTTAAGTTGTCCATCATATCCCTGAAATCCATTTTGATTTTTTCAGTTTTTCCCCATTCTGCCTTTTGTTCTTTCACTTTCCATTCTGTCCTTGAGCTCGCTGATTCACTGCTCAGGTTTCTCTAGTCCAGTACTGTGGGTATCCAGAATCTTTTAAATTTAATTGAGAGTATATTTTATTTCCATAAGATCCTGTTTTTCTTTACTCTTGAAAACTCTTCTTTATGCTCCTCTAAGGTCTTCTCCATGTCCTTAATATCCTTTGCCATGATCTTGTTGTTTGTCATTAGTTCTTTGATTAATTGCTCCAAGTACTGTATCTCCTCTGACCTTTTGATTTGGTGTTTGGGTTTGGGTTTGGGTTATCCATATCTTCTGGTTTCTTCATGTGCTTTAAAATTTTCTGTTGTTTTTAGCCTCTTGACATTTGCTTCTCTTGATAGGGTTCTTTTAGGATATGCAGGCTTATTTTAACAAAAGTCTGTAATTGGTCAGATCTACAGCTTGGTGAAGTGCACTTTCTCTGACTAACTAGCAGGAGGCATCCACAAGCCACCTATTCCCCTCTGCCAGTTCTCCTCATCTTTCTCTTTGTGGTGTTTGGGAGTCTGAATCTCCTGGGGGTCCAATTGGTACAGAAAATATCCCTGTGTAGTACATGCTGCCCACCCTGAATGTTGAGGATGTGTCTGAGCAGTTAGGAATGTAGGGCAGCTTTAATAATCAAATCTCCCAGGTGTATCTGGAAAGTTAAAGCTGTTGCAGGAGTCCAAACCTTTGGTTCAGTCTCACCACAGTTTGTCTCTGCCATGGACCCACAAGTCCCCGGTATTGGTGTATGGTCCCTGGGAGTTCTGTGCAGCCCCTTTTCCAAGCTGTGCCCACCTAGGGCCTCTGCTGAGGGTACACTGTGCTGTGTCACAGGTCAGCACAGACCCCAAGGGAAGCTCTGGGCTGCAGGGCCCTGCAGAGGTGTTCTCAGCCTGCTGTAAAGATGGCTGTATGGAGCATGATAATTTTCCCCTTTAGTGGACTTCCACATTCCTAGCTCCAGGACAGTTAGCTGTCCCACTGGACTGCAGGGCTCTCACTGCCAGATCCACACCCATTTTGGGTTTTTAATCTACTCTGTCTTCAAATGCCAACCCCAGTTTCTCCTGACTGTGGCATGGCTGCCAGTTCTCCAGCAGGCTCACTCACTCATTTCAGAATGTAGACTTGGTTTTACCAAGTGCACAGTCCCTGTGGATTTAGCAGACCTTGCCCAGCTGGTGCATTGCTGGAACTGGTATTCTGGAACACTCTCTGACTTTTATCTAATATTTGTCATGGAGATGATCTTTCCCCATCTCTCCTAATCCACCATCTTCTCTCTTCTCCCACATTTTGCTTATCCACTCATGTGTTGATGGACACTTGGCTTGTGTCCACCTTTTGGCTTTTGCATATATGGCTGCTATGCACATTGGTGTACAATAATATATTTGAGTCCCTGTTCTCATTTCTTTTGTTTATATGTCTAGGAGTGGAATTGCCTGTTGTATGCTTTTTGAGAAATTGCCAGATTGTATTCCACTTCTGCTCTCCTATTTTAAATTCCCCCAACAATATACAATTGTTCCAATTTTTCCACTTCTTCAATGACATTAGTTATTTTCAGTTTTTAAAATAATAGTCATGAAGTGGTATCTCACTATGGTTTTAATTTCCATTTCCCTGATGACTAAAGATGTTGAGGGTCTTCTTATGTTCTTGTTAGCCATTCATATACCTTTAGAAAAATGTAGATTTATGTCTTTTGCTCATTAAATTTTTTTGTTTTATTTTTGCTGTCATTTATTTATAGCTTTTCTTCATACACTCTAGATATTGAACCCTTACATATATAGGATTTGCAACTATTTCTCCAATTCTGCATTTTTTCACTTTCTTGATAATGTTCTTTGATCCACAAAAATGTAATTTTCTTGAATTCCAGTTATGTATACAAGTTAACCTTGTGATATTTTACTTAAAATTATCTCTTCTAAACTAAACTTAAAGACCACAGGGCAGATGATTGATTGTTTTATTTTTGAGTATAATTCCCTCACTGGCACAACTCTGTCTCAAAGTGATCATGGCTTCCCTCAAAAATGTTGCATAGTAACCAAAAAAAAAGGTAATAAATCATGAGTAACATAAAAAATATAGTAATTACCTAAAATACCTGTTTTTATAAATATGCACTACAACTTGTTTCCAAAATAGTGATTTTTTTTGAGTAAATATTATGAAAAGTCATGGTGTGTTTCTAGGAATTAGTCCATGTTGTCTAAGATACCATATCTGTTGGGTTACAATTATTCAAATATTCTCTTTTTTTTCAGGTCTCAAAGTTATAATGCATGGTTTTAATCAAATCACAAGAACACTGGCTTGGCTTCTCTTTGAGCTTGTGATATCACTGCATGTCCATCACTCTGGCCAATCCTGAATTTTCACATAGTTTCTTTTGTCTCTCCTAAGCTTTGGCTTATCTCCCAGTCTGAGGCTTCCAGGGAGTGTGAACATTAATTTAGTGAGGTTGCTTCAGTGTCTGGCCCAGGCATCCATCCAGACTCTCCTTGTTCATCTCCTAGGTTTGAGAGGAGTTGGAGGGACAGACCCTTCCCAGGCAGTCCTCACCATGGATAGGGGATGAGACAGCATCCAAGGGATCACCATCCTTTTCCCTCCCACACCAACTCAGGTGGAGGGGGAGTAGCTATCACCAGAGCTTGTATTGAAGGCTTTGCCTTGGCACCGAGCAAATGTCAGTTGTGAACCTGAGAGCATCTATCATTGGGAGCAGTTTGCGAAGGGCTGGGTCATTGGGATCACTGAACCAGGACTTGATGGGGATGGTGTTGTCCAGATGACTCCTGTAAGCCCCTGGGGAGTTATCCAGGATCACAATGCTGGAGAAGTCACTGTGGACCACAGAGAGATCCTTGATGTAACTGCCCAACTCCAACATTTAGTGTTGTCCATAGTGTCTCTTCTTGAGAATCCTTCTGCTATTGTCCAGTTTGTCTGCCACAACAGAGGCATGAATCTCCATGCTTTCTGTGAATACCACCAACTCATATTATTGGGTTACCACTTCTAAGAAGAAATCCACATGGGTACTCTTATGTGCAATAAACTAGACGGGATGTTTGTCTATTACCACCTTGAAGATGAAGTCAGATGTTCCAGGCCAAACTTGGCCTCCACCCCATCATGGTGGGAGTGGATAAGTGTTTCATCCAGATCCAGCACTAGGATATTTCTCTTCATCTGGCCCAGCTGATGCTGGGACACAGGAGATGAAGGAAGGATATCATATCAATGAGTTTGGTGCTGAATTACAGTGCACATCTGCCTCCACAAAAGGTAAATGAAGAAGCTCCAGAGCTTGATGTTGAAGGCCATGGACAAGCATAACCCCAGAAGATACTGTGTCCACATCAACCTAATGATCCTGACACAAGTAGCCCAAGGGCCCCTGTGACCTGGCTTGGCTAGGCCCCATGTAATCCCCTCTGCCAGGATGGGAAATGTGGAACCTGTGTGGCTGTAGAGAATGGCACAGAGCAGAAGGATCAGAAAACCACCCTGGCAAGGGAGAAGCCAAGCAGAGCAGGCAGCTAGGGGACATGTGTGTAGATCCCATGCTGGGGGTGGGGGGTAAATAGGCAGGGTGTGGCACCTATAGTTTTGTGGAGGTTTTAGGCTGAGATAGGTCAGGATTTGATGAGCCCAGGAGGGAAGGGGATGGAGAATTGTGAGAGGAGGTAATGGGGGTGGGTAGGAAAGGAAAGGGGCCATAGTATTCTCTCATAACCCACTTATTTTTGTGAGGTTTATAGTAATGTCATCACTTTCAGTACTAACTTTCGTGTAATATGTAGGTTTTCCAATTTTGTTGATCTTTTCAAGGAACCAACTACTAGTTGGTTTCTGTTTTCTAGTTCATTTCTGCTCTAATTTTTATTTCCTTCCTTCTACCTGCTTTGGGTTTAGTTTGCTCTTTTTTTGTATTTCCTTAAGATGTAAAATTATGTTATTGATTTGAGATAGTTATTTTTTTAAAAAATACAGTTTTATTGAGATATACCCTACAGTCATCCACAGTGTACAATTATTCACAGTACCATCATATAGTTGTGCATTCATCACCAGAGTCAATTTTTCAACATTTTCCTTATTCCAAAAGAAATAAAAATTAAAGTGAAAAGAACACCTAAAACATTCCATAACCTCCATCCCACCCCATTCTTCACTTAGTGTTTGTCCCCATTTTTTCTACCTATTGTCCATACACTGGATAAAAGGAGTGTGGGCCAACAATTTTTCACAGTCACACAGTCACACCATGTAAGATACATAGTTATGCAATCATCTTCAAGAATCAAGGCTACTGGGTTGCAGTTCGACAGTTTCAGGTATTTACTTCTAGCTATTCCAATACACTAGAAACTAAAGAGGGATATCTATATAGCACATAATAATGCCCTCCAGAGTGACTTCTAGAATCCATATGAAATTTCTCAGCCACTGAAACTTTAGTTTGCTCCATTCTCTTTCCCCTTTTAGTCAAGATTTTTTCTGTCTCTCAATGCTGGGCCCAAGCTCATCTCCATATGCCATGCCCCACAATTCCAGGCAGATTTCCATCCCTGGGACTCAGGGAAGGCAGGGAGTTCACCTGCCTTGTGCACTTGAGAGAGGCCACTTCTGAGCAACAGAGACATTCTCTGGGGGAGACTCTTAGGCACAATTATAAGTAGGCTTATACTCTCCTTTACAGTAACAAGCTTTATAAGGGCAAGCCCCAAGATGAAGAGAACATTCTACAAAATTAGTAGTCCTCAGAGATTGTGAGAATATCAGTAATAACCCAGATGGGGAAATCAAACCTTTCTGCATTTTCCCCCAGTTCCTTGGGGGGACTCTGCAAATATATTTTTATTCTCTACCAAAATTACTTTTGGGATATCTCAGGATTTCCCACTAACCTGTACAAACCTAGCAGATCTCACTTCCTGTTCAAAGTTCCATGTAATTGTGCTGTTTGAATAATCTGATAGTACAAGTTAAATTATTTAGTGTGCTGCAGAAAATATAGATCCTGCATCAAATAAACATCTCTTCCCTTGGTCACACACAGAGGTTGAAGTTTTTAAAAGATAGTCAATATCATTCTTTACTCTTTGGCTGAATTTGCCTTATGCCTAACAAGATCTGCTTCATTCATATCTCTAATTGTAGTCTGAACTCTTTTTCAGCTTAGCAGTTGCTATATGAGGTAATATTGGCATTCATATCTGCTGAGTTCTAGCTCTGAGTTTCAGTTGTCACACAGATATGCAAAGTTCCAGAGACTGACCAGGTTATACACAAAGAGTTCAGCATCTCAGAATTTAGAGATAACCATTACAACTCAAGGAGAGAGATGACTGTTTGAAGAGTTTACAATCTAGGGACCATTACAATAAG
Organism: Choloepus didactylus; assembly: GCF_015220235.1. NCBI lineage: Eukaryota > Metazoa > Chordata > Mammalia > Pilosa > Megalonychidae > Choloepus > Choloepus didactylus. The sequence goes on from NC_051310.1 coordinate 195,228,636, forward strand.
CATTACCCTCATAAGCTGTGCTCTGACATTCAATTCTTAGAGTTTACACATTATAGTTGGTCAATATTAGTGAGGCATTATAAGGTGTGTCCTTTCATTTCTAGCATACTTCATTCAAAATGCTGTCCTCAATATCCATTCGCCTAGTTGTATGTCTCACAGTTTCATTCCTTCTAGCTCAACATTCTATTTTATGCATGACAGTTCAACATTCTGTTAATCAGTCAATGTATCCTTAGGCCACCTCCATCCATTGCAAATTATAAATACTGCTACCATAAACACCAGTGTGCAAATGTCCATTCTTGTCCCTGCTCTCATATCTTCCACATATATACTCCATAATGAGGTTGCAGTATCTTTTGGCACACACATATTTAGCTTCTTTTGAAATTATCACACTGTCCTCCAGATAGGCTACACCATTCTACTTCCCAACCAACAGTAAATAGGTACATCCCTCCATGTTCTCTCCAACACTATTTTACCTCTTTATATTTTCACTGCAATTTTACAGAGATATATTCACATACCATACAATCATCCACAGTGTACAGTCAATTCACAGTATCATATAGTGCATTGATTACCACAGTCAGCACTTGAACATATTCATTACTTCAAAAAAATGAAAAAGGTTAAAACTACTAATAAAAAAGATTAAAAACTAAAAATGCCATACAATACAATATAATAAAGTCAGAAAGCAAAACCTCTACAATAATCCCATACCCTCCCTATATCCCCCTCTCATAAACATTTAGCTTTGGTGTCTTGCTTTTGTTGCATTTAGTGGAAGCAGATTACAATGTTACTATTAACCATAGACTCATTTGCTTTGATTATACTTTTCCCCAATACCATCTCTTTTCAACACCTTGCAAAGTTGACATTGTCCTACATGTAACATTTTTATATTTGTATTCGTAGTCACCATCATTAAACACTCTAGATTCATGAAGTTATACAGTCCCAGTCTTTATCATTTATCTTTCTTTCTAGTTCCATAATTTCCCCTAGCACTCCTCTTTCAGCTTTACTCACAGACATCTTTGCTCAGTGTACTTACAATATTGTGCTGCCATCACACAGTATTATGCTATCCATTTCTGGATCTACACAATCTTGTTGAACATTCTCTGTTCTCAGCTTTTGTCTCTCAGAGTTTACTCATTAACATTAGTTCATATAAGTGAGACCATTCATTATTTGTCCTTTTGTTTCTGGCTGACTTCCCTCAGCATAGCATCCTCAAGGTTCATCCATGTTATTTCATACTCTGTGACTTTGTTCTCTCTTACAGCTACATAATATTCCATCATATGTATATACATTTTGTTTACCCATTAATCCATTGATGCACATTTGGGCTATTTAGCTATCTTGGAAATCATGTAGGCTGCCCTTTTACCTTTCTGACAAAGTCCTTTGATGTACAAAAATGTTCAATTTTGAGATTCCATTTATCTCTTTCTTCTTTGACTGCTCACACTTTGGATGTAAAGTCTAGGAAACCACCTGCTATCAGAAAATCTTTAAGATATTTTCCTACATTTAGAGCTAATGTTTAAGTCTTTGATCCATTTCAAGTTAATTTTTTATAAAGTATGAGATAAGGGCCCTCTTTCATTCTTTTGGGTATGGATATCCTGTTCTCCAAACACCATTTATTGAAGAGGCAGTTCTAGCCCAGTTGCTTTGGCTTGACTGCTTTATCAAAGATCAATTTTTCATAGATGAGAGTGTCTATTTCTGAATACTCAATTCTATTCCATTGGTCAGAATATCTATCTTTTTGCCAGTACCATGCTGTTTTGACCACTGTAGATTTGTAGTATGCTTTAAAGTCAGGTAGTGTGAGACCTCCCACTTCATTGCTCTTAGGATATTTTTCAATATTTGGGGTACCCTACACTTCCAAATAAATTTGGTGTTTGTTTTTCATGTTCTGCAAATTAGGTTATTGGGATTGTAATGGGTATTGCATTGAATCTGTACATCAGTTTAGGTAGAATTGACATATTAACTACATTTAGTCTTCCAATCCATGAACACAGTATGTTCTTCCATTTTTCAGGTTCTGTTCAACTTTTTAGCAGTTTCTTGCAGTTTTCTCTGTATAGGTCTTCTGTGGCCTTGGTTAAGTTTTTTCCTAAATACTTGATTCCTTTGGTTGCTATTGTAAATGGAATTTTTTTCTTGATTTCCTCCCCCTGTTGCTCATTATTTGTGTATAGGAAAACTACTGAATTTTGCATGTTGACCTTGTAGCCTGCCACTATGCTGTACTCATTGATTAGCTCTAGTATCTTTGCTGCAGATTTTTCTGGATTTTCTATGTATAGGATCATGTCATCTTCAAATAGTGAAAGTTTTACTCCCTCCTCTCCAATTTGGATCATTTTACTGCTTTTACTTGCCTAATTGCTTGAGCTAGACCTTCCAGCACAATGTTGAATAACAGTGGTGACAGTGGGTATCCCTGTCTTGTGACTGATCTTAGAGGAAAAGCTTTCAGTCTTTCCCCATTGAATATGTTAGCTGTGGGTTTTTCATATATTGCCTTTATCATATTGAGAAAGTTCCCTTCTATTCATATCTTTTGAAGTGTTTTCATCAGGAAATGATGCTGAATTTTGTCAAATGCCTTTTCTGCATTGATTGAAATGATCATGTGGTTCTTTCACTTTGATTTATTGATGTGTTGTATTACATTAATTGTTTTTTTTATGTTGAACTAGTGTTGAATACATGGAATAAATACCACTTGATCATGCTGTATAATTTCATGCTTTATAATTCTTTTAATGTGCTGCTGGATTCAATTAGTGAGTGCTTTTTTTTGAGGATTTTTGCATCTGTATTCATTAAAGAGGTTGGTCTCTAATTTTTTTTTTTTTTTGTAGTATCTTTTTCTGGCTTTTGTATTAAGGTGATATTGGCTTCATAGAATGAGTTAGGTAGCCTTCCCCCCCCCCTACAATTTTTTGAAGAATTTCAGCAGAAATTATGCTAATTCTTTCCTGAATGCTTGGCAGAATTCACAGGTGAAGCCATCTGTTCCTGGGTTTTCCTTTATTGGGAGCTTTTTGATGACTGCTCAATCTCTTAAATTGTTTTTGGTTTGTTGAGGTCCTTGCTGGTTTCAGTGGCTTATTGCAAATATCTGAGGCTTTCTTCAATGTTACTTTGAATAGCTGTTTCAAAAAAGAACAGAAAATCCTTTTCAAGGCCTTTCCCCAGCCTCCAAGTTTTCTCAGACCTGGTTTGGGCTATTTAAAGATAAGCTCTTTGGGCTCTTATCTCTTTCACCTGAATAGTTATTCTCAGAGTACTTTAATTCTCAATTCTGCCCTTTCCTGGGGCAGTGCTGAAGCAGGACCTCTGATGGGCTATTGAAAACTAAAAAGATAAAGAGTTGGAGAGTAAGAAAGTAAAACAGAAAAAAAAAACAAAAAAAAAAAAACACCCTTTTTAGAGCCATAACCCAGATCTCCAGGTTTAGGAGCCAGAGTCCAAATTAGTACCCATTTCTTTGTGCCCCCTTTTCTTGGAGCCCAGCCCTTTTCCAGTTTTATAAACACCTCCAATTCAAAAAGTCTCTGTTTTTGTTGTTTTTGTCAACTCACTTCCTCTCTGTTGGACTGATTCCCTGAGCTATTTTTGAACCTGCTTCTGGTTTACCTGTGCTTGAAGCTTTCATTCAGCACTCTGAATTTGTTATTAATTTTTAATTAGATCCATGTTGAAACCCCTTCCTGCTCCCAGCACAGATTTTTTTTTTCCCTCATGAAGCTAGCTCCAAGACAGTCTGCCATTCCTCTATGGGAGGGGCATTAGCCCCCTGGCTGGTGAATGTTACACATTTTCACTGCAATCTCAGCCTCTCTGCCCATTCCACATTGGTGTATGTTGCATTACCAGTCACTGAAGTCCACAAAAACAGCTGTTCCAGAGAGTTCCAGTTCCTGACTATTTACCAGCTGCCCTAGGGGAGTAACTAGATTCCAAACCTCACCACTCCACCATCTTGCCCCACCTCCTATTCCTGTTTAATATAGGTGTTTTTTACTATATATTTCTCTATTAACAATGTTTTTTTTGCATCCCATAAGTTTGATATGTTGTGTATTCATTTCTGTTTATCTCAAAATGTTTCCAAAATACTCTGATTTCATCTCTCATACTTTGGTTAAGAATGTGTTGTTCAGTTTCCACATATTTGTGAATTTTCCAGTTTCCCTTCTGTTATTGATTTCTTGTTTCATTCCACTTTGGTCAAAGAAAGTACTTATGATTTCAGTTTTTCTATGTATGTTGTGATGTATCATATGGTCTATCCTGGGAATGTTCCATATGCAGTTGAAAAGAATATTTATCCTTTTGGATATAGTTGGTTCATCATGTTGTTCAAGTCCTCAATTTCCTTATTGACATCCACCTTTTTCTATGTATTTGTGAAATTGGGAAATTGAACTCTCCAACTATTATGGTAGAGCTGTGTCTTTCTCACTTCAAATCTGTCATTTTTTTAATCCATATTACTTTGTTGCTGTTTTTCCTTGCATATAAATTATTATATGTTTTGATGATTGGCCCTTTTATAGTTATATAATATACTTTGACTTTTGTAATGTTTGATTTAATTTCATCTGATATAACTAGCCAGCCTGGCTGTCTCTTTGCTACTATATACTTTTAGCATTGCATTCTTTTCCATTCTTTTGACCTATTTAGGCCTTTGGTTCCAAATTGAGCCTCTTACAGACAATAAAATGTTGCATCATCTTTTATCCATTATCCCAAATTCGGCTCTAATTAAGTACTTACTTGAAATGAAATTGTATTAAACAATTTAATTATGCAGAGGTTGGCATAATGGCTAGTATTATAAGTTAGGACTTCTTCCATTTTATTGTATTCTATATGTATTTTGTTTTCTTCATTAATACTTTCTTTATTATAGTTTATGGTGTACCATTTTAATTCACTTCTCATTTTCTATTTTTTAAACACATTTGGAAGTAATTTAAAATTTATAGGAAATTTGCAAAGATGAAGACCGCAATACACCTCTTCCTCTGACATCCAGATCCACCAATTTTAACATTTTGCCACATTTGCCAAATCATTACATCCATCACTATTTGCTAGGGTTCTCTATGGAAACAGAACCAACATGAGATATCAGTAAATATAAGATTTTATAAAAATGTCTCTCACAAATGTGGGGATGCATTTGTCCAAATTCTGTAGGGCAGGCTGTGAAATGAATTCAGATGCTGGCTAGCTAAAGAAGTAAAAGTTCTCATTCTTTCTCCCTTAAAATTCTTCAACTGATTGGATTAAATTGAGCTGATTGAAATCTTTCATTGTGGAAGACATGCCCTTCATTGATGTAATTAATCACAGGTACAGTCAATTGACTGATGATTTAATATACCAGCCCTCTAGTTTATTAAACAGTCACAAATGTCCTTGCAGTAATGTTTAGGCCAGTGCTGTCTTCACCAGACCCCTGGACATCATCACATGCCCAAGTTGACACATGAAAGTAGTCATCATAGTCCACCCCTTTTCAACTTGGCAGTTACAAATCTCACCTTAAGCCATACTTTATCTCTAAATAGAGCACAATAACAGACATATATTTTGCCTAACAATACTCAGCTGTCCTGTGTACAACCAGAAATGCGCTTATTCTCTCCAGAATAGGGTGCAAGTCCTTGGGTAGTGTTGACTCTTAAACTTGATTTCCTATACCTTAAATACCGTGAAATGAAAAATACAGCTTATATCATATGAGAAGGGGAGAAGAAACCAAAGGTATTTTCTTTACAGACAAATACAAACATACTCATAACAAAACAAAGAGAACATATTCATGCCATCATAATCATCATTTCTGTAACTGGTTACATGGTCACACTTCATATTTATCACTATATTCTTCCACTACCCTCCATGTTCCCTTTACCCTCAGCAAGTGCTTCAGCTGGCCATGGTTCTTTGCCTGTTGTGATGAACCAAACCTTCATTCCTGAAGTTCCTAGGCCATTGGTAGACCTACCTGGATTGGGTTCTTGCACATTTCAATTGACTTGAATCACAGGGCATGGTAGTACTAAGAGACTCACTAGGGGATCTCTTGAATTCCAGGAAAGCTTTTCTTTACCTCCACTGGGTAGTTGCAGTGCTATTTCCCCTTGATAGTCAGGATCAATCACCCCAGCCCATAAAGTAATCCCCTTCCTTGCCTGTAGGTTCAGAGGAATGAGAAGCCCAAATTCGCAGTCATAACTTCCATTTCAATGGAGTTATTGTTGTGTCTGCTGGTGGGAGCACTCCTCCTCTTGGAACTAAGACTTGTAGACCAGCAGAGCTTAAGCTTGCAGGAACATGAAGCAAAAATTTTCCTAGTGGATCACTAGCAGTGATAGTGAACAGTGCCACTTCTTTTTCCACCTCTTGATTCCCGAACCCATGAATCCTGGCTGTGGGAGAAACAGCCCCATAGAGTGGACACTGATTCAGAGCATACACAGCCTCCTGGAGAACACTTCACCAGCCATGCAAGGTATTGCCACCTAGTTGGTACTGTTATCGAGTCTTCAAAAAGCCATTCCACCATTCTATCAACTCAGCTGCCTCTGGATTATCAGGAACATGGTAAGACCAGAAAATTCCATGATCATGTGCTCATTCCTTCACTTTATTTGCTGTGAAGTGGGTTCCTTGGTCAGAAGCAATTCTATGTGGAATACCATTCTATGTGGTCATAAGTTGATGGCCCATGGTTAAGAATTCTGTCTCTACTAATGCCCAATAGCAGGCTAAATGTTTCTCAAAAGGAGAGCAGTTATCTGCAGAGGATGCTAAGGATTTACTCCAAAATCATAAGGGTCCACATTGTTTATCTCCTATAGGAGCCTGCCAAAGGCTCCAAACAGCTTCTCTATTTGACACTGACACTTTCTGTACCATTGGATCACTGGATAATATGCACACCTGCCCTGAACTGTCACAGAGCCTCATTTTGTTCTGGTCCCCACTCAAAGTAGAAGCCTTTCTGGTTACTCAATAAATGGGCCAGAGTAGCTCAGCCAAATGAAGAATATGTTGTCTCAAAAATCCAGAGGTCAACTAGGCATTGTGCGTCTTTTTTTGGTCATAAGAGTGCCCAGATGCAACAGCTTATCCTTCACTTTCAAAGGGATATCTCAAAATACCCCACACTACTGGACATCTAGAAACTTTACTGAGGTGGAAGGCCCCTGTATTTTTTGTTGGATTTATCTTCCATACTCTGACACAAAAATGCCTTACCAACAAATCTAGGGTAGTTGCTACTTCTCACTCACTAGACCAAATCAACACAATATCAATATAAGGGACCAGTGTGATGTCTTGTGGGAGGAAGAAATGATCAAGATCCCTGCAGACAATATTATGACATAGGACTGGAAAGTTGATATAACCCTGAGATAGCACAGTGAAAGTACACTGCTGGTCTTGCCAGCTGAATGCAAAGTGTTTCTGGTGGTCTTTGATAATAGCTATTAAGAAAAAAGCATTTGCCAGATCAATAGCTGCATACCAGTTATGGGATTTGTTGATTTTCTCAAGCAATGATACCACATCTGGAACAGCAGCTGCAATTGGAGTCACTAACTGCTTAAGCTTAGACTAATCCACTGTCATTTTCCAAGACCCATCTGTTTTCTGCTTAGGCCAAATAAGAGAGTTGAATGAAGATGTGGTGGGAATCAACAGCCCTGTGTACTTCAAATCCTTAAGCATGGCATTAATCTCTGCAATCCATTCAGGAATTAAGTATTTCTTCTGGTTGACTATTTTGCTAGGCATGGGCAGTTCTAGTGTCTTCCATTTGGCCTTTCCTACCATAATAGCCCTCACTCCACAAGTCATGCAACCAATGTGTGGTTATGCCAGTAGCTTAATATGTCTATTCCAATTACTCATTCTGGGACTAGTGAAATAACCAGAGTGGGTCCATGGACAAACTGGGCCCAATGTGAGATGGACCTGAGCTAAAACTCCATCAATCACCTGACCTCCATAAGCCTATATTGTAAGTTGTGGACCAGAGTGACATTTTGGGTCTCCTGGAATTAATGTCACTTTTAAGCCAGTTTCTAATAATTCCTGAAATATCTGATCATTTCCTTTTTTCCAATGCACTGTTACCCTGGCAAAGGCTGTAGGTCCCCTTGGGGAAGGCTGGGAGGAATATAACAGTATAAATTTTTAGCAGTGTAACAGGATCCTTCCCCAAGGGTACAAAGCCTTCCTCTTATTCAAGGAGCTCTGGGCCTGTAAACTCTCTCAAGGCTGTGCATTGATTAAGGGGCTGTGACTCTCTGTTTTTGTAATTCAAGTTATGATTTTGTTCACTTGACCTAGAATTTCTGCTTATGTATATCAAAGAATTGAGTAAACAGCCTCTTATTTTATTTCTGGGTAATACATAGTCTGCTAGCCAATACAGTAAGTCTCTGCAAGTCAGGTTATTTTGACTGCTGCTTTAAGCCTGTTTTTCTTATGGTAGCCATGGCCACCTTGTCTTGGGCAATTTACTGCTACCATGAGGCTTCTGAAAACTCAGGATCCAGTTTTCCCCATTGTATTTAAGGATTCCAGCTCAGTAACAGCAGTTCACACAGTAATATATGACCTACAGGGAAGGGCAACTACAGAGCTCTTTAGGGATTATAAAAGTACGCTCACAAATTTATTCCTCACAGTCCTGGTAAAAGGTTTGTCCTCTGGTTATTTCAGGGTTGAGAGAGCAAGTCTTCCTTGTTAAAGCTGCTCTAGCCTTCCAATCTAAGCTTTTGAATCCCTTCCTCTACATTATACCAGGGCAGTTTTGACATTTCAACTTCAAATAATGTTGGCCACCTTTTATCCATGTTTCAGCCAACCACCCACACAAACTGTTAATGCCATTTCTAACCCCTTGAGCTACAACATTGAATGCAGAATCTCTGCTATGTGGGCCAATATCAAGAAATTCAGTCTGATCCAACTTGATATTCCTTCCACTGTTATCCCAACCCTAAATATCCATTCCCACACATTCCACTGGTTTCAGTCTATATAAGTTGGAAAACTCATGCAGTTCTTTTGGAGTTTATTGTACTTCCTCATTTGTCACACTTCATACCTCACTCTTCTGGGCCTGCTGGGACTTTAGTCTAGCTATAGATCTTGAAGAAAAGAGTGGTGGTTGGTGTAGGTCATGAAAAGAATTAGAAGTATCCCTCAAGCCAATCACCTAAGAACACTTTGTTGCTCATGAAACAGGATTAATCTCTTGATAGAGAGTAGTGAGGGCTGCTACCTCATGGGAGGTGTTACAGTTTTAGCAGGCAATGAAGGATGAATCTCTTTAGGTGGAAGTCGGATGGCAGGCTTTCAGGGCACACTGGAGGTGAGGAGGCTGTTTCTTCAGGGCAGACCAGTACAAGTATATCTAGCAATTTCTCAACAAAATACAGTGTTCCAATGTCCTCACTGCCATTATCAATCCATATGACTCCATCCCAGGTTTCAGGATCCCATTCTTTTCCAATCAATGCCTTTACTTTAATAGCAGACACCCTGTGAGTTTGAGGTTTTATTTTATGTTGTAAATATGCCACTTGAACAATGAGACTCTGGGTCTGGTTTTTCAGAAATATCAAGTCTGTGGCCACAGGAAATAAGGTTTTCTATCAGGGCACACATAGAAATATTTACATGTGCCATATGGCATTTAAGTTTCAAATTTGGAGCCTTTAGCTCACCCCTTTCTCTTATAACTTTATCCAGTATATCTAAGAGCAACCAGCCAACATCATTATCCCTCTTAACTCCACAAAACTCTGTTAAGGTGTCAAACACTATCAACCAGAGTCTTCCTTTATACAAGAGTATGATTAGGCAAATCAAATGGTGTTATTTTGCATATCTCCATTGCCAACTAATGCCATTGACTGTCAGTGTCATCTTGATTATTGGAAATGAAGTCATTAGTGCCTTTGAATCTAATCAGAGTAGAACACCAATTGTAAAAACCCATTTTAAGATTCTGTTTCTCAAGAACCACTCCTGGTACCAAGCTGTGTTAGGGTTCTCTAGGGAAACAGAAACAACAAGAGGATCATGAGTATGCACAAATCCAAATTCCATAGGGCAGGATGCATGATTCTAAATACCATAGGACAAGCAGCAAACTGGCAACTCCAGTGAAGGTGTTTGATGAACTCCAGAGATGCTGGCTAGCTGAAGATGTCAAGTTTCACAGTTTCTACTTTAAAAGTCTTCAACTGATTGGTTTAAATCCAGCTGATTGACGTCTCTCATTGCAGAATTCATGCCCTTTTTGATGTAATCAGTCACAAGTGCTGTCAATTGACTGATATTTAATAAACCATTCTCTGGTTTATTAACCAGCCATAAATGTCCTTGCAGTAAAGGTTAGGCAAGTGCTTGTTTGAACAGATACCTGGGCACCACCACCTGGTCAAGTTGACACATTAACCTAACCATCAAGCCATCCATCCATCCATTTCTCTATTTTCTAAACATTTGAGAGTATGTTGGATAACCATGTTCTGTTCCTTGAACACAATACTTCCATGTACATTTCCTTAGAACATGGATATACACTATTGTAACTGCCTGATGTACAGTTATCAAGTTTAAAAATTTAATATTGCTACAATACCTAATCTATATTCATTTTTCTTAATGTCCCTATGATATTCTTTTGAGACTTTTCTTCTCCATTATTAGATCCCATCTAGTATAATTTATTGCATTTAGTTGCCATTGATTCTTTAGCTGCTCTTTTTTTAGTTGTGAAAACATATATACAACATAGCTTTTCTCATCTCATCCACTCCCAAGCATTTCATTCACTGGGATGGATGTTTTCACAATGCTGTCCTATGCTGTCCATCATCCATTACTGGAACATTCCTATCATCCTAAACAAGAAGCCATGTACCCATTATGCATTAACTCCCCATTTCTCCTACACTCTGCAGCATGTAAGCTGTCATCTACTTTCTCTCTGAACTTGCATATTCCAGTTATTACCATAAGTGAAATTATACATCTATGTATCTGACTTATTTCACTCTGTGTGAAGACTTCTAGTTTATCCATGTTGTACCATGTATCAGAACTTCATTCTTTTTACAACTAAATAATATTCCATTGTGAGTTTTCCACATGTTATTTACCCATCCATCTGTTATTGAATACTTGGGTTGCTTCCCCCTTTTTTCTATTTTGAACAATATTGCTCTAAACATTGGTGTTCCACCATGCCTTTGGTTCTTTTGGGTATATTCCAAGAAGTGGGATTGCTGCATCTTATGGTAATTCTGTTTTTAATTTTCTGCAGAAGTGTGTAACTCATTTTCACAGTTTTTACACCATTTTACAAAGCTAACAACAATGTATAAGATTTCCATTTCTTCATATTCTTCCCAAGGCTTTGTTCTTTTGATAGTAATAGCTGTCTTGTGGGTGAGTGTGAGGTGGTGTCTCATTGTGGTTTTGATTTTCATTCCTCCACTAACCAGATGTTGAGTATCTTTTCATGTACTATTGGCTTTTATATATTTTGTTTGGAGTTATGTCTTCTTAAGTTACAAGTGAAGCCATATGGCCCTAAACTTTATTTCATTGGGAGGTTTATGATATTGATTCAATCTTTACTTCTTTTTGGTCTTTTGAGATTTTCTATTCTTGAATCAGTTTAGGGTATTAGTATATTGGGGTAATTTGTCCATTTCATTTATTAATTTGTTAGCCTACAGTTCTTAATACCCGCATCCATTTCATTTCTGTGAGATCAACAGTAATGCCCTACTTTCATTTCTCTTTATTTCATTTTGTCTTCTCTTTTTCTTTGTGAGTGTGTCTAATATTTGTCAATTTTATTGGTATTTTCAAAGAACTAAACTTTGCTTTCATTGGTTCTCTATTTTTCTATTTTCAATTTCAGTTATCTCCCCTTTAATCTTTATTGCTTACTTCTGCTCCCTTTGGATTTACTTTACTCTTTTTCTATTTCCTTTAGGTGTGAGGTTAGGTAACTGGAGATCTTTATTCTTTTAAAATATAAGAACTTAGAGCTATATATTTCTCTCTGAGTTATGTCTTTACTGCATTTCATAAGTTTTCTTTTTCATTCATATCATGGTATTTCCTATTTTCCTTCCATTTTCTTTAAAGAATTGGATCTTTAAGAGTGTGTATTATTTAATGTCCACATATTTGGGTATTTCCCAGTTCTACTTCTTTTATTAATTTTTAGTTTTATTCCATTGTGATTGGATAATGTACTGTTATGGTTTGCTAAATCTGCCAGTTTGCAAAACACCAGAAATGGATTGGCTTTTATAAAGGGAGTTTATTTGGTTACAAAATTACAGTCTTAAGGCCATTAAGTGTCCAAGGTAAGGCATCAATAATAGGGTACCTTCACTGGAGGAAGGCCATTGACATGTGGAAAACTTGTTAGCTGGGAAGGCACATGGCTGGCACCTGCTTGCACCCAGGTTATGTTTCAAGATGCCATTCTCCAAGTTGTCAGTGTCAGCTTTAAATGAACATCTTCAAAATATCTGTCTCAGCTGCAGCTGCTCAAGTCCTTCTATTTGTGAGCTTTTACAAGACTGCAGTGAACTAAGGAAGGCCCATGCTGAATGGGCAGGGCCACACTTGTATGGAAACATTCAATCAGAGGTCATAGTGCACATCAAAGAAGAGTAGTATGTTAGAACACTAGTAACCAGTCAGCAGAAACTGATAAGCACTCACCCAATCAAGGCCAGAACACACTCAGCAGGACCCTTCCCTCCCAATTCCCAATGTGGGTGTTTCCTTTAAAAAATGCTGCTCTCAGAAAAGGGGCTGGAGACATTTTTCCTTTCCTTTCTTTTCTGATGGCGCCCACCTGCTTTCTTCTGTTTTCTTCCTCTAATAAAACTTAAACTCTCTACTTAAACCATGACTCACTGCATTTGTGTGGATTCTTGAATGGCTCTGAACCTAACAGCCAGCTCCTTGATAAGATCAGTTTCCTCACAGGGTTCTACAGAGACTGTGGCATCTTTATATGTCAGACTAGAGAAAGAGACTTTAAAAATACCCAGTCTTTCAGATGCCTACAGAAAAGCAAAGAGAATGAAAGTGATGCTGATGAGATTTACTTCTCTGGCCCAGAAACTAGAGGAAGAGAGAACCAAATGCTCCAAACTAAAAAGAGTTGATAATGGAAATGCTGAATACATGACACCTCTCAAAGGGGTCATGAGAGCCACAACAGCACAAGGCATTTTCCAAACCCAATGTGGGACCTCATCCACACTCTGAAGGCCCATTCCTAGGAGTGGGTCTGTGAGTTAAAGCAGTGCTGTCCCCTCCCCTCCATTCAGGCTCAGGAGCCTCCAGGTCACATTCACCCACCCATTCCCTCTGAAGGTCCTTGGGGACAGTGGATTGTGGTCGCAGTTGATTCGTCTGGGGGGGGGGGTGGCGGCCGGTTGCTAAATCCTAGGCTCCCAGGATTGCTCGGAGGGTACCGGCGGCGGGGGCTCTTTCCCGGAGGCGAGGGCGAGGCGGGGGACTTGGCCAGGTCCCCGGCGGGGTGGCGTGCAAAGTATGGAGGGCGGCGAGAAAGGAACAGGTGGGACACGGTTCTTTTAGGGTGAAGAAGCCAAGAGAGAGAGAGAGCTTTATTAGGGGAGAGTACAAGCTTATATCGGGCGTTTAGAGGGCGGGGTAGCTGTAGAGGTTAAAGGCTTGGATTGGTTCTGAGAGGGCGCGGAGGTTGATTGAAAAGGAGCGAGAGTTGCTCCGGTAACGGTGTCTGGCAACAATGTATGCGCACTGGTGGTAATGGGAGTTGCACTGGCAATGGGGAGTGTCCGGGCAAGATAAGGGGGTGGGGAAAAGGCGGTTCCCTCCAGCAAGCCTCCCCTAACAGTGTTATTTTGGGTGAGGAAATGGGGCCTGCCTCCGGCCTCACTTTCCCAGGCCCGGGGGGCTGCGGAGGGCGCTGTCACCCGTGCCCACCACCCTCCCCAGGGGCTGATCAGGTCCCCCAGCCCAGGCCCGCCAAGTTGAAGCACGTAATCAGTGTCCCGCATTTCCCCCTTCTTTTCTAATTAAAGGAAGAAGCTTACCGGAGAGGCCCGCTAAGGGATGAGGGAAGGGGGAGGCCGGGGAGGGGAAAAGGGGTTGACGGTGGCTCAGCGAGGCTGGAGCTCGGCGTTGGTGTGGCGCCCGGGTGCTCGACAGGGGCCTTGCTGCTTGCGGGATGGACGAGGGTGGGGGGTTTAAAGTTGGAGGTTCAGAGAAGCTGGAGCTCGAGGTTGGTGCGATGTTCAGGCGATCGAGAAGGGCCTCGCGGTCGGCGGGTTGACCGGTGGTGGTGAGGTCGCGGAGGGTTGGTTGTCATCTCAGAGTAGGGAGCGTCAGAGGTGGCGAGTCGCTGGTACTGGACTTGCACGAACGAGGAGAAAATAGCATCCGTTTGTTTCCTTACAAGCTGGACAATTCTGCGGATAATGCAGGGTCCTAAGGTGAGAGCTAGAATAATCATTAGTAGGGGGCCGAGGAGAGGGAGGAGGTAAGGGAGGAGGGGGGTAAAGATGTGGGACCAATAGCTGGTGGCTTCACGGTCTCTTTTGCGTTGTTCCAGTCCCTCTCGGACCTTCTTTAGGCTGTCCTCGGCGAGACCCGTGGAATTGGCATATACACAGCACTCTTCTCCTAGGGCGGCGCAAAGGCCTCCTTCTTTGAGGAGGAGAAGGTCGAGACCTCGGCGGTTTTGGAGCACTACCTCAGAGAGGGAATTGACAGAATTTTTAAGATGGGAAATAGCGTCTTGTAGGTGACGAATGTCCTCGTCAACAGCCGCCCGGAGGTGAGTTAGGGCGGAGCCTTGACTGGCTAATGCAGCGATTCCGGTACCAGCGCCTGCAAGACCTAGGAGGGAGGCAATCGTGAGGACGGTGATGGGTTCTCGCTTTTGCAGAGTGGCAGGAACTGCAGTTCTTTCCAGGCGGAGGAAGAAATCTTCCTCGCTGTGGTATAGGACCCTAGGGATAAGGACAATTAGGAGGCAAGTTTCATTAGTTGTATTGAGGGTTTGCACGTTAAGGCAGGGGGTAAGCCCTGTAGAGGAGCAGAGCCATTGGGAGGAGTTATGAGGAATGAGAAATTTTGCAGAGCTGCTGGGAGATGAGTAGTCGGCACAAGCTGTGAGGTTGGGAGAGTTACTTGAGCAAGGGCGGATGCACTTTCCTGTAAAGGAGACTGAATGAAAGGTTAGGGGGACGGCAGAGGTATTCCAATTGCATTCCAAGGGGCTGTCCTCTGTGTTTTCTGAAAAGGAGAGGTTGGAGGCAACTGGCTCATACAGGGGGGAGGAAGTGGAGAGGCAAAGCCAACAAGAGGAGGTAAGATTGGGGTTGGAGGAATTCACTGAGGTGAAGGCTGCTTGGATAAGGCCGAGGAGGGGAGAAGAGTAATGAGAGGGGGGTAGAAAAGGTTGAGGTGGTGGGGTTGGCGATGCGCTGTTTGTAGCTGAGGTGCGGTTTCCGGATGCGCTGCTTGTACTTGAAGTGCGGCTGGAGGGCTTTCGAGCGCAGGTTTCTTCGACTCTGGAGACAAAGGTGGCGAAAGGCTCACTCGGCTCCTGGAAGAGCTTGGTAAAGTTGTCAGGTCGACGGGCAGAGCAGTTGGCAAACGCGCGCAAGGCGATGCCTCTGAGGATAGTCCAGAAGGTGGCAGGGACATTAATATAAGCAGACGCATTTAGAAACGCTCCCGTGCTTAGATAGGCTTCGGGGTGATGATAGACTCCAGTGGCTGCGTCTTGCTCACTTTGCTTAGCTGCATCCGCCTGGAAGTGAGCACGCCAATCAACAAACTGGCCGGGGTTAAGAATGGAACGGGCAATCGAGGCCCAGTCTTGGGGGAGGCAAAAGTTCATGCCGAGATCCTGCAGTATTTGGGAAGCGTATGGGCTACTTAACCCGTCCTCCTTGACGGCCCTGCGAAGCTGCTTGATAGTATCTGAGTCAATGGGATACCAGTCGTACGGTTTCTGTGGTGTGGGGGTAAGGTTAAGAAGAAAGCAGCGAAAAGCACGAGAGAAAGGAGGATGCGCTTGCAGAGGGCTTGGCGCGGGAGTGGGGGTAGGGGGAGCGTTGCCCCAAGGGTTGCCTTGAGGTGTAGAAGGCAGCCAGGGGTTGTTAGTCAGCAGGGTGGGAGGAGCGGCGGCAGCTGCCAGTAGCGGCTCCGAGGGGGAGCTCGCCGGAGGGGGAGGCAGAAGTGGGAGGCCCCAAGCGTCGCAAGACGGCGGCGCGGTGGGAGTGGCTAAGGCATAAGATGGTGGACTAGCTCCGCCCTGTGAAAGGGCGGGGTAAAGCGCTTGCGGTTTCCGGCCCAGCTTAGGGCTGACGTCATCGCCGGAGCACTTCCTCCCCTCGATGGAAGAAGAAGGAGGAGGAGGAAGTTCGCCATCTTGGCGAGGCTCAGTGTTATTTTGTTTTTTGGGAGTCACTTCGAGCGCGTTGTTAATCTGCTCGACTAAGGACTCTGTGTCCGAATCGTGGTCTACATTAGTATCGCTGTCTGAATCTGTTGACTGGGTTGATAGGGCCTCCTTGGATTTAATGGGGCCTCGATCAGGGGGGAGGGAGCCTTGAAGGCAGGAGCGGAAGGTTATTAAGGTGGGGAGCAAGCCGGGAGGGAAGCGCTTGCTCTCATGTTCCATGGCGTTGGTGACCCGATCAATAAGGCGATCATAAGTAACAGGGTCCCAAAGATGGCAAGTGGTGAGCCATGGGTTAAAGGGCAGCAGGAGGTCCCAGTATACTTGCAGCTGCCGGACAGACACCTTACAGCGATGTGTGTCTAGGAGACCAGCCAGAGCACGAACTTGGGGTGCTTGGTGTGCAGATAGACGATTACCCATAGCGGAGTGAGAAAAGAAAAAGGGGGGTTGATTATTGAGTAAAGAAAATGAGGTAAACCGAGGAAATGGCGAGAATAGAAGGCAGGAGCCTCTAGTAGCGAGAGCAGTTTGGGGGGGGCGGTCGCAAAGAGGCACACCGCGCGAAACAAAGAAACAAAGACACAAAGGACCACAGCAAAGTAATGGAGGGGAAGAGGGAAAGCTACTGGAGGAAGAGTGTTAGGAGGAATGGGGGGACATAGGAAGAGAAGACGAAAGGTAGTCGGGGGTAAGAGTTAGGTTAACACGGGAAAGGAAGAGCGGCCCGGGCGCGGAGCGGCGTGGGAGAGGCGGCTCCGGACGTGGAGCGACGAGGGAGAGGCGGCTCCACGGGGCGGCGAGGGAGAGGCGGCCCTTACTTTGCAGGCGAGGAGAAGGGGAGCTGGAGAGGCGTCCGGGCGAGCGGGTGGTTTTACTGGACCGCTGCATGGAGAGGACTTTTAATTCCAGGGGCCCCACGTTGGGCGCCAGTTGCGGTCGCAGTTGATTCGTCTGGGGGGGGGTGGTGGCCGGTTGCTAAATCCTAGGCTCCCAGGATTGCTCGGAGGGTACCGGCGGCGGGGGCTCTTTCCCGGAGGCGAGGGCGAGGCGGGGGACTTGGCCAGGTCCCCGGCGGGGTGGCGTGCAAAGTATGGAGGGCGGCGAGAAAGGAACAGGTGGGACACGGTTCTTTTAGGGTGAAGAAGCCAAGAGAGAGCTTTATTAGGGGAGAGTACAAGCTTATATCGGGCGTTTAGAGGGCAGGGTAGCTGTAGAGGTTAAAGGCTTGGATTGGTTCTGAGAGGGTGCGGAGGTTAATTGAAAAGGGGCGAGAGTTGCTCCGGTAACGGTGTCTGGCAACAATGTATGCGCACTGGTGGTAATGGGAGTTGCACTGGCAACGGGGAGTGTCCGGGCAAGATAAGGGGGTGGGGAAAAGGCGGTTCCCTCCGGCAAGCCTCCCCTAACAGTGTTATTTTGGGTGAGGAAATGGGGCCTGCCTCCGGCCTCACTTTCCCAGGCCCGGGGGGCTGCGGAGGGCGCTGTCGCCCGTGCCCACCACCCTCCCCAGGGGCTGATCAGGTCCCCCAGCCCAGGCCCGCCAAGTTGAAGCACGTAATCAGTGTCCCGCAGTGGATAAAACAGAACCCCTCCACTGGCTGGAGTTCCTCTACCTTTTCATCCTAGATACAGCCATGGTTAATTCATCTTAGATGAAAAGACTTCAAGGAAAATACCAGGAAGTGTTGAACTTTCTTTTCAAAGAAAGTTTGAAGTATCTCCAAATAGTGGAAAAAACTGCTACAATTTAAACATTTAATCAAATGGAAACTGGACCAAATTACATTTCCCAAAACAGTATTTTATAAGTATTATTTCTACATTAATTATATTAATTATAAGTGAACTATTTATATTTTATTATTATACCTATGTATTTTGAATATTCTGTTGTAAATTTAAAATATATACTATTTAGCCATAAGTGACACTTAAACATCAGCAATAATGTTCAGCAGAATTGAATTCCTAGTATAGTCACTCTTGAAGGCAGTTTGGCAGTTCTTCAGAAAATGAGACATCAAGTTACCCTATCATCAAGCAATTTCACTTCTCAATACATACCCAGAATATCTGAAAGCAGTGACATGAACAGATATTTGCACATCAATCTTCATAGCAGCATAGTTCACAATTGCCAAGAAGTGGAAATTATCAGAATATCTTTCAACAGATGAGTTCCTAAAATGGGTATATACATACATGGAATATAGTACATCACTAAGAAGGAATGAGGTTGTTAAACATATGATAGCATGGTTTAACCTTGAAGATGTAATGCTGAATGAAATAAACTAGACACAAAAGGAGAGATTTTGTATGTTACCACTAATGTGAACTCCATGAAAAATGTAAAATAACTGTCTTATAATTTAGAATATAGGGGACCTAGAGATAGAGAGAAACTAGTGGAGGGGCCATGATAATCTAATATGTACAGATATGATAATAAGGGTGAATTTAATGGTATGGGAATGGTTGGGTATGACTATGGTTCATTAATGGGATTATAAGTATCAGTGATGCATTGAAGATGAACATGTTCATAAATGGCTGTTCAAGGGCATATAACCCACTGACTAGCACCACAAACCTTAATAACTGTTAGCATGATACACTTATAAGGTATGACACTGGTACAGAGAGTTAACAGAGCAATATATGGAAAACTACCTGTTACATATTAAAGACTATATTTAATAGGAATATCTTACCAACACTACACTAATACTAGGGATGAATAATTAGCAGCTTATAAGAGCTCTGGAATATA
The DNA here is from genome assembly GCF_015220235.1 of Choloepus didactylus. Classification (NCBI taxonomy): domain Eukaryota; kingdom Metazoa; phylum Chordata; class Mammalia; order Pilosa; family Megalonychidae; genus Choloepus; species Choloepus didactylus. The sequence continues at coordinate 195,247,997 of NC_051310.1, forward strand.
TTATGTTAGGATAATTGTTTAAAGTTGAGAGTGATGATGATTGTACAACTAAGTGAAGATAATTTAAGAAACTGGCCATTTATATTGGGATAGAATATATATTAGTGAAATTAGTAGTCCACTGTTTAATAAATCAGGTTCTTGATTTGAGATTTGCTCTTGTGAAACAGGGATGTAAATGGGAGGCTGAACCTTCTTCTAATTGTGCCTGGAAGGCACCTCCAGGGAGCCTCTTTGTTACTCAGATGTGGCCTTTCTCTCTCCAAGCCCAACTTGGCAAATAAATTCATTAACCTCTGCCCCCCCACCATGAGGGACATGACTCCCAGGGAATTAATCTTCCTGTTGATGTGGGACATGACTCCTAGGAATGAGCCTGGACCTGGCAGCAAGGGATTGAAAATGCCTACTTGACCAAATGTGGGAAAATAGAAAGGTAACAAGTTGAGTTTAAATAGCTGAAATAACCCAAATAGAGTGAAGGTGCTATCCTGGAGGTTTCTCTTGTGCCAGCTCCAGCTAGACATCCCAAATGGCCACAGTAGGCCATGCCCTTGCCAAGAGTAGCCCCCAAATACCTGTGTCCCATCCTGAGATTCTATGGGAGACTTGCTCACTAGGTTTTCTCTCTTGGAAACTTAAGTCCACCAGAGAGTTCCTATGCCAGACAGGACCTAAAACCCAGAGACAACAGCCTGTTTAAGAATGACAAACAGATGCAGCCCCCTTCCCTGTACTGTCAACACCACCTTTCAATATGAACAAGCTAGGGTGTTCACTGCCTAGACACTCTTGAAGATGGAGGAGAGTAAGTGAGAGGAAGGGGAAGCAACACAATAAGATTTAACAAATGTTTCAGTATTCATATATATTAGATGTTAGATGCTGGGGTGTTGGAATAGCTGGAAGGAGATAAATGACATGGTGGTAGTCTAACCTCTAACATTCTTTGAAATTTGTGCTAAAGCTACTTGTTTACTCATTGTGTGCTTTGAAAGTCTTTACCTATCTGTATATACCATACATTGTGCAATAAGGAAAGAACTAAAACTGTGGAATTGTAACCCATAAAAATTTGATATACAGCTTGTTGAGCTGTACATCAAAATTAACACCTTTCTGTATGTATGTTATGTTTTATAATAATGGAAATAGCTGAAGTTGTGAACTGTGATCCAAGACGTACTCTGAAATTTGCTGTCTACTTGGTGAACTATACTATGAAAGTTGTCACTGCCATGTGTATATATAAGTTCACAAATGAAAATTTTAAAAAAATTAAAAAATAATCAATTGACCATAGATCTAAGCATCAATTTCTGAAGTCTAAATTAGATTCCATTGATCAATATGCTTATCTTTATGCCAGTTTCATGCTTTGACCATTATGGCTTTATAAAATGCTTTAGATACAGGAAATGTAATACCTCAGACTTCATTCCTCACATCTTCATTCCAACAAGTTTTTAGCTATTTGAAGTCCCTTAGCTTTCCAAATAAATTTTCAATTCTTCAAAGTAATCTGTTGGAATGTTGATTAATATTGCTTTGAATAGATTTGATGTCTTAATGACATTTAGGTTTCCAATCCATGAACATGGAATGTCTTTTTATTTATTCAGGTTTTCTTTGATTTCTTTTAGCAGTGTTTTGTAGTTTTCTGTAAACAAGACCTTTACATCCTTGAATAAGTTTTTCCTAATTATTTGATTCTTTTAGTTGCTATTTTTAATGAGGTTTTTCTTAATTACCTCCTCACATAGTTCATTTTCAGTGTATAGAAACACCATTCATTTTTCTGTGCTTGTCTTCTATCCTGCCACTTTTTCTGAACTCATTTATTAAGGATTTTCTAAATAAAGAATCATCTTATTTGGAAACAATGAAATTTTACTTCTTCATTTCCTATGTGGATGTCATTTATTTTTTCATCCTTAATTACTTTAGCTGGATCTTCTAGCACAAGGCTGAATAGCAGTGGTGACAAATAGCAATGGTGACAGTGGGCATTCTTGCATTTTCCCAATCTTAAAAGGAAAGCTTTCAGTCTCTCAACATTGAGTATGATGTTAGCTGTGGGATTTCATATATGCCCTTTATCATATTGAGGTAGTAGTTTCCTTTGATTCTTCTTGCAATGATTTTTTTTATCATGAAAGAATGATGAATTTTGCCAAATATCTTTTCTGTATCAATAGAGATGATCATGTGGTATTCCCTTTTGTTAATGTGTTGTACTACATCAGTTAATGTTTTGTACTTCGAATCACCCTTGCATACCTGGGATAAAACAACTTTGTCAGGGTGTGTAATAGATGGGTATATGGGAATAAATGTACCTATTGCAAAGTATGATCTATGATTAACAGTAATATTTTAATATGCTTTCATCAACAGTATTGAATGTACTGCAATACTATGGGTCAACAATTGGGGGACAAGAGATGTAGGAAGATAGGATTTTTAATTTTTATTTATTTTCTGGATTAATGAAAATGTTTTAAAATTGACCATGGAACTGTATACACAACTATGTGCTGGTACTCTGAGCCACTGATTGTATACTTCAGATGTTTTGCATGGTGTGTGTTCTAGTATGCTAATGCTGCCAGAATGCAAAACACCAGAGATGGATTGGCTTTTATAAAAGGGGGTTTATTTGGTTACACATTTACAGTCTTAAGGCCATGAAGTGTCCAAGGTAAGTCATCAACAATCACGTACCTTCACTGGAAGATGGCTAGTGGTGTCTGGAAAACCTCTGTTAGCTGGGAAAGCACATGGCTGGTGTCTGCTCCAAGGATCTGGTTTTTAAATGGCTTTCTCCCAGGACATTCCTCTCTAGGCTGCAGTTCCTCAAAAATGTCACTCTTAGTTGCACTTGGGGTATTTGTCCTCTCTTAGCTTCTCCAGAGCAAGAGTCTGCTTTCAATGGCTGTCTTCAAACTGTCTCTCATCTGCAGCTCCTGTGCTTTCTTCAAAGTGTCCCTCTTGGCTGTAGCTCATCTTCAAAATGTCACTCACAGCTGCACTGAGTTTCCTCTGCCCATCAGCTCATTTATATGGCTCCACTGACCAAGGCCCACCCTGAATGTGTGGGGCCATGCCTCCATGGAAGTTATCTCATCAGAGTTATCACCTACATTTGGGTGGGGCACATCTCCAAAGAAACACTCAAAGAAATCTAATCAAAACCGATAATGTCTGCCCACACAAGATTACATTGAAGATAATGGTGTTTGGGGGACACAATACATTCAAACTGGCACAGTGTGCAATTATATTTCAATTAAACTGCATTTAAAAGGGAAATATAAAGTAAAATCTTTATTAAAATGGTTTGATAATGAATTTTGGCATATAGTATATCACTTCTCTTCTTAAAACTGGCTATCATCAGGGTAGAATTGTGCTCAACATGGTCAAATATCACAACAAATGGAAGAAGAGACAGCCAGGAAAGATATTGGCACACCTCTGGGACCCATGCTGTGGAAAACAATCAAGGGTAAGTCTTCATCTAAACTTGCATTTTTAATATCTTAGCAATGAACATTGCACTGTAAGGAAAACAAGGCACTGGAATGTACATTGAGAAATACTGAGTTTTGAGGGAGTGGAGACCAGGGATCTCCCTGTTTAGGCTACTAATGCAAAATATCTACTTCAATATACCCTCTGCATCCTGAAGATGCCTTGATGGCTAGCATTTCTCTTTTTTTGAAACCACTTTCCCTGCCTGAAAAAATTCAAAAAAAAACAATTATTTGCTAGACTAACATTAGGGAAATGAAAATGTTGAAAAGTTGCAAAAGGCCCTATGATTGTTTCAAATATGATATTTATCTTGGAAATAACATCAAGTTAAGGATTACTTTAGTCAGTAGGAAACTTCATATGACATTGACAATTAGAAAAGGTTTTCAAGATTGAAATATTAAAAATATATAAAAATATATGTTGGGGGTAAAGAGTGTGAAAACCATTGAAGAGAAGGACCAGAATAAGAGCCATTGAGTGAAAGTTTAAATCCAATAGTGCATAAATTTCTATTTTCCCAAAACAAAGGACACTTCAATACAGATTGATAAGCAAACAGAATAATGACCACAACTGAGGAAAATTTCTCCAATATCAACACCTACATTTCAAAAACTATAACTTAAGGAAATCTTCAGTTGATATTTTCAAGAACCTTTACATGTACTGACGTGCTCCTCCTTTTCATGAAGCAAAGTTTCCTAGAGCTCACCTGAATTCTGACTTTGGAGAAATGCAATTCTATCTTTCCATAGTTCCTCTTGATCCAACTTGGATGCTACATCTGATTGGCAGAACTGCCATCCTGGTTGTGGAAAAAAATGGAATTTTAGGTTCTGTGTATTTAACATATCATCAAATCCAGGGAGGGTGACTGTTTTGTTTCCTAGGCTCCTTAAGCAAATACCATGAAATGGTGTGGCTTACACAATGGAAACTTATTAACTTATGGATTTGAGGCCAGGAAAATTTCCAAATCCAGTCATCATCAAAGCAATGCTTTCTCCCCAAGATAGTGCCATTCTGGGGCTGGCAGCTGGTGGCCCTTTGTCCTTAGCTAATCATGGGACAAGGCACATGGCAGTGTCTCCTGGTCTCTTCCATCTCTTCTGGGTTTTGTTGATTTCAGCTTCTTACTTCTGATGGCTTTCTGTCTGTGTCTGAGTTTTATTCTCTTATGAAGTATTCCAGTAATACAAATAAGACTCATCCTGATTGAGATGGGACACAGCTTAACTGAAGGAAACTCATCAAAAGGTCATATTTACAATGGGTTTATAAGCACAGGAATGGATTAGATTTACATATTTTTCTGGGGTACATACAACTTCAAATCACCAGAATCCAAGCTCTAGATCTCAAAATGGTGCATTATTTCTATAGGTAAAATACTCATTCCATTACAATATCTCAGAAACCTTCCATCATTTCAGAAACAATGCTTAGTAAAAATTTTATGAAAATTAGATATTGATGTGGTCTGTCCTGGGGCACAAGTCCCTTTTGTCTATATACCTGTGAAAGCAAGTGAAAAAGTTATCTGTTTCCCATATACAATGGAATGGAGGTGCAGGAATAGGATAAACATTTCCATTCCCATGAGAAGAAATTGAAAGTGAAAGAGGGGCCATGGGTCCCTGTGCTGGTTTGTATATTTATGTCCCCCAGAAAAATCCATATTCTTTGATGCATTCTTGTGGGGGCAGACATATTAGTGTGGATTGGGTTGGAACCTATTGATTCAGTGTCCATGGAGATGTGATCCACCCAACTGTAGGTTATAACTCTGATTGGATAATTTCTGTAGAGGTGTGGCCCTGTCCATTCATCATGGGCCTTGTTTAATTTATGGGAGCACTGTAAAAGCTCAGACAGAAGGAGCTTATAGCTAGCTGGAGCTGAGGCAGACATTTTGAAGACAGCTATTGAAAGCTGATGCAGACATTTTGGAGAAGACCATTTTGAAACACAACCTAGGAGCAAGCAGATGCCAGCCATGTGCCTTCCCAGCTAACAGAGGTTTTCCAGATGCCAATGGCCTTTCTCCAGTGAAAGTACCCTTTGTTGATGGACATGTTATGGCCTTAAGACTGTAACTGTATAACCAAATAAACCCCCTTTTATAAAAGCCAATCCATTTCTGGTGTTTTGCATTCTGGCAGCATTAGCAAACTAGAATAGTCCCAAATAATTCTGAAAGCCTGAAAGGCAAATTCCATTAGATTTCAAAGTCTGAGAGTTATCTATGGAATGATACTTTATCCTACAGGCTTGCTCAAGCAGCAGTTCCACCCCTTTCAAGGGCTTTCCCTGAACACTGGGGTAAGACCCCATCCTCTGAGAACACTGGGATAGTGGTCAGACTCTCCACATTCCCTGCAGCACAGTGTCTGCCCTTTAAGAACAAGGGGTGGCAGCCCTCTTCCAGGACAATTGGGTAGAAGGCCCAGTTCTTCAAGCACTGGGACAGACTCACCCTTTCAACACACATGGGTGGACCCACTGTCTTGGCCTGAGAAGATGTCTTTTGTCCAAACATCAGCTTCCATGGCTCTGCCTTGAAGTGATTTTTCCTTCAGTTTCTCCCTTTTCTTTTTCCATTTAGTCTAGGCTGGCAGTGGTTTGTTTCATACAGTCCTTGCAGAAAAGATGTTGGGTTTCTATGTAGTATACAGAAGTACAAATCATCAGTCAGAAGGACTTTGCACAGATCCTTCCTGAATAACTGCACTTCCAATCCTGTCTTGCATGGAGATTGCTGACTGGGGTCATGTTCACTTAAACCCTTGCATGAAGCACTCTTCTCTGGGCACTTACTTTTCAGAATTTCATAATATTCCAAATCATATTTTTCTGGTTTATGTCTAGTTGTCTTTTCAACTTACCCCATTCATCTTGCATTTTGCTATAAGCTACAAGAAGAAACCAGGATGTACTTTCCACACTTTGGAAATCTCCTCAGCTAAATATATAACTTCATCACCCAAGTCCTGCCTTCCATCTTATATCAGAACTCATTTTCACCAAATTCTATGCCACCTTAACAAAGATCACATTTCATCTATTTTCTGATAATGTGTTCATCATTTCTTTCTAAGACATCATGAGAAATACCTTTATCAACCATATTTCTACCAACAGTCTCTTCAAAGCAATCTAGGCCTTTCCTTCCAAGCTCCTCACAATTCTTCCAACCTCTACCCATTTACCAATTCCAAAGTCATTTCCACATTTTTTTTTTTTTATTTCTAACAGCAGGACCACTTTTCCTATGGTTGCAAAATTTTCATCCAATGCATTCATTGGATGGAAGAATGAAAATTTATTAGCTTATGGTTTTGAGGCCAGGAAAACATCCAAATCCAGGCATCATCCAGGCAATGCTTTCTCCCCAAGACTGGCAATCTTGGGCTGGCAGCTGGCAAGCCTTGGTCCTTAGTTTGTCACATGTGAAGGCACATGGTGAAATCTCCTGGTCTTTCTTATGTGTTTCATCAATTTCAGCTTATTCTGATGGATTTCTCTCTGTGTTTGAATTTTATTTTCTGATAAAGGGCTCCACTAATAGAATTAATGCCTTTCTTGATTGAGGTGGGACACATCTTGACTGAAGTAACCTCATCAAAAGGTCCTCTGTACAATGGGTTTAAATGAACAAGAATGGATTAGATTTAAAGACATGCTTTTCAGCAGTATATATAGTTTCAAACTACTACCATGATTAAAGAATAATAAGGTAAACATTGAAGGTCAGTAAAGGGAGCATACCTAGAACACAGAATATTGACATTTTTTACCATCAAAGGGTGACTTCTTGACCTTGTGCCCAAATACAGTGAGGATCTCTGTTTGCTGAAACTCAAGTTCAGAGATACTGAAGAACTCTCTGTATTTTCAGACAGGGAGAAATTTTATGTTTTCACAATAATTCATTATTATTTTCAAAAGGATCCAATAATGTAAGCCTCCTATGACAGTTTATATGAAAAAGGATATGCCTGTTGTTTTTACTAGTTTAGCCTGAATCCATACCAAATTCCCAGAGCAGAATAACTATTTAGGGCACATTTAATCAACTTATTGATTCCTTCAGAAAATATTCATTGAATTCCCAGCACTGTGTGGACCTTGACTAGAAGAAAATCATGAAATTTGTGTTCAAAGAGATTACATTCTACTGGGGTGAAAAGATAGATATAAGTAATAAGTACAAAAAAATTCCTTTTAGGTCATTGTTCCTGTTGTAAAATGATATATAATATTATATATATATATATAAAGTATAAAATAAAACATTAAAGAATGTAAAACAATATGAACAAGCTGTTCTAGATGCTTCTTGAGAAAATAGAGGAATTTATAGAAAAATTTGAGAGAATCAGCCACTGAGACCAGATAACTGATACTCCACAGCATTACATCTCTGAACAGCTTTCTCTGGGATGTTTCCAGCAGTGCCCAATCTTCCTGTGTGAAGTCTATAACTACATCTTCCAAGTTCACTAACTACTGAAAGCATCACAGATTCTTCAGCTCAGAGGGTGCTGTATCTACCAATGTCCAGAGTAGGATGTTGTAGAGAACAACACTGAGGGAGTGGCAACTGTTTACAGAGTTTGACTCTCAAATCAGATCATTCTCAGTCCTGAAAGGTCATTTGCCTTGCACACACAGAGACACATAGGCACAATGAATATTTAAATTTCCATTGTAAAAGAATTATTAGAAGTTATGTATGATAAAATCTGGATATTTGCTAATAAACTGGTCATTATAACTTCCAGATGGTGCTACACAATTTGCATGAACATTCGTAACTAAAACACACTTTTCCACCAATTTCAAGTAAATTTACCAACTCATTACATGGCATACAATATACATGATTTGCATTTTTATATCAAAACTGTGGTTAGATTATTGCTTAAAGACATTTTCAAAATGTGCAAATATGTCTCAATACTTTAATAAATTAGAAATTTGGGAAAATAAATGACTTCTCTTTTCCTTCTGTTCCCTAACCCTCACTTTTCCTCCTCTCAACAATGCACAGCATTGCACTCTAGCATCTTAATGCTCTATTGATTGAACTAACCTGCTGAGACATCAGCCTCTACTGACTGTAAACTTCTGCTCTTCTTATCTCTTTCACATATATTCACTGCATGCCATAGCCAATTGCAGGCATTAACATGATCAATGAGTGCACTAATTCTCCAATGAGGAAATGGGCTGGATGAGAAATAAATCTCTCTCATCTCTCCAGTGAATAAAGAGCCTTAAAAGAGTTTGGAACAAATTTGTGTTAAATTGGAAAGGGATTACTTATTGATGAACCCCTAACCTACCATCACCATCCCAGAGGACTGGATAAATTTTACTGCAGCCTGATCCTTGACTATATCCTAAATGAAATTAGAATATCCATGTCCATCTGCTGACAATGGAAGGGGAATTTCAGTAGGAAGAATTCCGTACTCACTAATGGTTACATTGTGAATAGCTCAGCTGACTACTGTCTTTAAGTTTTCACTCAGAACTAGATAAACAGTAAGTAAACAAAGCAGAAAATGGAGAAAGGACCTGTGAAACTCTGGTCTTGTCACAAATTTCCAAACCCACCTGCCATGAATCTAACCCTTTCACCTGGAAGTAACCTGGCCCAATCAATAGGAAAATGAAGTGTGCTCCAACAGAAATAGGGGAACCCTGTGCTGCTTTAAATCCATTATGCATCCCAGAAGAACCATGATCTTTTAATCAAAACTTTTGGGATGGGCCCTTTGATTAAATTTTTCTATGGAAATGTGACACACCCAGTTGTGGGTTGGAACTCAAATTATATTTCCGTGGAGGTGTGAACCTGCCCACTCAGGGTGGGTCTTTATTGCTTTACTGGAGTCATTTACAAGAGCTCACGGAGAGAAAGAGCTCAGAGAATCTGAAAGAGACATTTTGGAGATAAACTAAGATATGTAATACCAGGTTTCCCCCAGGAGAAGCTAAGATCTGAATCAGATGGAGTTGCAGACAGAAGGATGATTTGAGATGCTAATATAAGGGTAGAAGGCCAGAATTTGCCTCAGAGAAGCTAAGAGGGGCCCCCCAAATGATTAGAGAGAAACACTGGGAGAACAAACATGGATGCACAGGAGCTGAGAGAAGCTAAAAAAGAGAGAAGCCCAGAGACATTTTGCAGAAAGCCATTTAGAAACAAGAATCCTGGAGCAAAGGATAAGCAGATGCCAGCCACTTGCCTACCCAGTTGAGAGAGGTGTTCCACATGTCATCAACATTTCTTTACTCTTGTTGATGCCTTAGTTTGTGGACACTTTTATGGCCTTAGAACTGTAAATGTGGAACCTAATAAACCCCCTTTATAAAAGTCTATCCATTTCTGGTATCTTTCATAACAGCAGCCTTAGCAAACTGGAACAGCCCCCTATCCCAGTATCAAGAGTAAGAAGGTCTTCACAACTCTAAGTAAAAAAGAAGATATGAATACTTTCATTGTAAAAACAAGAACATGAAAATCATTGAGTTTTTCTCCCTGGTCCAAGATCCTTGCAGATTTGGAAAGGTAGCTATCAAATTTATTTGGAAGGGAAAGTGGCCCTGAATTGACAAAAACATTCTAAAAAAGAACAAAGTGGAAGGACTTACACTTCCTGAATTTAAAGCCTATTATAAAACCACAGTGTTCACAACAGCATGGTACTGGCACAGAGATAGACATATTGATCAATGGAATTGAATTGAGAGCTTGCTAACAGATCCCAGATCTAATGTCAAATGATTTTTGATAAGGCCTCCAAATCCACTGAACTAAGAATTTTGTATAGGGGCTGTTCAAAAAATTGGGCTGGGAGTACTGGGTAGCCATATCCAAAGGAATGAAAGAAGACCACTATCTCACACCCTACACAAAATTAACTCAAAATGGATCAAAGAACTCAATATGAGACAGTAAAATAAAAGATCTAGAAGGTAAATAGGGAAACACCTTCAAGACCTAATAATGGGAGGTAGCTTCTTATGCCTTACAACCAAAGTAGGTTGTTGGAACTTTTATTGGAATTGCAAAACAAAACAATGGAATAAGAAAAACATATATCCTAAAATAACTACATTGCTTCCAGTATGTTCCTATCATACCCCAACAAAATTAACAAACCATGGTCACTCCTGAGCATTCCCATATCATTAAAGATTACCCTCAATATCTTATCTGCTCTAACTAGATTACCATTTCCCCTTCACTAGTTGCTATCTATCTCTAGACCCCTATATTCTACAATATAAGACACATGACCTCCAGAATGACCTCTTGATTCCACATGAAATTTCTCAGTCCCTGAAACATTACTTTGTTTCATTTCTCTTCCCCCTTTTGGACAAGAAGTCTTTCTTAATCTCACAATTCTGGGTCCAGGCACATCCCCAGGAGTCATTTCCCACATTGCCAGGGAGATTCATCCCCCTGGGAGTCATGACCCATGTAGGGGGTTATTGTGATTTTGATTGGCATTTCCCTAATAGCTAGTGAACATTTTTTCATGTTTTTTAGCCATTTGTATTTCCTCTTCAGGAAAATGTCTTTTCATATATTTTGCCCATTTTATAATTGGACTGTTTGTACTATTATCATTTATTTGTAGGATTTCTTTATATGTTGGATTTCAGTCTCTTATCTGATATATGGTTTTCAGATAAATTCTCCCATTAAGTTTGCTGCCTCTTCATCTTTTGAACCAAGTCCTTTGAGGCATGGAAGCTTTTTATTTTGAAGAGTTCCCATTTATCTTTTTTCTTTCATTCTTGTGCTTTGGGTGTAAGGCATAAGAAGCTACCCCCTATTATTAGGTCTTGAAGGTGTTTCCCTATATTAACTTCTAGGGCTTTTATTTTACTGTCTCATATTGAGTTCTTTGATCCATTTTGAGTTAATTTTGTGTAGGGTGTGAGATAGGGGTCTTTCATTCCTTTGGATATGGGTACCCAGTACTCCCAGCCCAATTTTTTGAACAGCCCCTATACAAAATTCTCAGTTCAGTGGATTTGGAGGCCTTATCAAAAATCATTTGACATTAGATCTGGGATCTGTTAGCAAGCTCTCAATTCAATTCCATTGATCAATATGTCTATCTCTGTGCCAGTACCATGCTGTTTTGAACACTGTGGTTTTATAATAGGCTTTAAATTCAGGAAGTGTAAGTCCTTCCACTTTGTTCTTTTTTAGAATGTTTTTGTCAATTCAGGGCCACTTTCCCTTCCAAATAAATTTGATAGCTACCTTTCCAAATCTGCACAGTAGGTTGTTAGAACTTTTATTGGAATTGCATTGAATCTGTAGATCAGTTTGGCTGGAATTGACATCTTAATGATGTTTACCCTTCTTATCCATGAACATGGAATATCTTTCCACCTGTTTAGGTCCTCACTGATTTCTTTTAGTAAAATTTTGTAATTTTCTGTGTAGAGGTGTCTTACATCCTTTGTTAACTTTATTTCTGTGTACTTGATTTTTTAGTTGCTGTTGGGAATGGATTTTTTTTTTTCTGGTGTATATGAACATTACTGACTTTTGCATATTAATTGTGTATCCTACAACTTTGGTGAATTTCTTTATTAGCTCAAGTAGGTTTGTCATCAATTTCTCAGGAGTTTCTAAATTTAAAGTCCTATCATCTGCAGATAATGGCAGTTTTACTTCCTCCTTTCCAATTTGGATTATGTTTCTTTGTCTTGGCAGATTGCTGTCACTAGAACATCTGGCGCAATGTTGAATAACAGTAGTGATAGCAGACATCTTTTTCTCATTCCCAATGTTAGGGGAAGGCTTTCAGTCTCTTGCCACTGAATATTCTGCAGGCTCTGGGTTTTTCATATATGCCCTTTATCATATTGAGGATGGTTCCTTCAATTCCTACCTTTTGAAGTGATTTTTATCAAAAAAGGATGCTGAATTTTGTCAAATGATTTTCAGCATTTATTGTGATGAACATTTGCTATTACCTTTCAGTTTCTTAATGTTTTCCATTACATTTATTGATTTTCTTATGTTGAACCACCACTGCATACCTGGAATGAACCCCACTTGGTCATGGTTTATGATTCTTTCAATGTGTGTTTGGATTTGATTTGCAATTTTTTTTTGAGAATTTTTCATCTGTATTCATTAGGGAGATTGCCCTGTAGTATTCCTTTCTTGTAGTATACTTATCTGGTTTTGTTATTAAAGTAATGATAGCTTCGTAAAATGAGTTAGGTAGTGTTCCTTTTTCTTCCATTTTTTAAAAGAGTTTGAGCAAGAATTATGTCAGTTCTTTTGGAAAGTTTTGTTAAATTCCCCCATGAAGCCACCTGGCCGTGGGCTTTTATTTGTAGAAAGCTTTTTGATGACTGATTGGATCTCTTTACTTGTGATTGGTTTGTTGAGGTTTTCTATTTCTTCTTGAGTCAATCTAGGTTTCTCATGTGTTTTTCAGTAAATTATCCATTTCCTCTAAATTATCTACTTTGTTGGTGTACAGTTCTTCATAATATCCTCTTATGATATTTGTTATTTTTTCAGGATCCAAAGTAATGTCCCCCCTCTCATTTCTGATTTGTTTATTTGGCTCTCTTCTCTTTACTTTGTCAGTCTACCTAAGGCTTTGTCAGTCTTGCTGATCTCAAAGAAGCAAATTTGGTTTTTATTCTATTGTAGTCTTTCTCCATAACATTTTTTTTTTTTTGCTTTAATCATTTTTATTTCTTTTTGTCTAGTTTGTTTAGGGTTAGTTTGCTGGTCATTCTCTAGCTTCTTCAATTGTTCAGTTAGACCTTTGGTTTTAGCTCTTTCCTCCTTTGTAATGTATGCATTTACAGCCATAATTTTCTCCCTCACCACTGACATTGCTACATCCCTTAGGTTTTGTTCTCATTTTCAGTCATCTCTAGATATTTACTGATTTCTCTGGCAATTTCTTCTTTGACCTACTGGTTGTTTAGGAATGTGTTGTTTAACCTGCAGATATTTGTGAATGTTCTAATGCTTTGGTGGATATTGATTTCTAGTTGCATTACATTATGGTCAGAGTATGTGCTATGAATAATTTCAATCTTTTCATATTTATTAAGACTTGTTTTGTACCCCAGCATATGATCTATAGCCATTTCTGTTAAAAACTCATTTTCATGGTCTTTAAAATCAGGCTGTTGATGGTGCCTGCAAGGAAGAGAAAAGTGCCTAGTAGGAGGGTGTGTGGTGATCTTGGTGCTAAATCCAGGTTCTTCAGCTGCTAGGAGGCAGAGTGGTATAATTGAAGGACAAGTGCTTGTGCATCCCAGTTCCCTGAGTTCACTCCAGGGTCTTCCCCTTTAAGTCATTACATCTTGCTGGGTTCAGCATGCATTTTCTTTACATTTGTGCTCTTATGTTCTCCCTCTCAGGGTGAATTTGTGAGAATTGAATGGGTCCAAGGGAAAGCCCTAGGAACAAATTCTAGTACTAATTTGCTGCTCATGAAATAGTAGATTTCTCAGTCTTTCTTGAGACTTCTACTTTATCTGTCTCCCCCCACTAACATACAGGCCCACTGATGCCCATTCAGATCCATGAAAAGTGGATAAAGCATCTAATTTATAAGATACTGATCTTTGCTGGAGGACTGACAGGTTAATATAAGGTCTTTCACATATAAATCCAGGAGTTTCTGTCACAGAGTTGTATTTGTGGAGAGGGTTAATATGGGAAGATAATCCACTGTAGTTTGCTGAGACAGCATTACCTATTTCTTTGTTCATGGGACAGTGACAAAAACATGTCAGAGTTGTATATACATGGGTTTGATTCTGTCTCTAACTGCATAATATTGAGCATCTCCTTTTCATGTCTGAGCCTCAGTTTTCTGTTTTGTTGTGTTTTTGTTTTTACCAAAAGTGGATTCTATGACCCATGGTATGGTCATAAAGATTAGTAAATATGTTCTGTAATAATTATGTTTGAATTAAATTTGAGTGGGGGAAAGCCATAGAGGAGTTGCATATACATGGCACAAAGAGATGCTCAATATATGAGCACTTCTTTGGTGTCAGACTTAAAATTCCCATCAAGGTAACCAAAATACCAATTAGTTTATTATGATCCCACTGGCTCTCCCCCCTGTGTTTTGTTGTTCACACATAACTGGCGATAAGCCTAGAATAAGATTAAGGCAGAATGTTTGGTATCATTTGGACTGAACTCACAAGTATGAATGTGGAGATATGGTTTCACTTCCTGAAAATGTCTACTTTTCTTTCTGAAAGAAACATCAGAAAACTAAAGCCACACACACAAAAATGTCAAGATCCCCGCTCCATATCCCAGACATCCTCTACCCTAATAATGATAGGCTATCTTCTTCCTTTCAGCCCCAGGTCATCTTTTACTTCCAGGAGGAGATGCTGGGTAAGGAAGAGGTATGTGAAACAGGTCTGGGTTAATATGTCTAGTATAGAGAGAATTTGAAGAATATTTCATTGACCCTGACCAGCTACATGGTTCCAGGAACTTCTATTGTTATCCATCTTCTCTTTTCTGAATATAACAGTAGTTTGTCATTAGTAGTGCAGAGTTTCAGAGAAAATGTGGAAATTTCATTTCTTTGTAACTTAGGAGTTTAGATTCTTAAAGAGTTAAATAATTGTTATGAAATATGTAAAAGTAATGTGGCAAATGGCTTATCCTGAGAAGGCTGATCTTTCAAGGTGCTGGCCAACCTATATTTTGAAAATTGTGTGTCAATGTTTTTTAGTAGGAGAAAGAAAATGGTTATTTCTATCAATACATTATTTTAATTGTGTTGTGTGATTGTTAGGCTCATGTGTCAACTTGGCCAGGTAATGGTTCCCAGTTGTTTGGTCAAGCAAGCACTGGCTTGGTACTTGGAGGACACTTCATGGACTTAAAATATCAGTGAGTTCATTACATCTATGGCTGATTACATCTATAATCAACTGAGAAGTTTGCCTTCAGCAGTGAGAGATATTTAATCATTTGAAGGCTTTAAAAGGAGAACTAATGACTTCAGCAGTCAGGGAGAGAATTGTCATCTCTGTTTCTAGAGGGTAGCTTCTCCTGGAGAATTCTTTGAAAACCATCAGAGTTCCCAGGTTGCAGCCTACCCTGCAGAATATGGACTTGTGCTTTTCCACAGTCACATGAGACATTTTTATGAAATATCATAATGTTTACAGGTATCTCCTGTCAGTTTTGTTTCTCTAGAGAACCCTGACTAATACATGTTGGAAATTGATTTAGTAATATTTTTACACAACACATATTGTATTTTAACTAAAATTGTCTTTTACTTGGGTTTTTTAAAATCAGAAATAACTAGATAGAATTAAAACTAACATGCATGAAGAATAAATGTTTCCACAAAGATAGTCATAGTTATTTAATATCATTCAAAATATACTTATGCTCTTGCCTTTTCTTCCATTCATGTTGGAAAAACATTCAGATGTTTCTGTGGCTTTGCTTTCTCTTGAATTGTCATGTGAGATGATTCCCAAGCATCTCCATTTTGTGAAGGAAATTTTTTTTATTATTCATTTTATTGAGATATATTCACATACCATGCAGTCATACAAACCAAATCATACATTTGATTGTTCACAGTACCATTACATAGTTGTACATTCATTACCAAAATCAATCCCTGACACCCTCATTATCACACACACAAAAATAGCCAGAATAATAATTAAAGTGAAAAGGAGCAACTAAAGTAAAAAAGAACACTGGGTGCCCTTGTCTGTCTGTTTGTTTCCTTCCCCCACCTTTCCAATCATCCATCCACAAACTAGACAAATGGGAGTGTGATCCCTATGCCCCCCCAATCCCACTGCCCCCTTCATAAGCCACATTTTTTATACAATTGTCTTCAAGATTCATGGGCTCTGGGTTGTAGTTTGATAGTTTCAGGTATCCACCACTGCTACCCCAGTTCATTAGAACCTAAAAAGGGTTGTCTATATTGTGTATAAGAGTGCCCACCAGAGTGACCTCTCAGCTCCTTTTGGAATCTCTCTGCCACTGAAGCTTATTTCATTTCCTTTCACATCCCCCTTTTTATCAAGAAGATGTTCTCCATCCCATGATGCGGGGTCTACATTCCTCCCTGGGAGTCATATTCCATGTTGCCAGGGAGATTCACTCCCCTGGGTGTCTGATCCCACATAGGGGGGAGGGCAGTGATTTCACCTTTCAAGTTGGCTTAGCTAGAGAGAGGGGGCCACATCTGAGCAACAAAGAGGCATTTGGGAGGAGGCTCTTAAGCACAATTATAGGGAGGCCTAGCCTCTCTGTGAAGGAAATTTTTTAATTAAATTCAGCTTTATTGAGATATATTCACATACCATACAATCATCCATGGTGTACACTCAATTGTTCATAGTACCATCATATAGTTATGCATTCATCACCCCAATCTATTTTTGTACATTTTCCTTACATCAGAAAGAATAAGAGTAATAAATAAAAGTAAAAAGGAACTCCCAAATCATCCTCCCATACCACCCCATTTTTGTTTAGTTTTTGTCCTTTTTCTACTCATCCATCCATACACTGGATAAAGGGAGTGTGATCCACAAGGTTTTCACAATCACACTGTCACCCATTGTAAGCTACATCGTTATATAATCATCTTCAAGAGTCAAAGCTACTCAGTTGGAGTTTGATAGTTTCAGGTACTTCTAGCTATTCTAATACATTAAATCCTAAAAATGGTTATCTATATAGTGCATAAGAATGTCCACCAGAGTGACCTCTTGACTCCATTTGAAATCTCTCAGCTAGTGAAACTTTATTTCATTTTGCATCTCCCTTTTTGTCAAGAAGATATTCTCAATCCCATGATGCTGGGTCCATATTCACCCCTGGGAGTCAAATCCTGCATTGCCAGGAAGATTTGCAGCCTTAAGAGTCAGGTCCCATGTAGGGGAGAGGGAAGTGAGTTCATCTGCTGAGTTGGTTAATTAGAGATAGAGGTTCATATCTAAGCAACAAAGAGGTACTCATGGGGAGACTTGTAGGCACAATTATAAGCAGCTTTAGCCTGTCCTTTGCAGTAACATGTGTGAAGGATAGTAGGGTCTTTAAAAACTCACCTGATAGGTGAATCATTTTCCAAAATCATAATCAACCCCAGTCATAATTTCAGTCATTCCTGTCAGCCCAATTGACTTTAACCAACCTCCAGACAAATGAGTAAGACCAATGTAGGCATCAGGCACAATTGAACCTCCATTGGCAGACATGGCCAAAACTGGAACTTCTGAGTCATCATTCTGCCTGCCCACATCACCTATGTAATTACTACTTATTTGCATATGTCAGCTGAAGCATTGCATCTATTATCAGATCTCCAAGTTCTGTCTTTATACAGCAGATCCAATATCAAGATCTATAATTATATACCTGTATAATTTTTAGTAATATCTGATATTTTTCACATCATTTCTTTGAAGACATTAACCAGGTCTCTTTTGGTCACAATGTCTCAACCTCAGCATATTGCAATTTAAGGCCAGATAATTCTTTGTTGTTGGAGGCTGTCCTCTGCATTATAGGATGTTTAGCAGCATCTCTGACTTCTACCCACTAGATGCCAATAGTATCATTCCCATCCCCTAGTTATAATAACCAAAAAGTCTCCAAACATTGCCAAATTGTCCCCTGGAATGCAAAATTGTCCTTCACTGAAAACCACTGATTTATATCATATTCATGGCCCTAGTGATTAACAGTGTGAGTGGAGCAACAAAACCATCTCTCAATATAAGATGGAGTGATAAATGCATGGCTATACTGATGCACAAATAATATTGAGTATGTTAAAATTCCCAAAAGCTGAAGTCAGTACAGCTAACCCCTTCAATCACCACCTGTTATATCAGATTTGTTTTTCTTGACAATAATCTTTGGAGAAGAGTTGTGGCAAACTCCCCTTTTATCCTCTTCCACAGAGCTCCAGTTAAGTACATTGATAATAAGCCTAAAATGAATACTGAAAATACAATGCTGCAACAAATGTAAGATGCACCTTGGTAAAGGGAGCCAGCAGATTTTCAGTGCCCCAACCTCTGTTTGTCAATTTCTGCATCAAGGTTAAAGCTGAGAACAGAAATCTTCAAAATGCATAGTCTTATGTTTAAGGCCAGCCAGCATGAATGAATTGGAGCCAGGAAGTTAACCAGCAATGTCTTGACTTCCAAACCCTTTCCAAATTCTTTTCTGTCCTAAATCCCACTCCTAGAGTTGTCTGCATTCCAGGTCCCAGCCTCCTGGCCCTGCCTCAGAGAACTAAACATATGTATCTGGTGTTCTTGCTAGTTTTCCCTCACACTGCATTCTACAGCCACTCTAAGATGGAGAGCTTTCCGCATTGCAGGCAAGTAAGTTCAGAATCTGGTGTAAAATATTCCAAGTTTCCAAACCAGGCTTGGCTACTCTTCAATTTTGTGGTCTTGAGAAACTGACATGATTTCTCTAAGTTTCAATGCCTTCATTTTGGAATGAAGTGTGGTACTGAGTATTGATAAAGATTATCATGGAAACAAAAAACCAAGCAAACCTCAAGATAGATTAGTGATTGCCAGAGACTGGGGAAGGGGAGGATGGAGGAGTGATTGCTTATAGTGTACAGCATCTCCTTTGAGGGTAAAAAAAATGTTTTGGAATTGTATAGTGATGATAGTTGCACAAAGTTGTGAATGCACTAAATGCCACTGAATTACACACTTTACAGTGGTAAATTTAATTTTATGTGAATTTCACCTCAGTGCAGTTTAATGACTTCTCAAAAATTAAATGTAGATTTATCATATGACCTGGAATTTGCATTTCTAGGTATATACTCAAAAGAATTGGAAGAAGGGTCTCAAACAGATATTGTACACCAATGTTCATAACAGCATTATTCACAACTAGTTAAAAGGTGGAAATAACCCAAACAACCATCAATGGATGAATGCATAAACAAAATGAGGTATATCCATACAATGAAATATTATTCGGCTGTAAAAAAGGGATGACGTTCTGATACATGATACAACTCAGATGAATCTTGAAATCATTATTTTGAGTAAAATAAGCCAGAAGAAAAAGGGCAAGTATTATATGAGTCCAACTATTTTAAATACCTAGAATAAACAAATATATAGGGACAGTAAGTAGATTAGACATCATGAGTGTTGGGGGAGGGGACAATAGTGAGCTATTACTTAATAGGTACAGAGTTTTTATTTGGAGTCATAAAAATTTCAGGCAATGTTTGGAAGACATGGTAACACATAATTGTGAATACAATTAATGCCACAGAAATGTATACCTAAGAATGTTAAAATGGTTATTGTATATGTGTTACCAAAATTGAAAGAGAGGGAGAGAAAAATTTAGGTCTTTCCCACTCCAATTTATTTGTGTTCCCTACAGAGAAGGAATGAAGCTTGATTTCTCCATGGCAGGTCACCTGAGTCTGGGCTCAATTTCTCTTCTTGGGGATTTGCCCAATCCTAACATCTCAGCTGTGCCAAGTTCTGTGATTCCCTGCCCATTTACCTGGGACCTTGATTAGTTTACTAGAGCACCACATAAGCTCAGACAGAAGGAGCAAGCTTGCTACAGCCAAGAGGGACACTTTGAGGAACACACAGGAGCTGAAAGAGGAGCTGCAGTTTACAGAGACATTTTGCAGATGGCCTTTGAAAGCAGACATTTGCTCTGGAGAAGGTAAGAGAGGACAAATGCCCCAAGAGCAACTAAGAGAGACATTTTTGAAGAGCTGCAGCCTAGAGAGGAACGTCCTGAGAGCCATTTTGAAACCAGAACCCTGGAGCAGATGCCAGTCACATGCCTTCCCAGCTAACAGAGGTTTTCCAGAAGCCATTGGCCATCCTCCACTGAAGGTCCTGATTGTTGACACCTTATCTTGGACACTTTAAGGACTTAAGACTGTAACTTTGTAACCAAATGAAACCCCTTTATGAAAGCCAATCCATTTCTGGTGTTTTGTGGAAAGGCAGCATTAGCAAACCCTAACAGATTTTGATTCCCTGGAATGAGACTGAAGATTCTGTGCTGGGGAACTCCTGAATCTTGCCTGTACTAACTGGAGAGCTTAGGAAATGCATCATGTCTCCTTGAGACTCCTCCAAGTTGTGGCAGTTACTCAAACTTTGTTTTGAGGACCTTGACATTTTTGAGGAGGAATGGTCAGGCATTTTGTAGAATGTCTTTCTGTTGGGATGTTTCTGATATTTTTCTCATGGTTAGACTGAGATTATGGGTTTAGGGGAGAAAGAGCACAGAGGTAACCTGCCATTTTTATTACATCATATCAAGGGTACATACTGTCATCATGGATATGGCTGCTGGTGTTGACTTTGAACACCTGGCTGAGATGTTTGCTGGTTCTCTCCAGTATAAGTTTCCCCAGTCCCCACATTTTCTGTACTGAATTCTTTGGAAGGAAGTCACTCTATGTATCCCTTATATAAGGAATATGGAGCTATGCTCCCCCTTCTTGAGTTCAGACTTCATTTGCAAACTCTGTCCTCAGGGTGGCTTGGGCACTATTGTCTCTAGAAGGGTGAACCCCAAATTTCCAGGTCCTTTCATCTGATGACATTTTTTACACCTTTGAACCCTGATACAGTTCCTCATGTTCTCTGGATACCATCTCCCCCTTTTCCCAATAAATGACTGTTATGGCTTTAGAGGGCAAATATATGTCTCTTGCAAACCTTATCTTATCTAAGCCCCATGGATTGCCTGTTGACTCAGATCTGCCTTCAGGAGTTTGGGATAGACTGTGGGTTCCATGTTAGTAAAAAGGGATGCTTTCAACTCCCATAGTTCTGAAGCAAGAAGAAAAACACCTTTCCTTCTCTTTGCAGGGATCCAACACAGGAGGTAGATACAAAGAAGAAAGAAAAATCACACTAAAAGCTCCCTCTCTTCTCTTTCAGGCTTGTAGGACCAAACCTCCCTCTCAGCTGACCAGAACCTTGCTGTGATGCTGGTAAAGAATGTTTTCCTCTATTGTGATTCAGTGCATATCCCATTTGTCAAGTTTTCACTGGCCAAGGAGGGAGGAGCTGACATGCCACAGCACTAAAATTGGGGAACCAGGCCACTTTCACCCTGGGCCCTGTGATCTCCAGCTTTGCAGGGAGCTACAGGTCTTATGACTGGCACAGTGGCAACCCCTATGTACAGTCAGCCCCAAGTGATGCCTCTGGAAGTTGTTGCAGGTCATACAGCCCAGCCCAGCCCTCTCTCCTTCCTGGGGCTCCATACTGGTGGCTAAGGTCCTTGTCACCAGGCAGGAATAGGAAGACATGAGAAATAATACTGGGATAATACTCTCTTGCTCAGAGTACTGGGAAGAGAGAAGAGTTTCCCACCCACAGCATGAATTTCCCACCCTTTGAATGCTTGTGATCTATTGAGAAAGAAGAGGTCAATATCAAAAATCACATGTTATCAGGCCATGTTGAGATGGTAGATCATCAGACACAACCTAGGATCTCCTGCTTCTCTTTTCCACATGTTTACTTGCATCTGAGTGTCCTTAAACTAACCTGTAGTTCTAAAATTTACTGAGAATGGTTGACTTGGGTTTTTGGCTCACAGGAAGGAATCTCAAAAACTCTATAATGAGACCATTTTGTCTGTTGTTTACATACATCACTCAGCCCAAAGAGAAAAGACAAGAGTTATAACAGAAGAAAGCAGTTGGCAATTTCTAAGCAGGGCAACCACATTCATGTCTCACATCTGCCTTGCCAAAAAACATCACATCAGTCATTTGACAAGCTAAGAACCCAAGGTTCAGAAAGTAGAAAGAAATGTGGGAAACAGCAATTTGGAGAAAGAGAAGGTGGGTTGCTCTGTGGAAGGAATGTAGTCACTGCCCTGCTCCCTTCCTCTTCCCTGTTCTCTTAAAATGTCTGTGTTTCCATCACCCTTTCACTTGACCTGACATACTTGTGTAGACAACTCAAGTCAGACAGTGATCACCCAAGGGGGTCCCCAATTGGACTTCTGGAGCCTCTGTTCTCTGTTGCTAGCTAGGACAGAAAAGATCTGCTTTTGATTTGTATTGTTTACTTTTTTTCTTTTTCATTGAAACATTTAGAAAAATGAACTTCAACAAAAGTGCTGAAATTTAAAGATGGAAACAGGTGAAGAAGGAGGGTCTGATTACATAGCTGATAAATAAAGGGAATGAATTAACTGGGATTGTCTTTTATTTCATTATTTAATAATTGTAAATATTTATGCATACAGCAGAGTTATAAATGCATAAGTATAGTTAAAGATTAATAGTATTCAAGTAACCATCACCCAAAATAAAGAAATATGGTTTGCAAATGCCTTATGTCTTAAGCATGCTATACCCCCATGTGATCATCTTCCAACCTCCCTGCTGGGGGGCCAAAAACAATAAAACAGGGTAATGATTTTGGGATTGATCATTCCATGGTTTTCTTGCTCATTTTAGCATCTGCATATCCCTAAACAATGAATTGTTTACTTTTGGTGCTTTCAGAATTTATCTAAATGGACCATAGTGTTTATGTTCTTTTGTGACTTGCTCTTTTTGCTTATTATGTTTAAAAAATGAATTAATTTTGATTATTGCACTTGCAATTTGTTAATTTACACTGCACATAAGCACTCTGTTGTAGGAATGTGCATTTTAGCCAAAGCAATGCTGATACAGGTTTGCATTTTCCACTGTTTTTGCTATCATAGACAATGTTGCTATGGAAAGCCTCATGAGGTTTCCTGTTGTTTCTGTGCATGTGTGCTCCTTTAGCAAAGAAGTAAGTAAATTTTTTCTATACTGTGCTGGAAAATATTTTCAGTTTTGAGGGCCTTATGATTGCTGTAGCAAATAGTGCTGTCATTGTAGTGCTGAGGCAGCCATCGGCAATGTATAAATGAGTGAGTGCATTTGTGTTCCAACAAAACTTTATTTGTAGACACTGAAATTTTAATACCATATAATTTTCATGTGTCATGAAATTTATTCTTCTTTTGAATTTTTTCAACTGTTTAAAAATGTAAAATAAAAAAATTCCTAGCTCAGAGGCCATATAAAATAGGCAGCAGATTAGATTTGACTGGTTGGCCACACTTTGCCAATCACTACCTTAGCATAAACCTTTCTGGGCAGAATTGGTAGTCTATAGGATTTGTGCAGAATCATTGGCATTCCATGATGCTGAACTGTCTTCCAAAAAGATTGTACCAATTTGTACTCCCACAAGAAGTGTTTGAGGGTGTTTTTGCCTCCACAAGGATTGTGTTGATAATGTGGGTTTCTTTTGGTTTTCCAATCTGACTATAATGAGTTGTAGCATTTTTCATGGTTAAACAAACTTGAAGACCATTTTCCTCACCATCCTCTGAGGCTGGATAGTGAATGAGGCTGGGCAATTTATGATCACTGTTATGTGGGTAGAATAATCAGTTGGGGTCACTGGTCTCTAATGTGGGTAGCTTTTACTTTCTGCACTTTAACTTTTCATGGATAGTCTCACTAACAAGACTGTGTGTCATGAGGAACTGAGTGTTGGCTTTCTTGTTCACTACCTTACTCATACTTTCTAGAACTAAGCATTATAACATATACATGATCAGTGAAAGACAGGAGAAATTGTATAATGCAGAACCAGGAGAGGAATTACATTTCTATGAAGGAGAGTAGAAAAACCATCCATCTCTTATCCATTTGTTTCCCTGACTCTTAGATCACTGGGATTCCCAAATTCTCACCATAGATTCTGGATTAAATGAATGGTAAGCAGGAACTCTTAACTCCAGATGATGAAGCTGACCTCAGTCCAGATTCCTGAATTTAATATTCAACAGTAAAAAGAATACATCATTGGTAGGAGTCACATGCTCAATCTGAGGATTGGATTTTTAAACCAGAAACTGCCCTGCAGTTGTGTTTGGAGTCATTTAGGTGGGATCTGAAGCTGGGGCTGGGAGTCACTCATAGGAGAGGCATGTGGACAGCAGGGGTTTCTCTGCACTTGGCTTGTACATCATGCACAAATCGCTATGTCAGATCACACCTTCCATTTGAGCCCACGGTGTCAGTACAGCTGGTTCTTTACCCATGTAATAAAAAGAAGTCATTTATGTTGCTGCAAAGGAGAGGCTAGGCCTCCCTATAATTGTGCCTAAGAGCCTCCTCCCGAATGCCTCTTTGTTGCTCAGATGTGGCCCTCTCTCTCTAGCTAAGCCAACTTGGCAGGTGAAATCACTGCCCTCCCCCCTACATGGAATCAGACACCCAGGAGAGTGAATCTCCCTGGCAATGTGGAATATGACTCCCGGGGAGGAATGTAGACCCAGCATGTTGGGATGGAGAACATCTTCTTGACCAAAATGGGGAAGTGAAAGGAAATGAAATAAGCTTCAGTGGCAGAGAGATTCCAAAAGGAGCTGAGAGGTCACTCTGGTGGGCACTCTTACGCACAATATAGACAACCCTTTTAAGGTTCTAAGGAATTGGGGTAGCTGGTGGTAGATACCTGAAACTATCAAACTACAACCCAGAACCCATGAATCTTGAAGACAATTGTATAAAAATGTAGCTTATGAGGGGTGACAATGGGATTGGGAAAGCCATATGGACCACACTTTCCTTTGTCTACTTTATGGATGGATGAGTAGAAAAATGGGGGAAGGAAAAAAACAAACAAAGGCACCCAGTGTTCTTTTTTACTTTAATTGCTCTTTTTCACTTTAATTATTATTCTTGTTATTTGTGTGTATGTGGTAATGAAGGTGTCAGGGATTGATTTTGGTGATGAATGCACAACTATGTAATGGTACTGTGAACAATCGAATGTACGATTTGTATGACTGCATGGTATGTGAATATATCTCAATAAAATGAATTTAAAAAAAAAAAAAAAAGAATACATCATTGTGGTTGGAAACATATGTGTCATTTCCTAATCAATGCTTAAGCTTGTAGCCACAAGATTTACCACTGAACAGGAGTGGAACTTTCACCACAAGGCAGGCCAAGTGTATGTATAAACAATTATAGAAGGCCAGAATATTTCCAATCTACTGCACAGGGAAGACAGCAGAAAGGAGGTTTAACTTTTTAAAAGCATTTTTATTCATAAAGAGGAAATTTAATATTTTCTCAAGCAGTACTCAGAGTGTAATAGTGGGCAGAAAAGACTGAAGAAAACTCCAGCTGTTTGTCTTTTCTATTCTGGTTCCCAGGAGCTTCAAGGAAACTCAGGAATTGGTGAGTACATTGGAGACTGCAGGAGGATAAATTGCCATTTAGAGGGTCACTGGTAAGACTGAGACAGTTCTATTGAAGCTGCTGCCAACACAGTTACTTGACCTCACCCTGAATTTTTCTTATCAAATGACTCATAGGCAGGGCAGTTCCTCCACTGTTGACTTATACTGTCCTCTTATCTTGGAAGGAGGGATTTCAAGAATAACTTTGATTTATTATAATGGATTTCTTTTTATGTGAGAAAACAGGTATTCTGAGCTCTGTAATTTCACTTTTAAAGCCTTGAGAAGAACATGAGTTCCTGCAGACCAAATGACAAATAAAAGGGAAAAAAAAACTTTCAGAGAGAAACACTATCTCAAGAAAGTCATCCAATAGTGGAGATATATTTCATCTGTTTATTAGAAATTTCACCCCTCATATTCCCCAGGTACTCACAGTGCTGTACCCTTTAGCATGCAGGAGAGAATAACTCAAAAATATATAGGAGATAATGGAAGATCCTGAATAGATGGTAGGGTTGCAGAGATAGGCATCCAGCAAAATTGCCAAGTAGGTGTTGATGAAAAGCAAACAACCTCCTCATAATCTCATTCTTCCATAGTTACCAGATCTATCCTGGGACCCAAGCTTACTAACTGATGAATATGGCTCTCCTGGAGGAGAGGTCAAAGCGAGCTGAAAGTTTCAGAGGATGAGCTCACTGAGGAAAGGTCAGTGTGGGCCACAATGCAGCACACAAGTAAGTGAAATGAGCTGTGGGTGTAGGATGGGCAGGATCAGTGATCACAATCGAATGGTCATTTTCCCAGGTAGATCTGATCCATGTTCACGCCATCTTTCTGGATATTGCTTGCAATTTTCCTTCTTTATCTATCCAGGTTTTTCATATGCTTTTACTCTTCCTTCTCAATTTTTCTTCTTTTTAACTTCTTTGAAATGTAAAATATAACAATGTATAGGCATGTCTAAGATATTCAGTAATCACCCCTTATCCATAAGATATGTTTCATTCTTCCATTGTCTTATGAGATTTCATCCTTTAACTCTTCATCCTTGTCTTATGGATTTCATCCATTTCTATGGAACATGAATACAGGGAAAACTTAAATACTGGAATATGTTCACTACTATCAATTAATTTATTGTTTCATTTACTTTTCAGAATATTTATATTATGTCACCATTCTGGGATTTATGATTTTCCACTGGGCCCCTTGGTGGTAATAAAGTTCTGAAATGAATCTAGCAAAATTGCATCATTTGGTTAGATTCCAATTTTATAATGCTGGTTCTTCAACATGGAGAATTTAATGTAAAAGCAATTTTATAAAATCTTGTGTATTGAATTAAGAAGGCATTTTTTGTATCATTTGGTAGGATTCTGGTTGCAGCATCAAATAAGTTCCAAAGTCTTAGATTATGCTCTGTCTTCTTTTATCACCTTCCATAACTCTGACTTTTGACCCTGATGACTCCTTATTACTTCCCAATTATTGTGACTGGAGGACATAGTTATGGGAAGCTACACAATTCCAGGGCAGCAATGAATGTGGGATCTTTTAGCAGCTCTGACCCCAAGCCCAGTTGGGCCCAATTTAAAAAACATCTAATTTATGGCTGACTAGACAAGAAAATCACCCAGTCCTAGATCTGAAAACTTTACTTAAAGCCCTTTTGATTAACTTGTATACAGAAATACTGGTTACTGAGGAGACACTGGATGGGATATTATCTCTAAATTCTTGGGAATGTGGTTTATAAAATTTTCCAGAGAAAATAGTTCAAGTCATAAGCCCATGTGATGCACATTTTTGAACTAAGACTTCTCTTTATAGCCAGTATCTGGGGGAAAGATCACTTGAGCAAAGTAAAGTACCCAGAAGGTCTGCTCTTAGAAAAAGCAGCTCTAGAATTGCTCCAATCACCAATTCAGAAATATCATAGGAAAGCTTGGCTGTGTCTTTGAGTCTGAAAGCAAAAATTCCTGTACGAAAAATCAAAGACCCAGATATCTTTCAGCATGGTTTGAGTTAGCAAGACCTGGGTTTGATTAGGGTCCCTGCTTTAACAGTTGGGTCTTCTTTATTTCTCAGCCTAAACAGGGCTGGGTTCCCATACAGGGTGTATTCCAAAGAAAGGATCCTTGCACTTTTTGCACTTTCCAGCAGATGGCACTATTCAGTAACTTAATCACCCTCAGAGGATAGTCTGCCTCTTCCCTAGGGTGGGGAATAGCTTTCAGACCCAGGGCTGGAAACATGCTTCTGGACAAGTTGTCTCAGTCTCTTTGTACCTCATTGATTTGGGCCTTGAAATGTCCTCCCGTGTCCATCAGGTCTTCAAACAGTGAGGGCATTTTTCACCACTGTGGGGCTTTAAAATCTGTGTCCATGGTGAAAAAGGTCCTGTCTGCCATTTCAGTGCCTTTCCCACATGGAGACCAAGTGAGGGGTAGAGGAGAGGACCTCTAGTCTCAGACAGAAAATTCCTACCTGACATTTCTTCTTTCTTCAGTTCAGCTTTTGCAGTGTCTTTCTCCAGTCTCCATCCTCTTCCAGAGTTTTAAACCATTCAGAATTATCATTTTTTTCATTGAGTCTCTGGAGAGAAGTTTCCAGTAGCTGTTTACATCACCATGTTGATAACATCCTGCTCTAAGTCTTTTTCACAAAGGGAAAAATTGAGGAAATATCATTTTCCTTAGATTTTGGAAACATTCATCCACACATCTCACAGGGATTCATAAGGAAGTCTTCTGCACTGAGATTTAGCAGCCCACTGCTAATGAAGAGGTAGATCAACAAGAGACTCCTCATCACACTGGGGAAAAGGAAACCCACAAAGATATTTGCAGCTTACATGAGGTCTTGGCTTAACTGAGTCCTTACTGGGAAACAAAGCTATAACATAGCTAATTAAATTGTGTTTATTCTGTTTTCAAATCACCATGAAGGCCTTTAATAGCCTATAGTTTATTCAAACTATATTGAATTCCAGGAAGAAGTTAGTTCAAATTTCAGGTATTTAAGTCTCTCTATGGAGAGGAACACATGGCAGGGAACAGGGAGATGCTGGGTCCCTCAATCTGACAACATGCAGGAAACTGAAGTCTGCCAGCCACCATATGAATTTGGAAGAGGACCAAGCCTCAGAGAAGACCACATCCTTGAACAATAACTGGATTACAGCTTGGTGAGAGACACTGAAACATAGGACTCTGAAGCTAAGCCATGCACAGACTCCTTACCCAATGCTATGAGAAAAACATGTATTGTTCTAAGTCACAAGTTTCAGGGAGATTTTTTAAACAGCAATAGCTGATGAATACACCAATGGTACATTTCTGACCTTTGTCACTTTCAGGTAGACCTGTGGCCTCTGTGTCAAGCGATAGTCTTTCCTATGCCTAGTTCTCAGTTATGCACCTCTGTGTCAATCCCATCTCTTTTCCTTGTGCAGATCTAAAGCTGTAGAACAGAATACAACTGCCCCCAGTGCCCTTTCATGGCAGATTGTAAATTGTCATCTACCAAAAGAAGAGATTAGGTCTTATTTTTTCCTAGTGATTGGCCCAAATAATGTTACTTAAATATCTAGCATTTGATCAGTGATAACTAGGTACAGGCACAATTCTGAACACTCATCCTATGTTATAAGCACTACAATTTATTAAGCTTGGGATCTGGATACAAACCTTGTCCAATATTTGATACCATGTAAGTTTGGTTCCTTTTTATATGTGAGAAATGGATGCTACAGAGCCCATATTTTCTCACTATTACCAACTTATTCACATTAGCTTCCTACAGCTGCTGGAACAAATTAACATGAACTTTTTAGTTTAAACCATAGAAGTTCATTCTCACAGTTCTGGGGGTTAGAAATCAGAAATACAAGTGTCAGCAGGGCCATGATTCCTTTGAAGTGTTTAGGGAAGAATACTTCCTTGCTTCTTCTAAATTCTAATGGTTAATGGCAATCCTTAGCACTGTATGGCTTGTGGCTGCCTCACTCCAATGTCTGCCACCAACTTCACTTAGCCATTTTTCCCTGTGTGTGTCCAAATTTCCTTTTCCTTATAAGGCCACCAGTCATTGGATGTAGGGCCCCTCTTATCCAAGACAAACTCATTGTAACTTGAGTATATCTACAAGACCATATACTTCCAAATAAGTCACACATGCCAAGTAGACATGAACTTTTGGAGACACATCCCAACCAAGTATCTTCATCTAAAATTCTCAGCATGCCATTTAGTCCATCTGTTTCTAAGATTTATCTAATCAAATATGCCCAGAGTAGAACTTTGAGAACATCTAAACTCTGCTATATTTCATAAAAATGACTTGATGTAATTCAGTCCTCCCAAAAGACAAATTTGAGAATAAGAACCATTTTGTTTCCTTTTACCTTGAGTACCTGGTTGAAGCCTGTCCACAGATTCAAATATTTCTCCTATATGATGCATGCAAGAAGCATGGCCATGGCTAGGGTTTCTCCATCCCAGGATTAGTTTCTACTTACACCACTTTCTGGTGATTCTGGTGCCATGGTTGATTTGCTCACAAAGTATCTGCAACAAGGAGTCACTGATAAAGCTTTGACTTACTTGCAGAAAGCTCAGGTTCTAATTTGATCTAAACACAGAGCAGAGATTCTTCCAGAGACAAAGCCAGTGATAATCTTTCTGGAACCTGTGAGAAAGACAGCAAAGATGATCTACTAAAAGGTATGTAAGGAGAAATTTTAACAACTAAGTGTATGGAGGGGAAAATATTTGAAATGGTGACAGTGTTATGGATGCCTGATGGCCCAGACCTACCTCACATTAAAACAAGCATTGGTTCCAAAGCACTCATTCCTAGTCATGACACCATGCCTCCCGCTTTGAATGTTCATCAGGCAGGAAGTCCAGCAACAGGGAGAATTCAGATCCTAAGCTACAGAGAGTAGAAGTGATTCTGAACTTTTCTCAATGGAATTTGACATAAGATTGAAGATGTGAGAATGAGGAGAGTAAAAGTGAATTCTTACCTCTCAAACTAAGAATGTAATTCTGATGCAGAATCATTTCCCACCTGAAGTGAGATTTTCTGTAAATTTTGACAGTGCTTGAGGTGGAATGAAGAATACATCACTTCAAATGTATTTTTCAAATGAAAAGACATTTCCTTAAATTGTGCCACTACATCCTTCACAACCTCTTCTGAGATTCATGGAAACAGAAAACAGTTCCTTCATGACCATTATTGAAGAGAAGTTTTATTCTCATTGGAAAGTCCTTTGTATTTCAGCAATTCTGTTTCACCTCCATTGACATCTGGCAGTTGAAAATTGTCTCCAGCTCCTTGACTCTCTTTTCATTCAAAAGACCAAACAAGAAGTATCTCATGGATCAGGCTGGGGTTCTTTAATCTTTCTCCTGTGGAGAACAGTTTCTCCACATCCCCAATATCCCACCTGCAGGTCTCCCCATCTTCTTCCTCCTCACACCCCAGAACATAGAACATGGCAGGAAGAAGCTGCTGGACATTGACATATATGAAGCAGTACCAGTCCTCATAGTCTGTCCCTCTGAAGGATAGCCTTGTCCAGGAAGGGACAGAGATCACTGTCCTGTATCCCAATCCTCCTAAGGTCTTCTCTATCAAA
Source organism: Choloepus didactylus (assembly GCF_015220235.1). NCBI lineage: Eukaryota > Metazoa > Chordata > Mammalia > Pilosa > Megalonychidae > Choloepus > Choloepus didactylus. The sequence goes on from NC_051310.1 coordinate 195,279,511, forward strand.
CAACATTGTCTGTCCAAATGCCCTTGGCAGCCAGGAGTGCTGTTGAGGCCCACATGTACTCTGAAAAAAAAAGAGTGGAATTGGGCTTGTTATAGCAGCATCATTGAAATATAAACTGGGAAAACAAAGAGACTTCAAGGTGGTCTGAATTCAGCCTTGGGTGCCAATTAAGCTACCTTAGGGTGATAGTAATAATGTGGCAAACCACAATTCCAGGGTTACAGGATGATTTCCTTCTAATCCCCCTGTCTCCCTTTTGTAGACAGGCATTGCTACCATGAAAACTGGGAAATAATATAGAGTGGATAGTGCTTAGAAGGAAGGGAGGAGTAATACATGGTCAAATTTTGATGGAAGAATTGAAGTTACTATGGAACTGGGAAGATATACAGAAGAGGATTGATAAAGTATTCTGAAATTTAGGGAATAATGCAGACTGGGAGATTCTCTGTTACCCTTTGGGGAGGGTCAGCATAGTTTAAAGTTTAATAGGAGATGTCAACCAGGACAAGTAGAATGTGCAAACAGCTGGTCAGCCCACTGGGATATACCTAATTTAAAGAGTAGGCAAAAGAACATGAGCTCTTAAAGAATTTATAGCCCTATAGAAATGAAGAAAATGAAGACAACATAATTGACATGGAAGTCAGAAATAAGGTATTAAAATCTAAACTGGGCAGGTGATACTAAACATTTGTTCTATAGTAGCTCTGAGTCTATAACTTAGACTTTCCATTTTCAAGTAAATTAGTTCATCCTTGGGAGGTTTCTGCTAGATCACACTTAATGTCTCAGTAATAGTCTGATGGCACAGGTTTTAGAACTGATAGAAAGAGAAGTAGAATGGTTTTAGATATCTGATGGAAATTTATACAAGTGGAAGAAAAATGCTTTTTTAAAAGGCCATCATTATTAGGTCATCAAATGGCAAAGAGAAGTTTTACAATTTTACTCTAATGAATGTATGAGCCATAATCATTTGCTGAAAAACCCTGCAATGAAATCATATATCTCCACACAGATTTCACTTTTAAATCCAGACAATTCCAGTATCACATGGAGTAGCAAAGGAATTGAGATACTTTTTTTCCTATAAGTAGAGGCTGTGGATTCCTGGATTTTAAAAATCCTTAAATCCTAAATTTGTCACTAGTAAAATAATTGAAATTTAAAAAATATTCCCAGTCAACATCTAACCTATTAAGTCAGAATCTCTGTGGGTAGGACCACACAGAAGCAGTGATTTTAAAGTTCTCTATGCAGTTTCATAAGCAGCCCAGTTTGAAATTCACTGCTCTAGAACAGGGATTGGCAAACTATGGCTCACAGACCATATCAAGTCTACTGCCTGCTTGTGTAAATTAAGTTCATTATAACACAGCCATGCCCATTTATTTACTATCTTCTATGGCTGCTTTCACCCTAGAACAGTATAGATGAACATTTGCAACACAGACTGTGGCCTACAATGCCTAAAATATTTACATCCCTTTTACAGGAAAGGTTTGCTAACTCCTGCTTAGAAGAACATGTTGATTTGAGGAACCTTTCTTTTAACATAATAGACTTGGATGAATTTATTCTACCTGGGAAAGGAACTGGTAAAAGTAACCAATTAAGTCATGAGAACACACAAAATGCTGGGATAGGTGGGAAACTAGCCAAGAGCATGAGAGAGTATAGGGAAAATGTTAGTGTAGATAGTAGAAGAGAGAAATTGACAGAATCCCTGAACTTTGTCCATTCCCACCCCTAGCCTGTGTGAATAGGATTTATATTCAATACAACACAATAAGCACAGGGTCAACCCATTAGACCACAAAGAAATTTCAACAAGTGTATGTAAAACTCCTACAAGTTGCAATGATATTCCTGATGTTTCTAAAACCATGAGGACTTAATTCTTTTTTTTAAATGTCCAGTGTAGACTGAGTTCTAATTACCCAGGATTGAGCTTCTCGCTAACTTGGACAAATCTGTGAGGTTCATCTTTTTCAAGATGTTTATAATCACAATCATCCAATAGTTTGGGGAGACATTGATCAGAATCTCTGCCAGTTGCTTGCCACTACCTTCTTCCACCTCAGACCATGGGGTCTGCTGTAGCTCACCTTTCATGGGAAGGACTCAGTAGAGATTTGAACTTTCTTAATTCATCAGTGTTCAGCTGCTCCAAAATAGGTTGCAGATGAAACTCTTAGTATAGAGATGTCATATTTTCCTGTGTGAGACCCTAGATTTCAGGGTTGAAGAAGAATTAGGGAGAGTGTGGGGCAGGTGAAGAAAAAGAAATCACTAAATCAGTATCTTTATATAAAAGATCAGTTTTTGAGGTATCAGGAGTGGGGTTGTTCTTACAAACTTGGGAGAAACCACCCCCACCCAACAATAGTAAAAGTCATGCAGGATTTTCCTTCTACTTTCTGGTCTGGCATAAATGATTCATATAAATAAATGATATTGTAAGTGAGATATCAATATTTAAAAATTTGAGCCATACTTTACACCATACAACTAATTTAATATTGATTATGATCCTAATTGTGAAAGGCAAGACAAGCATCTAGAAAGAAAAATATAATATCCTTATGTCCTTGAAGTAAGATATTTTAAATGGGATAGAAAGTGTATTACCCATAAAAGTAAAGGCTGGCAAACCACATTTGATTTTAAATTGGGAATCTGGATTCATCAAAATGTTACCACTGAGAGCAAAGTGCAGGCCACAAACTCAGAGGATACGTGTATCAGATGCATTTTTTAAAAGGATCAATATAAGGAATTTGAACAAACATATATGAAAAAAGGTAGGTGTTTTCAATGGAAAAAGAAAAAGATTAGTACAGGTGCATCACCAAAGGTAATGCCCAAATGGAAATAAGCACAGGGGAAGGTACTCAACTCATTAGACCACAGAAAAATGCAAATTAAGAACCTAATGATTGAGGACTACACCCCCAGAATGTTAATTAAGCAAACATCATTCCACCTTGTATGTAATGTAGAAGAACCTGAACTCATACAGTGCTGGCAGGGGTTAGGTTGATGAAACTACATTAGTAAAAACCATCAAGTTTGCCAAAGTTAAATATTCACATGTACCTTATGCTCTAGCAGTTTTACTCCTGTATATAATCCCAAATAAATTACTATAGAGATGTCATATTTTCCTGTGTGAGAGCTTAGATTTCAGGGTGGAAGAAGATTTAGGGAGGGTGTGGGGCAGTTCTATTAAAAAATAATAATACATGAAAGTCTATTCAGAGTACTCCTGTTGATCACTTCCTATAGTGTAGACCATAACAGGAGAGATTTTTCATGCAATAATATGGAAGACTCACAGAATATCCAAGAAAAGCCAAACAAAAAATATCCTACAATTTAATTTATATAAGTCCACCACAAAGTTAATCTATGGTAGTTGAGGTCAAAATAATTATTATCCTTGGGATTTTTGACTGGGAAAGAAAAGAGGGGACGTCTGTGGTGCTGCAAAAGTTGTCTATTGATCTGGTTAGTTATTACATGGGTGTGTGACAATATACACCCCTAGCCTGTGTGGATATCAAGAATTTATATTCAATACAACACAATAAACACAGGGGAAGGTGCTCAACTCATTAGACCACAGAAATTTCAACAAGTGTATATAAATCTCCTACAAGTTTTACACACCCAAATAGTCACTAATCAGATTCATGTAAGGTGATACATTAATATATCTTGATATTTATAATATTCCCAAATAGAGGTTGTATTTACATGGACACACAAATGCACAGATAATGTAAATATGTCAAGAAATTAAGGGAAAATACTGGTATTTTACTTAGAAGTGACACAATTAAGGCAAAGGACAAAATATGATTGCATAAGATAGTCACATTATAGACATAAACCCTGTATCTGTATAATTTCCCTCACATTTTTCTGTAATCCCTGTCTTTTTAAGGAGATATTATGCCAATTAACATCTGAGTATTTTCTATGTGCTGGGCAGTATTCCAAACTCTTCCATAGACCATAAGTAACCCTTGTAACTCTTACCAGGAAAGTTCTATTACCCATGATACGTATGAGGAATCTGATGCAGTAATTCTCAATGTGCATCTCTTGATCTGCAGCATCAGTGTCACCTGAGAATTTGTTACAATTGCAGATTCTCAGGCCCCACCCCAAACCTACCAAGTGAGAAACTTTGGGGGGGCAGCAATCTGTTTTAACAAACCCTCCAGGTGACTGTGATAAAAGCTAAAGTTTGAGGACCACTGAGGGAAATTGAAGGCCCAAGTTCACATAGCTACTAAAGCTGAAGCCAAGATAATCAAGACAATTTACCCCATAACCTGTGCTCTCCTTGCTCAGCACACAGCCTCAGCCAAACAAATATTAAAGCAAATAAAACTCCTTACATCCTCAGATGGTAAATAGTCAAAACTTAGGAATGATTCAAAAGATGCAATAGACTGTTTAATAAGTATGAGGGTGGAGGGGAAGATAGCCAATCAGAAGAATGATTATGCAAAGCATTTCAATGCACAACTGACTATAGGCTAATGATCATTAGGAGCTATTTAACAATATTCATGCTAAAATGTTAAGTAAGAAGAAAAAATCAAAAAGTAAAGCTACACTTAGAGTGCTGCAGTTGAAACAAGATGAAACAATGATCTTCGATAGGAAAGTATTAGAAGAATATACACCTAAAATTCAGTAATTTTCTTTGAGCATCAGTACCACAGGTGAGTTTAACCTTTTAGTCTCTTTTCTTGACTCTGTCCTGGATCAGCATTCATTTGATTTTCTGAGGAAAAAAATTGAAAGAATGGGTCAGCCAGGTCGTAGAGTCATCAGACAAGGAACCCAATGTGCTTGTTTTGATTTCTTTTAGTTACTATCTTTGAAAAAAGCATTTCAGGAGCATGATGAGGTTAGAAACCATATTTGACTGGACCAAGAAAATTGGAGTGGTTATGATGTGGAGATCATCAGCATTTTACAGAAACTTGATTGAAGAAGTTAGGACTTAGAATCCAGATTTAAATGCCCATGAGGTAAGAAAGGGAGGGAATTCCATGGAAAGAATTGCCATGGCAAGGGAAAAGTGATGTGTAAAGCAGTTTTGAATATAAAGACAGAACAAAACAAAAAACACTATATCAAAGATGTCACTTAAGATAGGCTGAAAGTCACCATATGGGTCTACTCATAGCCAGCTAGGTTTAGTGTTGACAGCAACTAAGTATGTGTTTGGTCAACTAATCAAGGCAGCCCAGACAGCAAAAGTTGCACAATGGTTAGGTGTGAGCCCTGGGCGCCTTCCACATTTCCGTGTTTTGCAAAACCAGGCTGCAGATCAGACCATACCTCTGGTTGCTGTCCCCTCCCTTTCCCCATTTTCACACCACTTGCTTTGTTCTCATCCATCACTGCCTCCTCCATTTCCTTCAGATGTTCATTCCCTCATCCCTCACCTCTCTTGTTCAAATGCACAATCAGGCTTACCAAAGTTATAAGATAAACTATGTGTAACCTCTATTGGCCAAAGTTCATGTATCTTACACTCCTGGTTGGCAAAAAGCCCTATAATAAGAAATCCCACCACCCAACCGCATGCTTTCCCCTCCAAACAGCTTTTCTGCTGGCAGGGGCTGCCCTGTGGCTTCTCTCAAATAAAACTTTTCTTTAGTATCTGCCCACTTGGCTTCATTGTCTGTCTTTCAAACCAAACTACCTTACATAAAATGTTTGAAAATTCCACTCCAAATGCAAATTTTCAAAAAGGACACAGTAAACAAGACTTTTCTGTGAAACTTCCTGGTAATCAGCCACTGCATCTTGCTCCAAATGCCCTTCCCCCAGCTATATATATTCCAATCCTTAAAAGGACACTAAAAACCCACTACTCACTTTTCCATTGGCTCAATGACATTTCCCCTCAAATCCTACCCCTGCAGGCCCCCAGGTCCAATCACCATTTGACCCATTAGCTAAACTGACCACCCCTAGTAGCTGAACAGAAATACAGCTCTCCTTTTGTCTCTAGCTGGCTGAAGATTTACTTCAGACCCTGCCATGCCAATGGCACTTTTCTTTCTGACCCCTACCATGCTGCTGCTCAAATAAAACTTTCCTGCTTGAAAGCTGATTGGTCTCCATACCCTTTATAACTGTGTGCCCCCAAATTTCTGACAATATCATGACTGTATTAATGTCACTAAATTTTCCACTTTAAAATGGCTAAAGTAGCAAATTTTATTTTTGTTTCATTTTACCACACTTTAAGTCTTTTTATAGCCATAGGGTAAAACAAGAATGTGAATACCCAAGCCCAAATGGCAACCCAAGGCAGTTTGCTGTGGGATCCTCAGGGGATGGTGCATGGCAATGAAGAACATAAATCCCAAATGAAATCAGAGAAGGAAACAGTAGGAATTTCTAGTTTGGCAAAAATAAAAATGAACAGGTTCATTTGAGAATCCTCAGGGTGGGGAATACTGCATTTGTTCTGCTTCCCCCACTCACCCTGTTCAAGAAAACATAGAAATAAATTTAATTCTAGTTTCCATCCAAGCACCTGTTCAGCCCACCGCTATCCATGAAATGGTTCACTGCAAGGAACGGAAAGGCTCATTCCTGAGTGGGTGCCTTTTGATTGCAGTGAGAGGTGAACTCCCTTGCTTAGATCATTCTTTTGGTCCTTGACATTGTGACAGAGGGTTTTTTCCACCCACAGTGCATTGGGGAGAAGGACAAATCCAGGAGCCAGTGACTTGAGTATATTCATAGGCAGTTAAAAGAGCCACTTGAGATGTAGCTTTGGAAAATGAATAGGAGCAAGGGAATTGATGGAGCCAAGCCCCAGTGGGATTACAGGGGAAGAGCTTTACCCTAGGAAGGGAGACAAAGCAACTCATTGGAAATAACCCTGGTGCTGATAAACATAGGGACTGAGCTAGAATGAGCTGAAGAGCTTGTATCATCACTGAAACTAAGACAAAGGTATCTTCCAAGAGGAGTTAATGCACCATAGCCCTAAAACTACAGTTATTAAAGTCTTCTCGCACAATTAGCAGTAGCCCCTAGTTTTTCAGTTTTCCTTGAAGCTCTGTCACCGCAGGTGTTTGAGCAGAGAAGTTACAAACCTGTGAACTCCATAAGCACTCACCTTTAGCCTCCAAGGCTGCAGTGTTTGCATTCTGCTTTCAAGATCAAGGAGTCACAACAGTCCAATTATAAATGAAAAGACTGAAGTGTAGAGAAATACTCCACTTAAAGTTACAGTAGGAATGTGGTTGACTGTGTTGGCTGATGGATCTTTTTTGGGTGATGCAAATATTCTAAAAATAGATTGTGGTGATGGCTGGACACTCCATAGGTCTACCAAAAAAGTCACTGAGTTATATGCTTCACATGGCATAATTTAGGGTACATAAATCAAACTTTAATAAAATTCTTAAAAATAAAAAGCTTTAGAAGAAAAGAACTGCATATGGAATCACTAGCAACTGTCCCTTCCAAACTCATTTCTCATACTTATAATGGGAGAGTTCAACATGAGGACCAAAAAATCTTTCATCTCATTACATTGATTAAAGTTTGCAAAGTTAGACCAGAGTGAAGACTCAACCAATAGTTGCTTCTGCTCACTTAAAAGAGGAGACTGAGGATATAAGTAGGTAGAAGAGTGGGCACTCACCTTGGTAAGGGGAGAACTTCCTGCCCATGGCCTCTGTCCTCAGTAGGTATGGGGAAGGCAGGAGTGTGGCTGGCCAGTGAGCAGGGTTTGGTGGGGGTCTGAGGGGCCCAGTATTGGGTGTTGTCATTGGCAGTGCCTGGTTGTTTCCATGGGCAGTGGTGGCATTTGGCCACACCAGTGTCGAGGTGGTGGCCAGCCCCTCTCACCCACCACCCTGTCCAGGTACCTAGTGTGGTCTGCTGCAGAGGTTTAAGGACCATCATGTGTCATCTGCCTGCCCCAACTTCATCAGAGGTTACAGTCAGAGGAAAGCTCCAATAAGAGAGTTCTTCTGTTGGCCTAAGCTCTGTGATTGGCCCTTGGGACCCAGGGTGGAGCAGGTCCTTCCCTTCCATCACTCACACTTTCTCCCTAGGTGCCATGGCCCCTCTATGTTACTCATCCTTAATTTGGGACTCACATTGAAATCTCCTGGGCCCCTACTAAGTGATTCTAAATTAATTGATCTGTGGTGGTCTTGAAATCTCCCCAGGTTTAACTTTGTGAGGAACCAAAACTCATTGCCACAGCAGCTGCACCATTTTACTTTCCCATTTTTGCAGGATGCTATCTATGAAGTAATCTGAACTACTCTCTATGTAAGGATCAGATAGCTGAGGAGCCTTGCTGCTCTCATATACCACCTAATACTTTCTGTTCTAATAGTGAAAAACCAGTTATTTCTTTAAATATCAAAGCATATTTAACAGAACTTCTACCCAAAATACACAAAATTTCCAAATAATACAAAGTGGCAAGTTCTTACTGTAATAACCAGGACAAATGATTCATGTCCTTCAATTCCTGTAGTAGAAAATTGTAACTAAAGGAGAAGCTAAGCAAGTCCAAGCAAGAAGGGAGGGACAGTTTTTCAGAGCTTGTTAAATGCTGTGAATATTTTCAGAAAAGCAAAAGCCTTTCTCAACCTTTTTATAGATAACACATAATTATCTTATCCTCTGTGTAAAAAGAAAACAGGATAGAGCTGTAGCTGTTACTTCAATCATAGATAAGTCATGAGTAATGTAACAAGGCTGAATACAGTTTTAATCAAACATGCTTATCAACATGATGTGAAGGCTAAACTATTTATAGAATGAAATAAGAAAACTATACTGATTTAGTGAAAGTAATCTCTTCTAATTTTTAGTTTTTAAATCAGTAAAAGGTGTGTTAGATCACTCTTACAGAAGACATAGCTTAATTAGTAGAAATATTTTAAGTAAAGGTAAGTTTGAATCTTTGATAACACTGTAAATACCCCTTTTGATCTTGACTCACCTGTGGTTCACCACCTCTGATTCACGACACCACCTGTGGTTCAAACATAAAAATAGGATATGTCTTAATTGAATGTATCCTAAGTCAAGAACTCTATAAATACACTGTAACTTAGACTCATGGGGTCTTTTGATCTCATATCCAGCTGCATCTGGAAGGGGCAGAATTCCCCAAGTTTGATAATGTATCAATTTATTTTTATATCATAAACTTTTTCCTTTAGCCTTATGTGCTCCTTTAGTAAATATGTGTTGGATTTGAATTGTGCTGGGTGCTATTTATTGTCAACTATTTTCTGTCCCTATACTCTTATTTGAGTGGGAGGTTGCTTGAATGAAGCCCAAAACAACTGAATCACAACCTGAAAAGTCCCAGGCATTTTCTAATGAGGATCAGAGGCTTGAGGTGTAAAGAGATAAATCCATGACACTAAGGCATCTACTCTAGATATTGATGAATACCACATCATCATTGTGAGCATTGGACATTCTAGGAAGTACAGTGGCCACTACTACCCCAGCCCACTCAGCACCATCCAATAACAGCCCAGAAACTCCCTGGGACTGGTGGTAAGAGGTAAGAGGGAAACCCTAGAGGGAGAAATTCTCTATTTTCTTTTTTATGAACCAATCCTAAGGAGAGTCTTAGAAACAACCACACATCATTAGGGACAATGACAACACCTCTTAGCTCATGGCTCAAAAGAGGCATATTGCCATTTTGGTGGGTGGGACACAGTGGAAACCCCTTCAACTACTCCCTTCCTAAAAACACTCACTTATTTTCTGTTGTTGTTATTTGTAAATTAAAGATGGGTCATGGCCCATGTCATCTAAGTCCCCATAATTTTCTCAATTCCCACACTTCCAGACATGAATCAGACTTTGTATCTCAGTTTGACACAACTTCAGTGTATACAACTCAATATTATAGATTTGGAAAGCACTGAATGCAGAGAAACTTTTTGGTGAGCTTAATGCTAGAGAAATGAATGGAAGAGAGAAGGAAGAAGGGGAAAAGGGAATTATGGGGAAAATGCTTGCATTTGTACACCCCAGGCTTAGAATACAGAGAAGGCCTGATCATCACCTTGGTCTGTCTTGTAACCATTATCTTCCTCCTCATTCTCTTGGTCTTGTTACCAACACACCCAATGCAGTGACTTTCAGAGGACATAAGTTGAGAGCCAGCATTGAGGGTGAGGACTCACTTTGGGGCTGATTGACTGTCATATTTATTTTTGCAGAACCACCCAACTGACTGATTGCTAAAAGGCATAGAGATGAAGTTCACTGTCCCAAATACTGTATTTCTCTTTTGGATGTTCATGCTGTTCACAACCATGCACATGGTGGTAGATGGATCCCAAAGCTTAGCTCTCAATTCAGACTTACACCAGAGGACCTCCAAAGCTCATCCACTCTCTACTTAGCTTATAGATTCCCAAGACTCTTTCTGTGTCCTTGTGGCAGAATCAGCAGCTTTGAACAGAGCCCTGAACAAGTAATTTGGCAGTGAGATGGGTGTGAACAATTTGAATATCCAGGATGTGCTGGAGAGATGGAAACTCAACCCCTAGGGAAGTGGATGCTGACAGAGCTCATCTTTTCCTCTCTGGCCTTCTGATGAAGTTATGGGTAACCAGAAGTATTTGACTATGTATTTGTGTTCTAAGACTCTTCCACCATGCCTCCCCACCCTGAGGATGTCCTAAATCATTTAGTGCAAATGCCTTTTCCCTAAGATCCAGAGTGTGAATTCATTAATTTCTTGTCATAATTTCTTCTTACCATCTTCCCCATTTAAAACAAACTCACAGAGCTGCTAAATTCTTGGTGAAGTGGGTAGGTAATGGGCCACTTAAGTGATGTGGACAAGTCATTAAGTCTTTTTTAGTCCAATATATCTTATCTCTTAATGAGGGGTTGGGCCAGAGCATAGTGATTGTAAGCTTGGGATAATTTTTCTCCCCTAGGAAACATCTGGCAATGTTTGGAGGCATTGTTGATTATCACAGTGGGGAGGGTAGTTGCTACTGTCATCTAGAGTGCAGAGGCCAGTGATGCTGCTAAATACCTTACAATACAGAGAACAAATACCCTCCAATACTGTTCCAGTTTGATAATGCTGCCAAAATGCAAAACACCAGACATGGTTTGACTTTTATGAGAGGCGGTTTATTTGATTACACAGTTATGGTCTTAAGGCCATAAAGTGTCCAAGGTAATGCATCAACAATTGGGTACCTTCACTGGAGGATGGCCAATGCTGTCTGGAAAACCTTTATTAGGTGGGAAGGCATGTGGCTGGCATCTGCTTGCTCCCAGTTTGCATTTCAATATGCATTCTCCAAAATGTCTACATTAGCTTCCAACTGCAGTCTTCAAAATATCCCTCTTGACTGCAGCAAGCTTGCTCCTTCTGTCTGAGCTTATATAGTGCTCTAATAAACCAATCAAGTCCCACACTGAATGGGCAGGGCAACACCCTCTTGGAAACCATCCAACCAGAGTTATCACCCACAATTGGGTGGGGTGTATCTCCATGGAAACAACCCAATCCAAATGTTCCAAACTAATAAACACCAATATGCCTGCCTCCACAAGACTGCACCAAAGAACATGGCTTTTTCTGGGGGATGCAATACATACAAACTGACACAATCACCAACAGAAATATCCAGTGTCAAATGTAAACAGTGCCAATGTTGAAAAAACCTGGGCTAGAATATATCTAATCTTGTGCCTATTACTTCTTTTAACACCCCCACCACTTCCCCCAAAGGCATGAACTTCCCAGGAAACTGAGAATAAAAATTCTCTAGGAATGACCCATGCCAAGTTGAACAAGGAAGCCTTGAGCCAGGAACAGAAGGGAACTTACAGGAAACCCCAGGAGCCCACACTGCATGCAGTGGTATCAATGAAATGATGAAATATGTGGAAAGGTAGTATAAAGGCAATGTCTGGAAATTTTGTTCAATTGGTGAGAAAGATAAACTTGTGAACACTGTATGAGGTTTCTCTGGAGAAACAGAACAGAGAAGTGGCTCTCACTACCATAGAATTGGCATGTCTGAATTACATAGGGTAGCCCACAATATGGAAACTCTGATGAAGGTGACATGGAATTTCCTAGAAGCAGCTGGCTGAGTGAAATTGAGGAGGAATTCTTCCTACTGAAATCCTCAGGTCTGGTTGAACTCTTCCAACTGATTGAATGAGGAGTATCTCCATGTTGCTGAGGGCAGTCTCCTTTGTTGGCTGTAGAGGCAATCAGATATAGAGGCAATCAACTGGTTACTGATGCTAATACTTCTATGACATAACTTCACTATAACAATCATACCAGTGCATGCTTGACTAAACAACCACACACTTTAACCTAGCCAAGATGACACATGAAATTAACCATTACAGGCCCTGAAGAAGAAAGAGGAGAGATTAAGAAGAGCAGGGAGAAGAACAGTTCATAAAGTGTAGAGAGATCCAGTGTAGCTAGAGTGAATGAGACTAGTCAAGGGGAGAGAAAATAATTATATTAAGGATTAGTGCTGTTAACTACATACACAGTTAATGATGAAAGAAAAATGCAAGTAACTTATTTTTTAATTATTCACTGGAGACTGTTTCTTTGTCCATTATGCTACGCTGGGATTGAAGTGTGTGTATCACTATGACAACAGGGTTTCTGGGTTAAAAGCTGTCAAAGGGGAGCAGTGATGCAGTAAAATCCTTAGCAAGCCTCTGTGTTCTGATAACTGCTGTTGGGGCTATGCTAATAATTATTTTTAATTCAATTTTATTGAGATTGCTCACATACCATGCAATCATCCAAAGTGCACTATCGAGGCGGGGCAAGATGGCAGACTGGTGAGCTGTATGTTTTAGTTACTCCTCCAGGAAAGTAGGTAGAAAGCCAGGAACTGCGTGGACTGGACACCACAGAGCAATCTGACTTTGGGCATACTTCATACAACACTCATGAAAACGTGGAACTGCTGAGATCAGCAAAATCTGTAAGTTTTTGCGGCCAGGGGACCCACGCCCCTCCCTGCCAGGCTCAGTCCCGGGGGAGGAGGGGCTGTCAGCTCCGGGAAGGAGAAGGGAGAACTGCAGTGGCAGCCCTTATTGGAAACTCATTCTACTGATCCAAACTCCAAACATAGATAGACTGAGACCAGACACCAGAGAATCTGAGAGCAGCCAGCCCAGCAGAGAGGAGACAGACATAGAAAAAAAACAACACGAAAAACTCCAAAATAAAAGCGGAGGATTTTTGGAGTTCTGGTGAACATAGAAAGGGGAAGGGCCCTGAGGCGCATATGCAAATCCTGAAGAAAGCTGATCTCTCTGCCCTGTGGACCTTTCCTTAATGGCCCTGGTTGCTTTGTCTCTTAGCATTTCAATAACCCATTAGATCTCTGAGGAGGGCCCGTTTTTTGTTGTTGTTGTTGTTGTTGTTGTTGTTGTTTTTTAATCCTTTTTTCTTTTTCTAAAACAATTACTCTAAGAAGCCCAATACAGAAAGCTTCGAAGACTTGCTATTTGGGCAGGTCAAGTCAAGAGCAGAACTAGGAGAGCTCTGAGACAAAACGCAATAATCCAGTGGCTGAGAAAATTCACTAAACACCACAACTTCCCAAGAAAAGGGGGGTGTCCGCTCACAGCCATCATCCTGGTGGACAGGAAACACTTCTGCCCATCGCCAACCCCATAGCCCAGAACTGCCCCAGACAACCCAGTGTGACGGAAGTGGTTCAAATAACAGGCACAAACCACAAAACTGGGTGTGGACATTAGCCTTCCCTGCAACCTCAGCTGATTGTCCCAGAGTTGGGAAGGTAGAGCAGTGTGAATTAACAAAGCCCCATTCAGCCATCATTTCAGCAGACTGGGAGCCTCCCTACACAGCCCAGCAGCCCAGAACTGCCCTGGGGGGACGGCACTCACCTGTGACATAGCACAGTCATCCCTCAACAGAGGACCCAGGGTGCACGGCCTGGAAGAGGGGCCCACTTGCAAGTCTCAGGAGCCATACGCCAATACCAGGGACTTGTGCTCAGTGGCAGAGACAAACAGTGGCAGGACTGAACTGAAGGATTAGACTATTGCAGCAGCTTTAAAACTCTAGGATCACCAGGGAGATTTGATTGTTAGAGCCACCCCCCACTCCCTGACTGCCCAGAAACACGCCCCGTATACAGGGCAGGCAACACCAACTACACACGCAAGCTTGGTACACCAATTGGACCCCACAAGACTCACTCCCCCACTCACCAAAAAGGCTAAGCAGGGGAGAACTGGCTTGTGGAGAACAGGTGGCTCGTGGACGCCACCTGCTGGTTAGTTAGAGAAAGTGTACTCCACGAAGCTGTAGATCTGATAAATTAGAGATAAGGACTTCAATTGGTCTACACATCCTAAAAGAACCCTATCAAGTTCAGCAAATGCCACGAGGCCAAAAATAACAGAAAATTATAAAGCATATGAAAAAACCAGACGATATGGATAACCCAAGCCCAAGCACCCAAATCAAAAGACCAGAAAAGACACAGCACCTAGAGCAACTACTCAAAGAACTAAAGATGAACAATGAGACCATAGTATGGGAGATAAAGGAAATCAAGAAGACCCTAGAAGAGCATAAAGAAGACATTGCAAGACTAAATAAAAAAATGGATGATCTTATGGAAATTAAAGAAACTGTTGACCAAATTAAAAAGATTCTGGACACTCATAGTACAAGACTAGAGGAAGTTGAACAACGAATCAGTGACCTGGAAGATGACAGAATGGAAAATGAAAGCATAAAAGAAAGAATGGGGAAAAAAATTGAAAAACTCGAAATGGACCTCAGGGATATGATAGATAATATGAAACGTCCGAATATAAGACTCATTGGTGTCCCAGAAGGGGAAGAAAAGGGTAAAGGTCTAGGAAGAGTATTCAAAGAAATTGTTGGGGAAAACTTCCCAAATCTTCTAAACAACATAAATACACAAATCATAACTGCTCAGCAAACTCCAATTAGAATAAATCCAAATAAACCCACTCCGAGACATATACTGATCACACTCTCAAACACAGAAGAGAAGGAGCAAGTTCTGAAAGCAGCAAGAGAAAAGCAATTCACCACATACAAAGGAAACAGCATAAGACTAAGTAGTGACTACTCAGCAGCCACCATGGAGGCAAGAAGGCAGTGGCATGATATATTTAAAATTCTGAGTGAGAAAAATTTCCAGCCAAGAATACTTTATCCAGCAAAGCTCTCCTTCAAATTTAGGGAGAGCTTAAATTTTTCACAGACAAACAAATGCTGAGACAATTTGCTAACAAGAGACCTGCCCTACTGGAGATACTAAAGGGAGCCCTACAGACAGAGAAACAAAGACAGGACAGAGAGACTTAGAGAAAGGTTCAGTACTAAAGAGATTCAGTATGGGTACAATAAAGGATATTAATAGACAGAGGGGAAAAATATGACAAACATAAACCAAAGGATAAGAGGCTGATTCAAGAAATGCCTTCACGGTTATAACGTTGAATGTAAATGGATTAAACTCCCCAATTAAAAGATATAGATTCGCAGAATGGATCAAAAAAAATGAACCATCAATATGTTGCATACAAGAGACTCATCTTAGACACAGGGACACAAAGAAACTGAAAGTGAAAGGATGGAAAAAAATATTTCATGCAAGCTACAGCCAAAAGAAAGCAGGTGTAGCAATATTAATCTCAGATAAAATAGACTTCAAATTCAGGGATGTTTTGAGAGACAAAGAAGGCCACTACGTACTAATAAAAGGGGCAATTCAGCAAGAAGAAATAACAATCGTAAATGTCTACGTACCCAACCAAGGTGCCAGAAAATACATGAGGGAAACACTGGGAAAACTAAAGGAAGCAATTGATGTTTCCACAATAATTGTGGGAGACTTCAACACATCACTCTCTCCTATAGATAGATCAACCAGACAGAAGACCAATAAGGAAATTGAAAACCTAAACAATCTGATAAATGAATTAGATTTAACAGACATATACAGGACATTACATCCCAAATCACCAGGATACACATACTTCTCTGGTGCTCATGGAACTTTCTCCAGAATAGATCATATGCTGGGACATAAAACAAGCCTCAATAAATTTAAAAAGATTGAAATTATTCAAAGCACATTCTCTGACCACAATGGAATGCAATTAGAAGTCAATAACCATCAGAGACTTAGAAAACTCACAAATACCTGGAGGTTAAACAACACACTCCTAAACAATCAGTGGGTTAAAGAAGAAATAGCAAGAGAAATTGCTAAATATATAGAGACGAATGAAAATGAGAACATAACATACCAAAACTTATGGGATGCAGCAAAAGCAGTGCTAAGGGGGAAATTTATAGCACTAAACGCATATATTAAAAAGGAATAAAGAGCCAAAATCAAAGAACTAATGGATCAACTGAAGAAGCTAGAAAATGAACAGCAAACCAATCCTAAACCAAGTAGAAGAAAAGAAATAACAAGGATTAAAGCAGAAATAAATGACATAGAGAACAAAAAAACAATAGAAAGGATAAATATCACCAAAAGTTGGTTCTTTGAGAAGATCAACAAGATTGACAAGCCCCTAGCTAGACTGACAAAATCAAAAAGAGAGAAGACCCATATAAACAAAATAATGAATGAAAAAGGTGACATAACTGCAGATCCCAAAGAAATTAAAAAAATTATAAGAGGATACTATGAACAACTGTATGGCAACAAACTGGATAATGTAGAGGAAATGGACAATTTCCCGGAAACATATGAACAACCTAGACTGACCAGAGAAGAAATAGAAGACCTCAACCAACCCATCACAAGCAAAGAGATCCAATCAGTCATCAAAAATCTTCCCACAAATAAATGCCCAGGGCCAGATGGCTTCACAGGGGAATTCTACCAAACTTTCCAGAAAGAACTGACACCAATCTTACTCAAACTCTTTCAAAACATTGAAGAAAATGGAACACTACCTAACTCATTTTATGAAGCTAACATCAATCTAATACCAAAACCAGGCAAAGATGTTACAAAAAGAAAAACTACCGGCCAATCCCCCTAACGAATATAGATGCAAAAATCCTCAACAAAATACTTGCAAATCGAATCCAAAGACACATTAAAAAAATCATACACCATGATCAAGTGGGGTTTATTCCAGGCATGCAAGGATGGTTCAACATAAGAAAATCAATCAATGTATTACAACACATTAACAATTTGAAAGGGAAAAATCAATTGATCATCTCAATAGATGCTGAAAAGGCATTTGACAAAATCCAACATCCCTTTTTGATAAAAACACTTCAAAAGATAGGAATTGAAGGAAACTTCCTCAACATGATAAAGAGCATATATGAAAAACCCACAGCCAGCATAGTACTCAATGGTGAGAGACTGAAAGCCTTCCCTCTAAGATCAGGAACAAGACAAGGATGCCCGCTGTCACCACTGTTATTGAACATTGTGCTGGAAGTGCTAGCCAGGGCTATCCAGCAAGACAAACAAATAAAAAGCATCCAAATTGGAAAAGAAGAAGTAAAACTGTCATTGTTTGCAGATGATATGATCTTATATCTAGAAAACCCTGAGAAATCGACGATACAGCTACTAGAGCTAATAAACAAATTTAGCAAAGTAGCGGGATACAAGGTTAATGCACATAAGTCAGTAATGTTTCTATATGCTAGAAATGAACAAACTGAAGAGACACTCAAGAAAAAGATACCATTTTCAATAGCAACTAAAAAAATCAAGTACCTAGGAATAAACTTAACCAAAGATGTAAAAGACCTATAGAAAGAAAACTACATAACTCTACTAAAAGAAATAGAAGGGAACCTTAAAAGATGGAAAAATATTCCATGTTCATGGATAGGAAGACTAAATGTCATTAAGATGTCAATTCTACCCAAACTCATCTACAGATTCAATGCAATCCCAATCAAAATTCCAACAACCTACTTTGCAGACTTGGAAAAGCTAGTTATCAAATTTATTTGGAAAGGGAAGATGCCTCGAATTGCTAAAGACACTCTAAAAAAGAAAAACGAAGTGGGAGGACTTACACTCCCTGACTTTGAAGCTTATTATAAAGCCACAGTTGCCAAAACAGCATGGTACTGGCACAAAGATAGACATATATATCAATGGAATCGAATTGTGAATTCTGAGACAGACCCTCAGATCTATGGCCGACTGATCTTTGTTAAGGCCCCCAAAGTCATTGAACTGAGTCATAATGGTCTTTTCAACAAATGGGGCTGAGAGAGTTGGATATCCATATCCAAAAGAATGAAAGAGGACCCCTACCTCACCTCCTACACAAAAATTAACTCAAAATGGACCAAAGATCTCAATATAAAAGAAAGTACCATAAAACTCCTAGAAGATAATGTAGGAAAACATCTTCAAGACCTTGTATTAGGCGGCCACTTCCTAGACTTTACACCCAAAGCACAAGCAACAAAAGAGAAAATAGATAAATGGGAACTCCTCAAGCTTAGAAGTTTCTGCACCTCAAAGGAATTTCTCAAAAAGGTAAAGAGGCAGCCAACTCAATGGGAAAACATTTTTGGAAACCATGTATCTGACAAAAGACTGATATCTTGCATATATAAAGAAATCCTACAACTCAATGACAATAGTACAGTCGGCCAATTATAAAATGGGCAAAAGATATGAAAAGACAGATCTCTGAAGAGGAAACACAAATGGCCAAGAAACACATGAAAAAATGTTCAGCTTCACTAGCTATTAGAGAGATGGAAATTAAGACCACAATGAGATACCATCTAACACCGGTTAGAATGGCTGCCATTAAACAAACAGGAAACTACAAATGCTGGAGGGGATGTGGGGAAATTGGAACTCTTATTCACTGTTGGTGGGACTGTATAATGGTTCAACCACTCTGGAAGTCAGTCTGGCAGTTCCTTAGAAAACTAGATATAGAGTTACCATTCGATCCAGTGATTGCACTTCTCGGTATATACCTGGAAGATCGGAAAGCAGTGACACGAACAGATATCTGCACGCCAATGTTCGTAACAGCATTATTCACAATTGCCAAAAGATGGAAACAACCCAAATGTCCTTCAACAGATGAGTGGATAAATAAAATGTGGTATATACACACGATGGAATACTACGCGGCAGTAAGAAGGAACGATCTCGTGAAACATATGACAACATGGATGAACCTTGAGGACATAATTAATGCTAAGCGAAATAAGCCAGGCACAAAAAGAGAAATATTATATGCTACCACTAATGTGAACTTTGAAAAATGTAAAACAAATGGCTTATAATGTAGAATGTAGGAGAACTAGCAATAGAGAGCAATTAAGGAAGGGGGAACAATAATCCAAGAAGAACAGATAAGCTATTTAATGGTCTGGGGATGCCCAGGAATGACTATGGTCTGTTAATTTCTGATGGATATAGTAGGAACAAGTTCACAGAAATGTTGCTATATTAGGTAACTTTCTTGGGGTAAAGTAGGAACATGTTGCAAGTTAAGCAGTTATCTTAGGTTAGTTGTCTTTTTCTTACTCCCTTGTTATGGTCTCTTTGAAATGTTCTTTTATTGTATGTTTGTTTTCTTTTTAACTTTTTTTTCATACAGTTGATTTAAAAAAGAAGGGAAAGTTAAAAAAAAAAAAAACAAAAAACAAGGAATAAAAAAAGATGTAGTTCCCCCTTGAGGAGCCTGTGGAGAATGCAGGGGTATTCGCCTACCCCACCTCCATGGTTGCTAACATGACCACAGACATAGGGGACTGGTGGTTTGATGGGTTGGGCCCTCTACCACAGGTTTTACCCTTGGGAAGACGGTTGCTGCAAAGGAGAGGCTAGGCCTCCCTATGGTTGTGCCTAAGAGCCTCCTCCCGAATGCCTCTTTGTTGCTCAGATGTGACCCTGTTTCTCTAGCTAAGCCAACTTGAAAGGTGAAATCACTGCCCTCCCCCCTACGTGGGATCAGACACCCAGGGGAGTGAATCTCCCTGGCAACGTGGAATATGACTCCCGGGGAGGAATGTAGACCTGGCATCGTGGGACGGAGAACATCTTCTTGACCAAAAGGGAGATGTGAAAGGAAATGAAATAAGCTTCAGTGGCAGAGAGAATCCAAAAGGAGCCGAGAGGTCACTCTGGTGGGCACTCTTACGCACACTTTAGACAACCCTTTTTAGGTTCTAAAGAATTCGGGTAGCTGGTGGTGGATACCTGAAACTATCAAACTACAACCCAGAACCCATGAATCTCGAAGACAGTTGTATAAAAATGTAGCTTATGAGGGGTGACAAGGGGATTGGGGAAGCCATAAGGACCACACTCCACTTCGTCTAGTTTATGGATGGATGAGTAGAAAAATAGGGGAAGGAAACAAACAGACAAAGGTACCCAGTGTTCTTTTTTACTTCAATTGCTCTTTTTCACTCTAATTATTATTCTTGTTATTCTTGTGTGTGTGCTAATGAAGGTGTCAGGGATTGATTTGGGTGATGAATGTACAACTATGTAATGGTACTGTGAACAATCGAAAGTACGATTTGTTTTGTATGACTGCGTGGTATATGAATATATCTCAATAAAATGAAGATTAAAAAAAAAAAAAAAAAAAAAAAAAGACATAATGCTGAGCAAAATAAGCCAGGCCCAAAAAGAGAGATATTGTATGTTACCACTAATGTGAATTCTGTGAAAAATGTACAATGTTTTATACTGTAGAATGTAGGGGACCTAGAGATACCAATTAGTGGAGGGGGAATGATAATCTAATAAGAACAGATAAACTATGGAGGGTAATCTCAAGGTTATGGGAATGCTCAGGAATGATTATGGTTTGTAAACTTTCTTGGATATAGTAAGATCATGTTGGAAGCAATAGAGTTATTTTAGGGTTTTTTTTTTTCTCTTATTCCATTGTTTTCTTAGGGGTTGTTAATTTTCTTGGGGTATGGTAGGAACATGTTGGAAGCAATGTAGTTATTTTAGATTATTTGTTTTTCTTACTCCTCTGTTTGGACATGGTTTATTAATTTTCTTGTGGTATGGTAGGAACATATTGGAAGCAAAGTAGTTATTTTAGGTTATTTGTTTTCCTTAATCCATTGCTTTGTTTGAAATGTTGTGGGGTTTTTTTTGGTTGTTGTTTACCTGTTTGTTTTTAATTTTTTGATAAACAAAGTTAAAAAATTGAAAAAAATCAGTAGAAAAATGGGAGTAAAAACTAAATGACAAATAGGGTGGGATGGGGGGATGGTTTGGGTATTCTCTTTTCACTTTTATTTTTTATTCTTATTCTGATTCTTTCTGATGTAAGGAAATTGTTCAGAAATAGATTGTGGTGATGAACCCATAACTATATGATCATACTGTGAACAGTTGATTGTATACAATGGATGACTGTATGGTTTATGAATATATTTCAATAAAACTGAATTAAAAAAAAAAAACAAAGTGCACTATGAATTGCCCACAGTACATCACACAGCTGTGCATCCATCACAATTTTTTTCAATTTTTAGAACATTTTCATTACTCCAGAAAAGAAATAAAAACAAAAAAGAAAACAAATCTTCCCGTGTCCCTAAACCCCACTCCATTGTTGACTCGTATTATTGGTATAGTACATTTTTTATTGTTGAGAGAATGTTAAAACACAACTAACTGTAGTACATAGTTTGCAATAGGTATATATTTTCCTATTATTAACTTCTAGTTATAGTGTCATACACTTGTTCTAGCTCATGAAAAAGATTTCTAATATTTGTACAATTAATCATGGACATTGTCCACCACAAGATTCACTGTTTTATAGATTCCCATATTTTAAACTCCAACTTTCCTTCTGGTGACATACATGACTCTAAGCTTGCCCTTTCCATCATATTAATACACCATTCAGCACTGTTAGTTATTCTCTCAATAATGTGCTACCTTCACCTCTGTCCATTTATCCAAACACTTAAGTTCAATCTAGTTCAACAGTCTGCTCATAACAAGCAACTTCTCCCCATTCTTTAGCATCATTCTATATTATTGTAACTTATATTTCATGTCTGAGTTTACATATTATAATTAGTTCATATCCGTGAGACGATACAATATTTTTCCTTATGTGTCTGACGCATTTCACTCAATATAGTGCCCTCAAGGTTTCTTCATCAACCCATTTTTTAAAGATGGTTTTGTTCACACACCGTGTATTCCATTCTAAGAAAAAAAAATTGATGTTCCCTGTATAATCATGTACTTATACATTCACTACCATCACAACTACCTATTACAGGACATCTGCATTTCTTCCACAAAGAAGGAGGAAGAGTCAAAGAAGGTAGAGACAAAAGAAAAAGAAAAAGAAAGAAAAAAATAACAGGTAAAAAGCAATAAAAGGAAAGATAGAATTAAACTAAAGTACAATAAAAGTCAGACAACTTCACCAATGCCAAGAGTCCCATACCCCTCCCTTATATTCCTCTCTTATAGGCATTTAGCTTTGGTATATTGCCCTTATTACATTAAAGAAGCATAAAACAATGTTTCTGTGAACTCTGGTCTCTAATTTTCATTGACTATTTTCCCCCAATACCACCCCATTTTTAATACCTTGACATGTTGACAATCATTTGTTCTCCCTCATGTGAAAACATATTCGTACATTTGTCACAATTGTTGAGCACTCTAGTTTTCGGTAAGTTATACAGTCCCAGTCTTTATTTTCCTTCTTTCCTTCTTGTGTCCCACATGCTCCGAACCTTCCTCTTTAAACCATACTTAGAGTCATCTTTATTCAGTGTACTTAAATTGTTGTGCTACCAACACCCAAAATTGTGTTCCACACCTCTCACTCCTATCTTTTCCTATCCACCTGTAGTGCTCCCTTTAGTATTTCCTGTAGAGCAGGTATCTTGTTCACAAACTCTCCCATTGTCTGTTTCTCAGAGAATATTTTAAACTCTCCCTCATATTTGAAGCACAGTTTTGCCATATAGGTTTCTTGGTTGGTTGCTTTTGTGTTTCAGTCTCTTCAATATATCACACCACTGCCTTCTTGCCTCCATGGTTTCTACTGAGAAATCCACAGTCTTATCAAGCTTCCTTTGTATGTGATGGATCACTTTTCTCTTGCTGCTTTCAGGATTCTCTCTTTGTCTTTGACATTTGATAATCTCATTATTAAGTGTCTTGGCATAGGTCTATTCATATGTATTCTGTTTGGGGTATGCTGTACTTCTCAGATCTGTAATTTTATGTCTTTTATAAGAGATGGTAAATTTTCATTAATTATTTCCTCTATTACTGCTTCTGCCCCTTTTCCCATTTCTTTTTCTGGGACACCCATGACATGTACATTTCTGTCCTTCATGTTGTCATTCAATTCCCTGAGACCACTATTTTTCCATTATTTTCCCTATCTGTTCTTATGTGTGTAGGATTTCAGGTGTCTTGTTCTCCAGTTCCTGAATGTTTTCTTCTGCCTCTTGAAATCTGCTTTTCTATGTTTCCACTGTGTTTTTCATCTCTTGTGTTGTGCCTTTCATTTCCATAGATTCTTCCAGTTGTTTTTTCAAATTTTCAATTTCTACCTTATGTGCACCCAATGTTTTCTTTATATCCTTCATCTCTTTTGCCATATCTTCCCTAAACTTGTGGAATTGATTTAGCATTTGTTGTTTCAATTCCTGTATCTCACTTGAAGTGTTAGTTTGTTCCTTTGACTGAGCCATACCTTTGTTTTCCTGGTGTGATTTTGTGGTTTTCTGTTGTCTAGGTATCTGGTTTCCTTGACTACCCCAATCAGATTTTTCCAGACCAGAATGGGCTCAGGTCTTGGGGGGTGGAATATTCAGTATCAGGTTTCCCTGAGGGTGTGTCTTAGAAGATGATTTCCTGTGAGGCTCTAGATGCTGTGCTTTTCCCAGCCTGCCCAGCAGCTGGTGCCTGTCACTACTGACAGATAAAGAGGTGTAAAGAAGTGTGGCCCCTTTAATATTCAGGTTAATTTTTCTGGATTGATTGTTATACCCTGTGCCCTGGTGTATGAGTTCCAAAGGGAGGGCAGGACCTTGGGGTGGACCCAACCTCCCTCCTCTTCTGGAAGATACATTCCTTGGGGTGTTATTTTCTGCATTTGAATTACTCTTTTTTCCCTCTGACTCTGTTAACTCCACCCCTGTCTGGGTCAGAGGACTGCAAACTGAAGTGGCTGAGGCTGTCTCCACTGAGCCATTCAGGTTGAAAGAGAAAAAAGGGAAATAAAGCCCCTTTTCAGAGCAAGTCCATGACAACCTGGTTTTGCCTGTTGGCCAGAGACAATAACTGGACTCCTGGGCTCCCTCTCCTGGGGCATAGGTGCCTTCTGGCTCTCTAAGGTCAGTCTATAAAAGTCTCTGCATAATTTTTCTTTTTTAGTTAATATTTTTCTCTCCATGAGGCCCACCTTCTCTCCATTGGGAGCAAACTCAGGGCAGTTTGCTGCTTGTTAGGGGTATGTCTATGTGTGTAACTTGCATTCAGCAGTCCACATTTGCTAATTAAGACCCCAGTTGGAGCTAGGCTGAGTTATATTCACTGACTCCAGGAATGCTGCTTTCTCCTACAATGAGGTCTTGAAGCTCAGCATGCCATGGGGAAGGGGGTTCCCAGCATGGTTCTGCAGTTTTTACTTACAAATTCTATGCTGTGATCTCAGCCATTCCACCCAATCTATGTTGGTGTATGATGTGTAGACAGTCATTGTTATCCCTTAGCAGTTGTTCCAGATTATTTACCAGTTCTCATGGCTGTTTAATAGTTGATCCAGGGGACTAACTAAACTGCACACCTCTCTATGCTGCCATCTTTCCCCACTGCCTATGTTGCTGATTTTGATGACTCTGGCTACAGTTTATGTACTTATGATTGGAATATGGACCAGAGAGAATGAAGATTTGTTTGCACTGATGACTGAATTCTGTATATGGGTGAATGAATGAAAAACTTATTTTCTTACAGTTCTAGAAGTCAGAAATGCAAAATCTGTTTAAGTGAGCTGAAATCAAGGTGTGACAGGGCAGCACTCCCTTCTAAGTCTCTAGGGCAAGATCCCTTTCTTAGCCTTTTCCAGCACCAAGAATGGCATTTCTTTTTTCACAACCCCTTCCTCCATTTTCAAAGCCTTCTGCCAAGCATCTCACACCTTTTACCACATGGTCTTCTCACTGGTCTGTAGTCAGATCTCCCTCTACCTTCCTTATAAGGATGCTTGTAATCAAATTTATAGGGCCAAATCAGAGAATACAGGATGATATCCTCTTCTTAAGATGATTAATTTAATCATATATGAGATTCCTTTTCCATATGAGATATTCACAGATCCCAGGGAATATGACATGGATATTTGGGGGTCATTTTCCAACCTGCCACACAGCTGTCACACTAGACATTTGATAGCTACTAAGCAGTATTCTCAAATTTAATATCTATTCCTCTGGGTTGTGGGAAGAGTGAATTGAGTATGTGTGTGTGCAAGAGCAAGCATTTTGGGCATTGTCTTGGATATGAATTGGTGCAAAAGACACAATATTGTGAAAATATTATCACTGAATTCTATATCAGAACATGGATAAAATGGGTTTTTTAAAATTTAGAGAGTAATTCTTACTGGCATGGATTTAAGGAGTTTTGGGCTACTGTGTGTCACATGGAAATATTGTGACTGTATGGAGAAAGGCAATGAATTCCATGAATTTATCATTTTCTCTGTAAAGCTGGAATCATTAACAACTTAAGCTGAGAAGGCAGGGCAAGATGGCAGCATAGGGAGCTGTGGAATTTAGTCAGTTCCCTACACCAACTAATAAATAGCCAGGAACAACTAGTTAATTACCTGAAACAACTATTTGGGGAACATCCATGTCCAGATGCATATCATACACCAGTCTAGGAGGGGTGCAATGGCTGAAATTGCAGCATAGAACTGTGAGTAAAGCTCCCCAAACCGTGGAGCTGGTGGCCCTTACCCACTGGCATGGCAGGCTAAGTTGGAACATTTCCCTGTTGGAAAAAGAAGCAATCTCTGCTGGGAGCAAGGGAAAGTAGCTTAACCAAGCTCTGATTGTTGTTTAAATTAATGAATCTGGACTACTGAATACAAGCTATATGCACAGATAAACCTGGAGCAAGCAGGAGAGTAGCCCTAAGTTCTCCCCTACTAGAAAGCAGGCAGGGCTGAAGGAGAAATACATACATACATACATACGCACACATATAAAAACAAAGGCCTTTGGAGTTGGCTTAGCTCAGAAAACTGGAAAAGTTCTGTGTAGCAAGAAAAAGGAACTGGGTACCAACTCTGGTCCACCAGTGAAACTGGGGTGCTGGGGACTGGCTCTGAAAAGGGAATTTTCTTTCTTTTTTCCTACCATTCTAAGTAGCTCATTAGAGAAAACCTCAGGCATTTTCAATGGTCAGAACTGACCCAGGCAAGGTTGGGTTAAGATAGAGAAACAAAGGAAAAAGTCAAGTGAAGGAGATAATTCCCTAAAGGCTTATGTTCCTTAAGAAAAGGGAGGGAGTCAAGTTCAAGGTGCTGTCCTTCTTCATAGAATTCAGACCACAGGGCCTGGGAAAAAGAAAAACAAAAATGAAACAGAAACAACTTAAGCTTTTCTTCTGACACACCCTCAAACCCAGGAGGGAACAGGGTCTGCTGAGAATTAGAGGCACCACATCTCTTTAGGCTGTTTGTGAGCTGTAAGCTGAGGAGCACCACCTACTGGGCAGGATAGGGAAGACACGGATTCTAGAGTGATAACAGGAAAGTCTGACAATTTTCTAAGTCTCATCCTCAGGGGAACTTTATTCTGAATACACCCTCCTCCTGAGACCATGGACTATCTAGTCTGGGAAAATCTGATTGGGGTAATCAAGGAAATCAGATGCCTAGACAGCAAAAATTACAAGCAACAGTAGGAAAAATGAAGATATGCCCTAGTCAAAGGAACAAACTTACATTTCATATGAGATATAGGAGTTGAAACAACTGCTTAAAGATGTTCAAACAAATATGTTAAATCAATTCAAAAATGAAATCAATGAGTTGAGGGAAGATATTGCAAAAGTTATGAAGGATATACAGAAGATATTGGGCAAACATAGGAAGGAACTCAAAAATTTGAGGAAAAATTGGCAGAACTTAGGGAAATGAAATGCAAAATAGAAGAGGTTAAAAAATTGAGACATACAACAGCAGATTTGAAGATGCAGTAGAAAGGATTAATGAACTAGAGGACAGTACATCTGAAATCCTATGCACAAAACAACAGGTTGGGAAAAGAAAGGAAAATATGAGCAGGGACTCAGGGGATTGAAGGATGACATGAAGTGCAGGAATATACATGTCATGTGGTTCCAGAAGTGGAAGAGAAGGGAAA
The DNA here is from genome assembly GCF_015220235.1 of Choloepus didactylus. Classification (NCBI taxonomy): domain Eukaryota; kingdom Metazoa; phylum Chordata; class Mammalia; order Pilosa; family Megalonychidae; genus Choloepus; species Choloepus didactylus. The sequence continues at coordinate 195,307,004 of NC_051310.1, forward strand.
GGTAACAGAAAGAATAATCAATGAAACAATTGCTGAAAATTTCCCATCTCTTATGAAAGACATAAAATTATGTATCCAAGAAGTGCAGCATGCCCCAAACTGATAGATCTGAATAAACCTACTCCAAGACATTTAATAAGATTACCAAATATCAAAGACAGAGAGAGAAATCTGATAGCAGCAAGAGGAAAGCAATCCATCACATACAAGGGAAGCTTGATAAGACTATGGCTGGATTTCTCAATAGAAACCATGGGACAAGAAGGTAGTGGTATGATATTCTTAAGATACTGAAATAGAAAAATAACCAAACCAGAATTCTGTATCCAGTAAAAGTGTCCTTCAACAATGAGGAAGAGTTTAAAATATCTTCAGACAAACAAACACTGAGAGAGCTTCTGAACAAGATACCTGCTCTAAAAGAAATAATAAAGGGAGCAGTACAGGGAGATAGGAAAAGGAAGGAGAGAGAGGTTTAGTGAATAGTGTAGAAAGAAGACTATCAGTAATGCTAAAAAGTGAGAGAGACAGAGAATAAATAATATATAAAATCCAAAGACAAAATGGTAGACAGTAAGGGTGGGGCAAAATTGTGGAGTGATGAGGTGTGGAATTTAGTATTTCCTCTAGGACAGCTGGTAATTACCCAGGAACTGTATGAAACAGTGTCTTTGGGGTCTCCAGTGACCAGTCAGACATCATACATAAGTTTGGAACCAGAGAAAAAGATGAGATGACAGCAAACTTTGTAAGTACCCCTGATAAGAGATCTGGTGCTGCTCCCCACCCAGACCCCAGGGGCTGTCTTGAAGCTATCTCCCTGAAAGAAAAAATAATAAACAATCCACTGAGGGCAAGAAGTGGGACTCAACCCAGCCTCAACTGCAAAATTAATTAACAAATTAATTTTTTGAGCTGTGGTTATAAAGAAGGGCTTGGGTCTGAGAAGCGTGATCACATAAAAGCAGACATTCATTCCCTAACTCCAAAAAACATTTTTCCCTACATTTTGTTGCTTCTTCTTTCTCACTGACTCCTTATCTTTCTGTACTTCAATATCCCCTGGCAGGGGTGGAATTGAAGTTTTTGGAGAATAACTATCATACAATAGCTCAAAATGATTTGTTTTTTATTTGATTTAGCATATTTCTTTGAAAATTTTTAATAGATTGTTTCATTAAAGGGAAGCAATATCCCAACTGTATTTTGCTTGAGGTGTAAGATTTTTCCTTTGACTGGGCCATGTTTTTGTTTTTCCTAGTGTAGATGGTAGTTTTCTGTTGCCCAGGCCTCTGGATTTCTGTGGTTACCCCAATCAGACTTTCCCAGACCAGAACAGGTTCAGATCTCAGAATGGGGTTATATTTAGTTTCAGTATCCCTGCAGGTGAGTCTTAGAGATTGACAGACTCTCCTGTGAGGTCTCTAGCTGCTGTGCTATTCCTAACTGGCCCAGCAGTTGGCACCTGTAAGCCTGTTCCTTCCAACTGGTGTAAGGAGTTGTGGCACCTTTAGTTTCTGTTTTGGCTTTTCTCTGGGGTCTGGTTCTGAAGGGAAGGCCAGTAGTAGATTTGGGGCCCCACTTCCTTTCTCTTAGGAAAGATATACACCCTAGGGAGTTATCATCTGCATTTGAATAGCTCCTTTGTCTCTCTGACTCTGTTATCTCAACCCCTGTCTCCATCAGAACACTGAAAATTGAAAGTGCCTGAGGCTCTCTCCAATGTACCACTCAGACTGAGAGAGAGAAAAAGGGTCTGAAGGCTCCTTTTCAGAGGCAGTCCATGGCCCCCCAATTTCACCCATCATCCAGAGGTAACACCTGGTCCTCTGGGCTCCCCCTCCCAGGACAGAGGAGTCTTCTGGCTCTTTAAGGTCAGTTATCCCTAAAAGCATCTGTGTGTTAGGGGTTTGTGGCTTGTATTCAACAGTCCACATATGTTAATTAAAACCCCAGTTGTAGCTGGGCTGAGCTATTATTTGCTTGCTCAGAGAATGCTGCTTTCTACTACAGAGAGGTTTTGCAGTTCAGCCTGCTGTGGGAGGAGGGAGTTCACAGTGTGTTTCTGCAGTTTTTACTTACAGATTTTATGTTGTGATCTCAGTCATCCCTCCTAATGCAGGCTTGTGTATGATGTGTGGACAGTGAGGTTTGTGCCCTAGCAGTTATTCCAGATTATTTACTAGTTGTTCCTTGTTGTTTATTATTTGCTTAATGGGACTAACTAAATTCAACTCCTCTCTGTGCCATCATCTTGCCCCCTCTCCTGGAAATGCTTTGTTTAAATATCTAAAATACTCCTTACCCACTTGTTGACAATTGCCCAATCTCCAATTTTGTAGATAACTTTTATTCATACATTAAAAATTGGAAGTAATTTTAAGTAGTAATTTTTCTTTAATTTTCGCATGCATTGAGGGGTAGGAGTATAGGATGTACAGTACAATTTATGGCCTTGTGAAAATTGTTGAAGAATTAGAGACCAGAATGGATCAAGAGGCTTCTTTTGCCCTTGAACATAAAGATGAGGCAAAGATAAAAGAGACACAATGAACATGAGTATCTGGAGGTCCCAGGTAAAACTGAGATTGGAAGATTTCATATCCCTGAAATGGTCAGACTATGACATAATCTTACATGCCAAGGCACTGGAATAAGTAGAACAAATGAAACCACAAACCAAGGACAGATCTACATGGAAGAAACTAAACATGGGAAAAAGAATATAGAAAATAAAGGAAACTCATGGGGGCTTATTGGAAGGGATAAAAGAAATGGACAGATCTTTATCTACATAGACCACAAAAAACAGAAAGATGATTCCAATGACCAGAGTCAGAAATGAAAAGAGGCACACAGAATCTTTTGGGGACTCGGGCAAGATGGTGGCATAGAGAGGAGTGGAAGCTAAGTAGTCCCCCTGGAACAACTACAAAAAACCAGAAACAATTAGTAAATAATCCAGAATAACTGCGGGGGGACAAACGAGACCATCATCTCAACATACACCAACGTGAATTGGGAGGGATGCCCGAGAACACAGCATAAAATCTGTAAGTAAAACCTGTGGAACCAAGTCATGAGACCCCTTCCCCCATAGCCCAAGCTGCAAAGCCTCGTGGTGCCAGAGAGAAGCTCTCTCCCAGCAAGCTGAGCTCCAACTGGGGTTTTAAGTAGCGAGTGTGATCTGCTCACTACAGGTACGAATCCCCAAAAAACAGACAGAAGCTTTGGGTGATGACTGACCTGGGAGAGCTGGAGGGTCACCTTGGGCTGGGTCTGAAGGGGACTATCTGTTTCTTTTTCGGCTCAGTGGAGAGAGCCCCAGTCATTTTCAGTTTCCAGGGCTGTGACTCTGGGAAGGGTGGAGACACCACAAGCAGAGATCAAGACCATTGAAATGTTAATGACTTCCACCTGGGGGGTCTGTCTTCTCTAGGAGGAAAGAGGTGGGGCCCTTTCCATTCAGAACCAGACCCCAGAGCCTGCGGGAACATGGTCATACCTCCTCACACCAGTCAAGAATTACACGCTAACAGGCATCACCTGTTGGGCAGAAATGCACAGTGACCCGAGGCATCAAAGGGTGGAGCAATTTTCTAAGACACACCCACAGGGAAACCAGATACTGAATATTTCTTCCCTCTGGGACCTGAGCCTGTTCTGGTCTGGGAAAACCTGATTTGGATAACCAAGGAAACCATGCCGAGACAACAGAAAATTACAACCTACACTAAGAAAAACAAAGTTATGGCCCAGTCAAAGGAACAAATGTACACCTCAACTGAGATACAGGAATTTAAACAACTAATGCTAAATCAATTCAAAAAGTTTAGAGAAGATATTGCAAAAGAGATAGAGGCTGTAAAGGAAGCACTGGGCATGTATATGGCAGAAATCAAAAGTTCGAAAAAACAACTAGTAGAATCTATGGAAATGAAAGGCACAACACAAGAGATGAAAGACACAATGGAAACATACAACAGCAGATCTCAAGAGGCAGAAGAAAACACTCAGGAACTGGAGAACAAAACACCTGAAAGCCTACATGCAAAGGAGCAGATGGAGAAAAGAATGAAAAAATATGAGCAACATCTCCTGGAACTCAAGGATGAAACAACGTACAATAATGTGCATATCATTGGTGTCCCAGAAGGAGAAGAGAAGGGAAAGGGGGCAGAAGCAAAAATAGAGGAAATAATTAATGAAAATTTCCCATCTCTTATGAAAGGCATAAAATTACAGATCCAAGAAGCGCAGTGTACTCCAAACAGAAGAGATATGAATAGACCTATGCCAAGACACTTAATAATCAGATTATCAAATGTCAAAGACAAAGAGAGCCAGAAGGAAGTGGTGTGATATATTTAAGATACTGAAAGAGAAAAACCATCAACCAAGAATCCTGTATCCAGCAAAGATTTCCTTCAAATATGAGGGAGAGCTCAAAATATTTTCTGACAAACAGACAATGAGAAACTTTGTGAACAAGACACCTGCCCTACAGGAAATACTAAAGGGAGCACTACAGGGTGATAGCAGACAGGAGTGTGTGGTTTGGAACACAATTTTGGGTGATGGTAGCACGACAATGTAAGTACGCTGAACAAAGGTAACTATGAATACAGTTGAGAGAGGAAGATGGGGAGCATGTGAGACACCACAAGAAAGGAGGAAAGACAATGACTGGGACTGTGTAACTTGGTGAAATCTAGAGTATTCAACAATTGTGATAAAATGTACAAATTGTTCTTTTATGAGGGAGAACAAGCAAATGTCAACCTTGCAAGGTGTTAAAAATGGGGAGGCACTGGGGGAGGGATGCAATCAGCATAAACTAGAGACTGTAACTAATAGAAGCATTGTATTATGCTTCCTTTAATGTAACAAAGGTGATATACCAAGGTGAATGCAGATAAGAGGGGGGGATAGGGGAGGCATGTTAGACACTTGACATTAGTGGTATTGTCTGATTCTTTATTCTACTTTGATTTAAGGTTATATTTCCTTTTGCTGCTTCCTAGCTGTCATTTCTTTTTCCTCTTTCTTTTGCCTCTCTACCTTCTTTGACTCTCCCTCCTGCCTTGTGGAAGAAATGTAGATGCTCTTATATAGATAGTGGTGAAGGTGGTGAACACATAAATGTATGACCATGCAGAAAACCATCCATTATTTACTTGGGATGGAATGTATAGTGAGTGAACAAAACCATATTTAAAAAAAATGGGTTGATGACAAAGCCTCGAGGGCAATATACTGAGTGAAATAAGCCAGACACATTAGTACAATTATTGCAGGGTCTCACTGATAGGAACTAATTATAATATGTAAACTCATAGGCATGAAATATAAGGTACCAAGATATAGGACAAGGCTTAAGAATGGGGAGTGGTTGCTTAGTATGAGCAGAATGCTCAATTAGGATGAACTTAAATGTTTGGAAATGAACAGGGGTGTTGGTAGCAAGATGTGAGAATAACTAACAGTGCCGAATGGTGTGTGAATGAGGTGGAAAGGGGAAGCTCAGAGTCATGTATTTCACCAGAAGGAAAGTTGGAGGTCAAAAGATGGGAATGTATAAAACTGAATCCTATGGTGGGCAATGTCCATGATCAACTGTACAAATACTAGAAATCACTTCCATGAACCAGAACAAATGCATGACAATACAACTAGAAGTTCATAATACAGGGGCATATAGGGAAGAACTATATACCTATTACAAACTATATGCTACAGTTAGTAGTATTTCAACATTTCTTCATAAACAGTAACAAATGTACTATATCAATACTACGAGTCAACAATTGAGGGGGGTTGGTTAGGGATAGGGGAGGATTAGAGTTTCCTTTCCTTTTTTTCTTTTTTCATCTTTCACTTTATTTCTTGTCTGGAGTAATGAAAAGTTTCTAAAAATTGAACAAAAATTAAGTGTGATGGATGCACAGCTGTATGAGGGTCCCAGGGGCAAGTGATTGTACACTTTGGCTCTTTGGATAATTGTATGGTATCTGAACAATCTCTATAAAAATGAAAAAAAAAGAGTTAATCTTTTAATCTTATAAAAAGAAAAAAAAGGGGGAGCACACAACCACCACCAATGTTAGAGAAATAAAAATGATCACAAAGGAATGTGATGAGCAACTTTATGCCAGCAAAGTAGATCACTGAGATGAAATGGAAAAATTCTTCACAAGACACAAATTACTGAAAATGCAGGAAGAGGAAAGTCTGAAGAAATCAGTGCTCAGAAGGACATTCAAAACCCATCAAAGGAACTCCAGACTGTCCTTCAGGCCAGGGACCCAAAATGGCTCCTGGCAAGGGAGGCACACAAAGGAAAGCAGGAGTGTCCCACCCTACAGTGGTCAGACTTCAAGAGGGCACAGCTCGGGGAGTGAAAGTTACAGGAAATACAACCCAAACAAACCAGAAAATGATGCCTAACCTATGAACAATCCATTTCAGATGAGTGTCTCTCTGTCTCCACCTTTCAAAATGGGGCTAGAACAGACCTCACCTGACAACCACCATTTATTGCTATTTTGAAACTTCATTATTGTTGTTGTTATTATTATTACTATTCTGACTATGAATTCCCAATTATCCCCACTCCCAGGAAAGGGAGAAGGAAGCTTTGTGAACAGAAAAAGGAAGGGCCAAAATGAATGAAAATTAATGAAATAGAAAATAAGCCCATAGTAGAAACAAAGGAACTAAGCCACAATCCTGTTTTTTAAAAATTTATTTGTTTGTTTTTAATGAATAAAAGTAACAAGCCACTGGTCAACCTGATGAGGGGGAGAATACTAACCAAATGAGGACTGGAAACAGACACATTCCCTACAGTAACTGGATGCTCAGGGTTCCATGAAGTCTTGAGGCCTGCAAAGTTTGACCACAGAGATCAAAATGCACCAAGTTTGAAAACCAGCTTTCACATCCAATATGCACACACACACACACACAATCACACACACACAAATCATAAAATGTGGGAAACTCCTGTTAGTTGAAGAAACTGAAGTCATTATTAGAATCCAAATTACCAGCAAAATAATTAAGCTTTCCAGAAAGAAAAGTACAGTCCCAGACTGAGAAAAACCTTCCAATCATGGAAGGAAAAACACCCACCTATGTTAGTAGTGGCATCAAAGGCAAATCAACCATGTACTGTAAATAGAAGTCAGGATATTTTCAGAAGCACAAATGAAAACAAACCAATACAGAAATAGGCTAATTGAGCACCAGGCAGTTGTTTCTTGGTCTGTATGTCTATCTATGTGTTGGTTTAAACAAAAAGACAAACAAATGAAAAAGATTTTAACTTCAAATCACTCAAACCACTTAGAGTACACTCTCAGAAGACTGCAGAAAGAGACTGGAAAGTGATAGGAAAGGAATCACTAGAAAAACTCCAATGCTGAAACTTCAAGTTTTACAGATCAAAGTCACCCATGGGATCAAGGAAGCATTGACAGGAAAATTTAGAAATGAATGAGTTCAAACTCAATGAAGAGACAAACCCTGAACACTTATAAACCATGAGAGAAATGAGTGCTCAGAAGGAAATTCATAACCTGTGAAAGCAACTCCAGATTGACCTTCAGGCCCTGGCCACAAAATGTCTGTCTCCCAGCAAGGGAGACTCAAAAAGGAAGGAAGGGGCACCCCACACTGTGCTGATCAGACTTCAGGAGGGTACAGCTCAGGTTATGAGATTTACAGGAAATTGGACCCAAAGGAAACAAGAAAAAAGAGGTCTAAGCTCTGAACAATCCATTTCTGATCACTGACAAGGCTCCTTCTGTCTCCAGCTTGCAATGTGGAGCTAGAATAGACCTCATGTGATGAGCAAGATTTCCTGTTATTTGCAAATTTATTATTATTGTTGTTGTTGTTGTTATTTTGATCATGTATATCCAATGATTCCCCCCCAAAGCTTTGGAGCAGCAGCTCTTACTTGGCCCAGTTCACTGACCACCACACTGTTCACAAAGCTCCCTTTTCTGTCTCATTGGAGGTGCAATTCTTTGGACAAAACTCCACAGAAGATTTTAGAAAAGAAGTTCAGTCATCTCTGCTTCCTTCTTCAGATTTAAGAAATGGGAAAATGAATGAATGAATGAAAAGAAGCACATACCAGAAACAAATGAACTAAGCGACAATACTTTTTAAATTTTTTTTTAATTTGTTTTTAATGAATAAACATAAGCCACTGGTCCAACTACTGAGAGGGAGAATACTAAACAAATGAAGACTTGAAAGAGACATATTCCCTACAGGGCCTGCAGACAGCAAACAGTGGCTCAGCGTTCTATGAAATCCTTAGGCCTGCAATGTTGAAGCACAGAGATGGAAGCACACAACGTTGGAAATCCAGCTTACACGATGGAGACTCTCTCTCTCTCTCTAACACACACACACACAAATATGCATGTACACTTATGCACAAATTGTGAAATGTAGGCAATTCCTATTAGTAAGCAATATAACATATTTACACAGCAGGAATAACTTTCCAATTGCAATTTAACAAGTAATTAAAGAACAGATTTCAAACAACACTATAGGTTACATTTCCATAGATTCAGTTATATCCAAATTGTGAAATATAACACATATATACAAATGGATAATATCTTTCAAAGTAAGATTTAGCAAGCAGTTATATAGGAAATTTCCAAAGTTGTTATGTGTTACAATACCATAGTTTCAGTTATTTCCTTATTGTATACTATAACATTCTTTAAAAAAGGAAGCCATTCTTAAAAAAAAAAAAATCCAAAGGAACAGCCACCACAAACAAAAAGCAAAGAAAGCTTTCCAGAAAAAAACAGCAGTCCCAGACTGAGGAAAACTGTCCGCCAAGCTGATCGGCTAAGTATTCTTTTTTTTTTTTTTTTTTTTTATCTTCATTTTATTGAGATATATTCACATACCATGCAGTCATACAAAGCAAATCGCACTTTCGATTGTTCACAGTACCATCACATAGTTGCACATTCATCACCCAAATCAATCCCTGACACCCCCATCAGCACACACACAAAAATAACAAGAATAATAATTAGAGTGAAAAAGAGCAACTGAAGTAAAAAAGAACACTGGGTAACTTTGTCTGTTTGTTTCCTTCCCCTATTTTTCTACTCATCCATCCATAAACTAGACAAAGTGGAGTGTGGTCCCCATGGCCCTCCCAATCCCATTGTCACCCCCCACAAGCTACATTTTTATACAACTGTCTTCAAGATTCATGGGTTCTGGGCTGTAGTCTGACAGTTCCAGGTATCCACCACCAGCTACCCCAACTCTCCAGAACCTAAAAAGGGCTGTCTAAAGTGTGCGCAAGAGTGCCCACCAGAGTGACCTCTCAGCTCCTTTTGGAATCTCTCTGCTACTGAAGCCCATTTCATTTCCCCTCACATCCCCCTTTTGGTCAAGAAGACGTTCTCCGTCCCACGATGCCAGGTCTACATTCCTCCCCGGGAGTCACACTCCACATTGCCAGGGAGATTCACTCACCTGGGTGTCTGACCCCACGTAGGGTGGAGGGCAGTGATTTCACCCTTCAAGTTGGCTTAGCCAGAGAGAAAGGGCCACATCTGAGCAACGAAGAGGCATTCGGGAGGAGGCTCTCAGGCACAACCATAGGGAGGCCTAGCCTCTCCTTTGCAGCAACCGTCCTCCCAAGGGTAAAACCCATGGTAGAGGGCTCAACCCATCAAACCACCAGTCCCCTATGTCTGTGGTCATGTTAGCAACCATGGAGGTGGGGTAGGCGAATACCCCTGCATTCTCCACAGGCTCCTCAAGGGGGCACTACATCTTTTTTTCCTTGTTTTTCTTTTTTTTTTTTTTACTTTCCCTTCTTTTTTAAATCAACTGTATGAAAAAAAAGTTAAAAAGAAAACATACAATAAAAGAACATTTCAAAGAGACCATAACAAGGAAGTAAGAAAAAGACAACTAACCTAAGATAACTGCTTAACTTCCAACATGTTCCTACTTTACCCCAAGAAAGTTACCTAATATAGCAACATTTCTGTGAACTTGTTCCTACTATATCCATCAGAAATTAACAGACTATAGTCATTCCTGGGCATCCCCAGAACGTTAAATAGCTTATCTGTTCTTCTTGGATTATTGTTCCCCCTTCTTTAATTGCTCTCTATTGCTAGTTCCCCTACATTCTACATTATAAACCATTTGTTTTACATTTTTCAAAGTTCACATTAGTGGTAGCATATAATATTTCTCTTTTTGTGCCTGGCTTATTTCGCTCAGCATTATGTCTTCAAGGTTCATCCATGTTGCCATATGTTTCACCAGATCGTTCCTTCTTACTGCCACGTAGTATTCCATCGTGTGTATATACCACATTTTATTTATCCACTCATCTGTTGAAGGACATTTGGGTTGTTTCCATCTCTTGGCAATTGTGAATAATGCTGCTATGAACATTGGCGTGCAGATATCTGTTCGTGTCACTGCTTTCTGATCTTCCGGGTATATACCAAGAAGTGCAATCGCTGGATCGAATGGTAACTCTATATCTAGTTTTCTAAGGAACTGCCAGACTGACTTCCAGAGTGGCTGAACCATTATACAGTCCCACCAACAATGAATAAGAGTTCCAATTTCTCCACATCCCCTCCAGCATTTGTAGTTTCCTGTTTGTTTAATGGCAGCCATTCTAATCGGTGTTAGATGGTATCTCATTGTGGTGGCTAGTATTCTTAAGTAGAAGGCTGGACACCATCAGAAGCCTGACAAAAACAGAGACAGGCTGCGTGAGTGTCAGGTGGGTGTTTTTTGTTTGTGTGTTTAAATGTTTTTGTTTTGTTTTGTTTTATTTTTACAAAGAGATGGGTAAAGGTGTACTATGGAACGGAAAGCCAAACAGAACCCAGGCAGAGCTGCGGGAACATCTGACGAGGGAGACTGTAAAACAGGAAGCCTCCCCAGGTGTAAGGAGGGGGGCGGGAGAATCAAGAGGGAGAAGGGAGCCGAGTCCAGGTCGGGTGGGTGGGAACTGACAGATGTGGGGGGTCGGCGCCTGCCAGGAGGCCGCTCGCCGGCCCCGGCACCACCTGGCCCGGGTCCTGCCCTCCTCCTCCTCCTGCCCACCTCTGAAAGCCCCCCTTCCCCCCAACCTCCCTTCTGGGGCACCGGCCCAGGCCTGTGCAAGACCTGCCCCGGCTCCGTCTACCCACCCTCGAGGCCGGTTCCACCTCCTAGCCCCGACCTGCCCTGCCTGCCGGGAAACGCCCCACCACTTCCCCAAGCCCCCACCCCCACCCCCACCCTGTCCATGAACAGGAGGGGAAATGATACAGATTCAAAGAGTTCGAAGCGGGGGTGGGGTGGGGTGGCGTGGTGTGGTGTGGCATGGTGGTGCAGACAATAACTGTCCATGAATAACCTTTCATCCAGGAAAACCAACTTTCAACATAGAAAGTGTAATAAAGACTTTCCCAGTTGAACAATCAACCGTGGCTTGCAGACCTCCCCCCTTAAACAAAACGGACAGAAAGTCAGTTCTTCCGGGATGGAAGCCGGTGAACGCAGGCGGTATATTTGAATACACGACCCACACTGTGTGAGTCCATGTGTTTACTTCGCCCTTCTCTTCACTGATTGAAAGATAAATGTAACGAATTGATCTTTACAGAAAGTCTTATTCACTCATCCAATAATGAATAGAAACTTATTCTACTTGCCAAAACATCAAATCGGGGGTTGGTAGGAGCAGAGGTCTCCGGTGCTAGATAAGGAATCCACGATGGTTGGGAAAATAGTACACAGGCAACGTTCTTTGGGTCCTTATCATTAATCGGCATAGTCCTTAGAACTATCACACCTAAAAGGAGTGAGGGGGGACAGACCTACCTAAGAGGGAGGTTTCTTGGTATCACCAGAATGACCAAGTTTAAATACGAAGCAGATCCTAAGAAGACGGGGTGTACGTGTTACGCCTTAGAGCCGTCCATTCAGACACTCAAAGACCTATCTACAAATCATGAAAGTCATTTAAAGGAAGAAGAGGGGAAAAAATCGATATGAGGCAAAAAGGAAGCACAGTGGACAAGGGAAGACATAGTTGACTCTACCAATAATAGCATAAACAGGAATGGAGGAAACAGGGACCATAGGCAGAGATGAGCAGACCAGAGTTCTATACTCCCCAATCGTGTGGTGTCCACACAAGACACCCTCTGGGATAAAAATGCATTGGGAGGATGCGGTGGGGAGTGGGGAGGGGGATCACATAGGCAAAGAGAAGACTTCACCCTCTCAACTCTGATGATGGATAGCAACACTAGAAATAAGATCAATGAGGAAACAGAAGTCAGTTTCGAGATAAGGCTGACTGAAAGAAGCCAGAGACAAAAAGAGAGAATTCGTATGTTATCACTAATGAGAAACTGTGGAAAATGTAAAACAAAAGTTTCATATGGTAGAATGTAGGGGACTTAGAGATAGCAACTAGTGAAGAGGGAACATAATTTAATAAGAACAGATAAGTTGTGTAAGTTAATCTTAATGTTATGGGAATGCTGAGGAAGGACTATGGTTTGTTAATTCTCTTGGGGTATGGTAGGAACTTGTTGGAAGCAATATAGTTATTTTAGGTTATTTTTTTTCTCATTCCTTTGTCTTGTTTGAAATGTATTTTTTAAATTTTTATTAATAAAGTTTAAAATAAAAGTTAAAATGCTGATTCCCTAATTCTGTCATTCCTTCTACATATAGAGTATTGTTCTGTATGGAAGAGTTTAAATTGAGACAAATCAACCATTATCTTAAAAATAAAACTCTCTGATATTTTTCACCAAAAATTTAAAAAAAGTTAGTTGAACAGCCCTAGAAACCCAGCGCTAGGACTAGGAGACAACTAGAGAACACTCCAACGAACAAGGGCAGAAGTACATTCTTTTGAGCTGCATAGGAAACATCCTCCAAGATATATCTGACGCTGGCCCAGAAAACAAGCCTTGATCCATTTACAAGGAGAGAAACCACACAGAAATGTTCTCTGGTCATGATGGAAAGAAAGCAGGAATCCATCTTCAAAAGTCTGAAAATGATAAATAGGTGGATATGAAACAGCACAGCCAACCAACCAACCAACCAACCAACCAACCAACCAACGTGTCAAACGAGAAGGACAAAACCGTTTGAGAGGTAAAACTATGAGGACACAACCTCCAAAAAACGCATGGGTGGGATGAACCTAAAGCAGGACTTAGAGGGATATTTATGGAGGCCAATGCTCACATCGAGAAGGTATGGAGCTCAGATGACCTAACCTTACACCCCAAGGCAATGGAATAATTAGACCAAAAGAAAAGCCAAACTAAGCACAGAACAAAGTAGAACAAACTAAGCAGGGTAAAAAAACACAGAAAATAAAGGAAACTCGTGGGGACTTCACTGAAAGGACAAAAGAAACAGAACTTTATCTACATTGACTACAAAAAACAGGAAGATGACTCCACTGAACACTGTCAGAAATGAAAAGGGGCACGCCACCAAGGTTAGAGAACTAAAAAGACCACAAAGGACTGCCACCAGCAACTGTATGTCAGCAAAGTAGATCACTGAGAGGAAGTGGAAAAATTCTTCAAAAGACAAAAATTACTGAAACTGCAGGAAGAGAAACTAGAAAGTCTGAAGAAATCAGTGCTCAGAAAGGTACTCAAAACCAGTGAAAGGAACTCCAGACTGGCAGCAGATGCAAAACGGCTCCCAGCAAGGGAAGTCCACAAAGGAAAGGAATGTTGCACACCACAGCGACTGGACTTCAGGAGGGCGCAGCTGGGAAAGATTTAGAGGCAATAGGACTGGAAGGAAACCGGAAAGAGGCCAAAGCTCTGAACTGTCCATTTCTGATGAGTCTTCTGTCTCCAAATTTCCAATATGTGACTAGAACAGACTTACTTTTATTTGTAAATTGATGATGATGATGAGTGGCAACGAATTCCGAAAGCATCGGAACAACTTCTCTGGGGTGGCCCCCTTTAAGAGAGACTCATGGAAAATTTTTTATAGGTAAATCCCTGTCCCCAACTTACCCGGCAGCCTCGCTCAACCACCACTCCTCTTCTCAGCTCCTATGGACCCGGGGAAGCTCTGGCAGGAAGTAAGGAGGGCGCAGTTCAGAGACCCTGGCTTCCCAGGCATAGGCAGCCACATGACAGGGAGGCACACAGCACTTTCCCTGGAGGGCCCTCGCCTCCTCCCCCTGCATATCCAAGTCACAGTACCCGCCCCTCCAGGAAGTGTTACTCTTTTAACAATTCTTATTAAGCATCCTCACCTTGCGGTGGGTTCTTTCTCGTTAGTACCATAGTTACGGACGCTTTAACACGTTGCTGAAAGCAAATAAAAATTGTATGTGACAATTGCATATATAAAATCATAGCTGGCCCCCTCTATGCCCAACCCCCGGACCTGGAGGCAGACCTTTATTTCTAGCAGGGGAAAGGAAATTCCTCTGTCAACACAAGGATCTCTGCGGACATCTGAAGTGAAATGTTTATGGGCAGGAAGAGGGGGAGGGCTCTGGGCGGGCGGCCTCCAGCGAGGGAGTCAGGCGGGGAGTGACACGGAGTGGGGGGCCAGCACCATGTCATAGACGACCTGTTGTGACATCCCAGAAGCCTCACCCAGAGACTGACCTGGAGAGCCGGAGCAGGATAAAAGCCTAGGATGTGGGGCTGATGTGGACGGTGAGATCTGGGTGCAGGGAGGGTGCTCCCCCGCAGACTGCTCCTAGCCCGACGCCTCCTTCCCGACTCCGCTCAAGGCTGACCCTGCTGAGGAGGCCGCTGGGAACTGCCCCTTCTCTGGGGAATGGGACCTAGATGCAGGTCTGTGTTCCCCAAGCAGATCCACCTTCCCTACCAGCGGGGCAACTAAAGAACGGGCAAAGGAACACGAAGCAAAGCCCCGTAGGGGTCGGAAAGGAGGTACCACAATCCACTTGCTCGGAGACGAGAGGAAGCAGTTTAGCAGAATGAGGAGCTGTGGGGACTTCAAAATTCAGGACTTTGGAGTTGACTCAGAAGAAGATTTAGCCACTAGATGGCAGTAACGCACAAGGTATTCATTGGGACGCAGTGTGGACAGCTTTCTCACCCAGTTCTTGGGAAAGTAGTACATTTCACTAGCTTCTCTAGAACACTCTTTTTGATGCCTGAACCATCATGTAAGGAGTCAGACCACCCTGAGACCACCATGTTGGAGGGACCACGGGCAGGTGATTTGTTGAGGGTCCCAGCAGACCCCAACCTTCCATTCGTGCTTTCTGAGGTGACTGAGTAAACCTATCAGGGCTTATGAATACAACTCTGTGACAGAAACTCCTAGATTTATACTTGGAAGAATTTATATTAACTTAGTCCACCTGCAGAGATCAGTGTCTTATAATTTATATGTTTTATCCACTTCCCATGGATCTGAAGGGGCATTGGGGTGCATGTAGGTTATTGGGGAAGACAGGTATAGTAAAAGTCACAAGAAGGACTTGGGAATCTATTTCTTGAGTGGCAAATAAACACCAGAATTTGTTCCTGAGGCTTTCTCATGATCCCATTAAATTCTCACAGTTCCACCTTGAGAGGGAGATGGTAAGGGAAAAAAAAGTGAATGCAGGCTGAACTCAACTCAGCAAGATGTAATGACTTAAGTGGGACGTCCCTGGAGTGAACTCAGGGAACTGTGACTCACAACAATTTGTCCTTCACTTATATCACTGTGCCCCTTAACAGATGAAGAACCCAGATTTAGCACCAAGGTCACCACCCACCCTCATACTGGGCACTTTTCTTTTCCCTGCAAACACCATCCACAGCCTGATTTTAAAGATCATGAAAATGAGACTTGAAGAGAAATGGATATAGAACATATGCTGGGACTCAAAACAAGTCAATAAATATAAAAATATTGAAATTATACATAGCACATACTCTGACTATAATGGAATGCAACTAGAAATCAATAACCACCAAAGAACTAGAACATTCACAAATATGTGGGGTTAAGCAACACACTCCTAATTAGTAGGTTAGAGGAGAAATTGCAAGAGAAATCAGTAAATATCTAGAGATGAATGAAAACAAGAACACTACATATCAAAACATATGGGATGCAGCAAAATCAGTGGTGTTGGAGAAGTTTATAGCTATTAGTTCATTTATTAAAAAGGAAGAAAGAGCTAAAACTAAAAGCCTGACTAAACAATTGAAGAAGCTAGAGAATGAGCAACAAACTACCCTACAACAAGTAGACTAAAAGAAATAAGAATTAAAGCATAAATAATGATTTTGAGAACAAAAAACCCAATAGAATAAAAACCAAAAGTTGCTTCTTTGAGAAGATCAAAAAGATAGACAAAGCCTTAGGTAGACTGATAAAGTACAAAAGAGAGAACAACCAAATAAACAAAATCAGAAATGAGAGGGAGGGTCCTGAAGAAAATAAAAATGTATCATTAAAGAATATTGTGAAGAACTATACACCAACAAACTAGACAATCTAGAGGAAATATATGATTTACTGAAAAATACATAAGAAACCTAGACTGATCCAAGAAGAAATAGAAGACCTCAACAAACAAATAAGAAATAAAGAGATCCAATAATACATCAAAAAGCTTTCTACAAATAAAAGCCCAGGGCCAGATGGCTTCACAGGTGAATTTAACCAAACTTTCCAAATAGAAATGACATCATTTCTGCTCAAATACTTCAAAAAATGGCAGAAAAAGGAACACTACCTAACTCATGAAGCTAACATTGCTCTAATACCAAAACCAGATAAAGATACTACAAAAAATGAATACTAATAGACAATCTCTCTAATTAATATAGATGCAAAAATTTTCAACAAAATATTTGCAAACCAAACCTAAGGACACATTAAAAGAATTATACACCATGAACAAGTAGTGGTCATTCCAGTCATGCAAGGATGGTTCGACATAAGAAAATAAATTTATACAACACAAAACATTGAGAAACTGAAAGGGGAAAATCAAATGATCATCTCAATAGATGAAAAACAATGAAGAAATTTCCTCATCCTTTATTGATTAAAAAATGAAGGAGGGGGCAAGATGGTGGACTGGTGAGCTGTATGTTTTAGTTACTCCTCCAGGAAAGTAGGTAGAAAGCCAGGAACTGCGTGAACTGGACACCACAGAGCAATCTGACTTTGGGCATACTTCATACAACACTCATGAAAACATGGAACTGCTGAGATCAGCGAAATCTGTAAGTTTTTGCAGCCAGGGGACCCGCGCCCCTCCCTGCCAGGCTCAGTCCCGTGGGAGGAGGGGCTGTCAGCTCCGGGAAGGAGAAGGGAGAACTGCAGTGGCAGCCCTTATCGGAATCTCATTCTACTGATCCAAACTCCAACCATAGATAGACTGAGACCAGACACCAGAGAATCTGAGAGCAGCCAGCCCAGCAGAGAGGAGACAGGCATAGAAAAAAAAACAACACGAAAAACTCCAAAATAAAAGCAGAGGATTTTTGGAGTTATGGTGAACATAGAAAGGGGAAGGGCAGAGCTCAGGCCCTGAGGTGCATATGCAAATCCCGAAGAAAAGCTGATCTCTCTGCCCTGTGGACCTTTCCTTAATGGCCCTGGTTGCTTTGTCTCTTAGCATTTCAGTAACCCATTAGATCTCTGAGGAGGGCCCTTTTTTTTTTTAATCCTTTTTTCTTTTTCTAAAACAATTACTCTAAGAAGCCCAATACAGAAAGCTTCAAAGACTTGCAATTTGGGCAGGTCAAGTCAAGAGCAGAACTAAGAGAGCTCTGAGACAAAAGGCAATAATCCAGTGGCTGAGAAAATTCACTAAACACCACAACTTCCCAAGAAAAGGGGGGGTGTCCGCTCACAGCCATCATCCTGGTGGACAGGAAACACTCCTGCCCATCGCCAGCCCCATAGCCCAGAGCTGCCCCAGACAACCCAGTGTGATGGAAGTGCTTCAAATAACAGGCACACACCACAAAACTGGGCGTGGACATTAGCCTTCCCTGCAACCTCAGCTGATTGACCCAGAGTTGGGAAGGTGGAGCAGTGTGAATTAACAAAGCCCCATTCAGCCATCATTTCAGCAGACTGGGAGCCTCCATACACAGCCCAGCAGCCCAGAACTGCCCTGGGGGGACGGCACTCACCTGTGACATAGCACAGTCATCCCTCAACAGAGGACCCGGGGTGCACAGCCTGGAAGAGGGGCCCACTTGCAAGTCTCAGGAGCCATATGCCAATACCAAGGACTTGTGGGTCAGTGGCAGAGACAAACTGTGGCAGGACTGAACTGAAGGATTAGACTATTGCAGCAGCTTTAAAACTCTAGGATCACCAGGGAGATTTGATTGTTACGGCCACCCCCCCTCCCTGACTGCCCAGAAACACGCCCCATATACAGGGCAGGCAACACCAACCACACACGCAAGCTTGGTACACCAATTGGACCCCACAAGACTCACTCCCCCACTCACTAAAAAGGCTAAGCAGGGGAGAACTGGCTTGTGGAGAACAGGTGGCTCGTGGACACCACCTGCTGGTTAGTTAGAGAAAGTGTACTCCACAATGCTGTAGATGTGATAAATTAGAGATAAGGACTTCAATTGGTCTACAAATCCTAAAAGAACCCTATCAAGTTCAGCAAATGCCAAGAGGCCAAAAACAACAGAAAATTATAAAGCATATGAAAAAACCAGACGATATGGATAACCCAAGCTCAAGCACCCAGATCAAAAGATCAGAATAGACACAGCACCTAGAGCAGCTACTCAAAGAACTAAAGATGAACAATGAGACCATAGTATGGGATACAAAGGAAATCAAGAAGACCCTAGAAGAGCATAAAGAAGACATTGCAAGACTAAATAAAAAAATGGATGATCTTATGGAAATTAAAGAAACTGTTGACCAAATTAAAAAGATTCTGGACACTCATAGTACAAGACTAGAGGAAGTTGAACAATGAATCAGTGACCTGGAAGATGACAGAATGGAAAATGAAACCATAAAAGAAAGAATGGGGAAAAAAATTGGAAAAATCGAAATGGACCTCAGGGATATGATAGATAATATGAAACGTCCGAACATAAGACTCATTGGTGTCCCAGAAGGGGAAGAAAAGGGTAAAGGTCTAGGAAGAGTATTCAAAGAAATTGTTGGGGAAAACTTCCCAAATCTTCTAAACAACATAAATACACAAATCATAAATGCTCAGCGAACTCCAAATAGAATAAATCCAAATAAACCCACTCCAAGACATATACTGATCACACTGTCAAACACAGAAGAGAAGGAGCAAATTCTGAAAGCAGCAAGAGAAAAGCAATTCACCACATACAAAGGAAACAGCATAAGACTAAGTAGTGACTACTCAGCAGCCACCATGGAGGCGAGAAGGCAGTGGCATGATATATTTAAAATTCTGAGTGAGAAAAATTTCCAGCCAAGAATACTTTATCCAGCAAAGCTCTCCTTCAAATTTGAGGGAGAGCTTAAATTTTTCACAGACAAACAAATGCTGAGACAATTTGCTAACAAGAGACCTGTCCTACTGGAGATACTAAAGGGAGCCCTACATACAGAGAAACAAAGAAAGGACAGAGAGACTTGGAGAAAGGTTCAGTACTAAAGAGATTCGGTATGGGTACAATAAAGGATATTAATAGACAGAGAGGAAAAATATGACAAACATAAACCAAAGGATAAGATGGCTGATTCAAGAAATGCCTTCACGGTTATAACGTTGAATGTAAATGGATTAAACTCCCCAATTAAAAGATATAGATTCGCAGAATGGATCAAAAAAAATGAACCATCAATATGTTGCATACAAGAGACTCATCTTAGACACAGGGACACAAAGAAACTGAAAGTGAAAGGATGGAAAAATGAAGGAAACTTCCTCAATATGATAAAGGGTATGTATGAAAAACACACAGCCTGCATAGTATTCAATGGTGAGAGACTTATATAGGTGGAAAGGTATTCTGTGTTCATGGATAGCAAGGATAAACATCATTAAGAAATCAGTTCTACCCAAACTGATCTACAGATTCATTGCAATTCCAATAATATTTCCAACAATCTACTTTGCAGACATGGAAAGTTATATATCAAATTTATTTGGAAGGGAAAGCAGACCTGAATTTACAAAAACACTCTGAAAAAGAAGAATGGAGTGTGAGGACTTACAATTCCTGAATTTAAAAACTATTATAGAACTACAGACGTCCAAACACCATGGTACTGACACAGAGATATACATATTGATCAATGGAATTGAATCAAGAGTTTGGAAATAGACACCAGATCTATGGTAAAATGATTTCTGATAAAACCTCCAAATCCGCTGAACTGGGAAGAACCGCTTGTTAGAAATGGGGCTGGGAGAACTGGATACCCACATCCAAAAGAATAAAAGACCCCTACCTCACACCATATACAAAGTTAACTCAAAATGGATCAAAGACCTCAATTTAAGAGAAAGTACCATAAAAGACCTAGAAGATAATATAGGGAAACAACTTCAAGTCCTAGTAATAAAATGTAGCTTCTTATGTCTTACACCCAAAGCACAGGCAATGAAAGAAAATAAAAATAGATAAAAGGAAACTCCTCAAAATTAAAAGCTTCCATGCCTCAAAGGACTTGTTTAAAAGGTGATGATTTGGTTGTGTTTGAAATGTTTTTTAATGTTTGTTTTTTAATTTGTTGATAAAGTTAAAAAAAAACAATCAATGACTGTGAAAAAAGAAAATGAACAATAGGGGTATAATCTTTTATACCCTAATATTTATTATACTTTTTGGAGTAATGAAAATGTTCAAAGACTGATTGTGGTGATAAAAGCACAACTATGAAAAACTGATTTTACACTTTGAAGGACTGTATGTTATGTGAATGTATCAATAAAATTGCATTAAAAAATAAAAAGGTGAAGAGGCAGAAAACACAATGGGAGAAATTATTTGAAAACCATATACCTGATGAGACTGAAATCCAGCATATATAAGGAAATCCTACAAATCAATGGCAAAAGTACAAACAGCCCAATTGTAAAATGGGCAAAAGACATGAAAAGACATTTTTCCAAAGAGGAAATACAAATGGCTGAAAAACATGAAAAAATGTTCACTAGCTATTAGGGAAAGGCCACTCAGAACCACAATGCCCCCCTATATGGGACATGACTCCCAGGAGTATAAATCTCCCTGGCAATGTGGGACATGACCCCTGGGCATGAGACTGGAGCCAGCATTGTGAGACTGAGAAAGTCTTCTTGACCAAAAGGGAGAAGAGAAATGAAACAATGCAATGTTTCAGGGGCTGAGAGATTTCAAATGGAGTCAGGATTTCATTCTGGAGGTTTTGCTTATGCATTACATAGATATCCCTTTTTAATTTTAGCATATTAGAATTTAGCTAAAAGGAAATAAGTGAAACAGTTGAACTGAAACCCAGGAGCCTTGTTTCATGAAGAAAATTGTGTAAGTATATAGCTTATACAGTGTGAAAGTGTGATTGTAGAAAACATGTGGCTCTCAATTTATCCAGTGTATAGACAGATGAGTAGAAAAATGATGACAAAAGCAAATGAATCATAGGAGGGGATGAGGGAGATGGGTTGTTTTGGGTGTTCTTTTTTACTTTCACTTTATTATCTTTTCAGAGTAATGAAAATGTTAAAAAATAGAATGTGGTGATGGATGTACAACTACATGATGATATTGTGAATAACTGATTTTTACACTTTGGATGATTGTATGGTATGTGATTATATCTCAAAACAATTGCAAGAAAATAAAATATAATGAGATATTATCTGACACCAATAAGAATGGCTGCCATGAAACAAACAGGAGCCTCCAAATGCTCAATAGGGCACAGAGAAACTGTAAAACTTATTCATTGCTGGTGGGAATATATTAGTGGCACAGTCACTGTGGAAGATAATATGGCAGTTCTTCAGAAAACTAGGTATCTATTATCCTACAATCCAGGAATTTCACTTCTGGATATATATGAAGAAGAACTGAATGCAGTGACATGAACAAGTATTTGCATACCAATGTTCACAGAGGCATTGTTCGCAATTGCCAGGAGATGGAAACAATCCAAGTGTCCTTCAACAGATAAGTGGATAAACAAAATGTGGTACATACATAAGATGCAAGAGTAGGCAGCAGTAAGAATGAACAAATCTGAAACAAATGAGAGCTGGGATGAATGTTGAAGACATAATGTTGAGTGAAATAAGCCAGACAAAAAAGAAGAGATACTGTATGTTACCACCAATGTGAGTTCCCCAAAAAATGTAAAATCAGTGTCTTATAATGTAGAATATAGGAGATGTAGAAATAGACAGTTGTTACTTAAGGGGTCACAATAACCTAGGCTGTACAGATATCTTAATGAGGGTGAGCTTAAAGGTATGGGAATAGACAGGGTTGATGAAAGTTCATTAATGGGATTATAAGTACCAGTGATGCATTGAAGGTGAACATGATTGAAAGGGTTGATTAAAGGTATGTATCCCACAGATTAGCACTACAAATATAAATGTTTGCATGATCTACTTCTATGGTATGACATTGGAACAAGTGTTAACAACAAAATGTTAAATGGGAAAAACTACCTATTGCATACTACATATTATGCTTAATAGGAATACCTAACCAGTACCACACTAATACTAGGGATAAATAACTAGGGGCTGAAAAGAGCTTTGAGGTGTTTTGAGTTATGATACTAGTGTAAAATTGAGAATTATGATGATTGTACAGCTAAGTGATGATAATGTCAGCCACATTATTTATCTTCAACAGAATACATGTCATGTGAAATTATGATCCCCCTACTTAATATGTCAAGCCCTCAAGATTGAGACTTACAATAGTGAAACTTATGGCTGTAAAAGGGAGGCTAAGCCTATATACAATAACACAGAGGCATCATCTGCAGACAACCTGTTTTGTTGCTCAGATGTGGCCTTTCTCTCTCTAAACCCAACTCTGCAAATAAATTCATTACCCTCCCACCTATGTGGGACAGTACTCCTAGGGGAGTGAATCCTATTGTTGATGTGGGACATGACTCTCAGGATTGAGCCTGATCCTCGTATGGAGGGATTGAGAATATCTTTTTTTACTGAAACAGGGAAAAGAAAGGTAATAAAATAAGGTTTCAGTTGCTAAGAGATTTCAAATAGAGTAGAGACTATCCTGGAGGTTACTCTTATGCAAGCTCCAGCAAGATATTTCAAATGCCTACAGTATGCTAAGTCATAATCAACAGTAGTCCCCAAAATGCTAAAGAATACCTAGGTCCCTATCTGAGACTCAATAAATATTTCACTATGTTTACTGTTCAGAAACATACTGCAGAGTGTTTCTATTCCAGATAAGTCCAAAAACCCAGGGGCAATAGTCCTCACAGAAGATAAACCAGACACCCCTCCCTTCCATATAGTGTCAATACCCCTTTTCAATATGAACAATTTATGGGGGGACACTGCCCAGATATCCCTGAAGATTGAGAAAAATGATCAAATGAGAGAGGGCTAGCAATTGAAAAGATAAGGGTTTAACAATGTGTGCCAGTTTGAAACTGTTATGCACTCCAGGAAAGGCCATGTTCTTTTAATCCAGTCTTGTGAATGCAGACTTACTGTGAGTGGGATAATTTTTAATTTATTTTTTCTTGCCATTATATTAAGGTATAATCACATACCATACAATCATCCAAAGGTTATAATCAATTGTTCACAATATTATCATATAGTTGTGCAAAAACACCACATTCAATTATTGAACATTTTCTTTACTCCAAAAAAATAACAAAAATAAAAAAGAACATCCAAAATAATGATCTTCCCCATCATCCCTATTATTCACTTACTTTTTTGCCCCCATTTTCCTATTCACCTATCCATACACTGGATAAAGGGATTGTGAGTCACAACATTTTCTACAATCACGTGGTCACACCATATAAGCTATATGCTTACACACTCATCTTCAAGAAGCAAGGCTATTGGATTGTAGTTCAACAGTTTCAGTTATTTCCTTATAGCTATTCTAACACACTTAAAACTAAAAGGGATATCTATATAATCATAAGCAAAACCTCCTGAATGTCCTCTTGACTCCAATTGAAACCTCTCAGCCCCTGAAATATTACTTTGTTTCATTTCTCTTCCACTCTTTTGTCAAGAAGGTATTCTCAAGTCACAATGCTGGGTCCAGACTCATCCCTGGGAGTTATGTCTCATATTGCCAGGGAGATTGATAACCCTGGGAGTCATGTCACACATAGTGGGGAGGGCAGAGGGTTGACCTGCCTAGTTGGCTTAGAGAGGAAGGCCAAATCTGAGCAACAAAAGAGGTTCTGTGGGGGTGACACTTAGACAGAATTATAAGTAGGTTTAACCTGTCCTTTGCAGTAGCAGGCTTCATAAGGGCATGTCCCAAGATTGAGGGCTCAGCCAACTAAAGTGGTAGTCCCCAATGTTTCTGTGAATATAAGGAATTCCCAAGTCGGTACATTTAATAGGTGGGACCTTTTGATTGCATTGTTTCCATGGAGGTGTGAACTACCCAAATTGGGTGAGACATTTTGATTAGATTATTTCCATGGAGGTGTGACCCTTCCCATTCAGGGTGGGTCTTAATTAGATCACTGGAGTCCTTAAGAGAACTGAGAGTCCCTACAGATCTAGATGCTTGGAGATGCTTGGAGATGCAAGCAGAAAGATGTTTGGAGATGCTAATCTAAAACATGAAGCCCAGAGTTTGCCTCAGAGAAACTAAGAGAAGATCTCCAGATGCTTAGAGAGAAACATCCTCACAGAATGAGCAAGGGTGCACAGGAGCTAATGGAGAGTATCTAAGGGAAACAGAAGTCCAGAGACATTTTGGATAAAGCCATTTTGAAGCAAAGGACCAGCAGATGCCAGCCACATGCCTTCACAGCTGACAGAGGTGTTCTGAATGCCATCAGGCTTTCTTCAGTGAAGGTATCCTCTTATTGATGCCTTAGTTTGGACACTTTTGTGGCCTTAGAACTGTAAAATTGTAGCTTTGTAAGGTATAACACTGGTGACGAGGGTTAACAGAAGGTTATGGAAAATTACCCATTGTGTATTAATGACTATATTTAATAGGAATATTTTCTGACTCCATACTAATAATAGGGATGAATAATTAGGAGCTGATAAGATCTCTGGGATGTATTATTTTACATGGTGGAACTGTAGCCTATAGCATCCCTTGGGATTTGCTCTATAGCTGCTCATTGAATTATACCTTTCTGTAAATACCTTTTATTGCATAATAAGGAAAGAACTGAAATTGTGGAACTGTAACCATAACAATTTTCAAAACTACTTACATGTCTACTTGTTTAGCTGTACATTGAGAGATGACACCTTTCTGTATGTATATTTTGCAATAATAGAAATGGTTGAAGTTGTGGAAATATGACCCAAGACATTCTTTTGAGATTTGCTAACTACTTGTGCAATTGTACACTGAAAAAGCTATGACTGTTATGTGTATAAGTTGAAGTTCACAGTAAAAAAAAAGAATCTAGGAAAAAAATAAATAATCTCTTTTCCAATTTTACACAAATTTGTTCCAAACTTTTAAGGTTCTTTATCCACTGGAGAGATCAGAGGGGTTTATTTCTCATGCAGTCCATTTCCTCATTGGAGAACTAATGCACTTATTGATCATGCTAATGCATGCCATTGCCTATGGGATGCAGTGAATATATATGAAAGAGATTGGAAGAGCAAAAGTTTACAGTCAGTAGTGAGGCTGATATATCTGCAGGAAAGTTCAATCATTAGAACATTAAAGGTGTTAGGGGGCAGTGCTGTGCATTGTTGGGAAGATAAAATGTGAGGGTTAGGGAATAGAGGGAATAGAGGAGTCATTTATTTTTCCCAATTTCTAATTTCTGAAACTATGAAGATATATGTGCACATTTGGTAACAATTTTTTAATTTAATTTAATTGAGATTTTTCACATACCATAAAATCATCCAAAGATCCAAAGTGTACAATCAATTGTGCATGGTACCATCATGCAGTTGTGCATCCATCATAATTATTTTTTAAAATTTTTAGAACATTTTCATTACTTCAGAAAACTAATAAAGACAAAAAAGAAAACTCAAATCCTCCCATACCCCTAACAAGCCCCCCCTCCATTATTAACTTATAGTATTGGTATAGTACATTTGTGAGTGTTGATGAATGAATGTTAAGATACCTCTACCTGTAGTACATAGTTTGCAACAGATATATTTTTCCTATACACCTCTCTATTATAAACTTCTAATAATAGTGTCCTACATTTGTTCTAGTTCATGAAAGAGATTTCTAATTTTGTACAGTTAGTTATGGACATTGTCCAGCACAAGATTCACTGTTTATACATTCCCATAATTTAAACTACTTGCCTTTTGGTGAACTATGTGACTCTAAGCTTCCCCTTTCCACCACATTCACATACACTTCAACAATGTTAGTTATTCTCACAATAATGTGCTACTATCACCTCTGCCCATTTCCAAACACTAAAGTTCAACCTAGTTGAACTTCTGCTCATAATGAGCAACCACTCCCATTCTTTAGCCTTATTCTATATCCTGGTAACATATTTCATGTCTATGAGTTTACATAATATAATTAGTTCATACCAGTGGGACTCTGAAATATTTGTCTTCATGTTTCTGACATTTCACTCAATATAGTGCCCTCAAGATTTCTCCATCAAACCATTTTAAGGTGGCTTATTCACCCACAATACATTCCATCCTATGTAAACAGTCAATGGTTCCCTGATAGTCACATATTTATGCATTCACCACCATCACCACTATTTATATAAGGACATCTTGATTGCTCCAACAAAGAAGTAGGAAGAGTCAAAGAAATTAGAGAGAGAAAAGAAAAAGAAAAAGAAAAAGAAAGAAGGAAAAACATGACAGCTAAAAAGAAACAAAAGAAAAGATAGAATTAAACTAAAGTACAATTAGAGTCAGACAACATCACCAATGAAAAGAGTCCCCTACTCCTCCCTTATGTCCCCTTCTTATAGGCTTTTAGCTTTGGTATGTTGCCATTGTTACATTAAAGGAAGCATAATAAATTTTTCTGTAAACTATAGTCTCTAGTTTCTCTTGATTGTGTGTTTCCCCAATACCTCCCTATTTCTAACATGTTGCAATGTTGGTATTCATTTTTTCTCTCTCATGTAAAAATATATTTGTACATTTTATCACAGTTGTTGAGCCCTCTAGGTTTCACTGAGTTATATATTCCCAGTCTTTATCTTTCCTCTTTCCTTCTGGTGTCCCACATGCTCCTAATTTTCCATTTCAACAATACTCACAGCCATCTCTGTTGAGTGTACTTACATTGCTGTGCTATCATCACCCAAAATTGTGTTCCAAATCTCTCACTCCTGTATTTTTCCTATCTGCCTGTAGTGCTCCCTTTAGTATTTTCTGTAGCATAGGTATGTTGTTCACAAACTCTCATTGTCTGTCTGTCAGAAAATATTTTAAAATCTCCCTCATAGCTGAAGGACAGTTTTACCAGGTATAGGATACTTGGTTGGCACTTTTTCTCATTCAGTATCTGAAATATTTCACACCAATTCCTTCTTGCCTCCATGGTTTCTACTGAAAAATCCACACATAGTCTTATCAAGTGTCCTTTGTATGTGATGTTTCACTTTTCTCTTGCTGCTTTCAGGATTCTGTCTGTCTTTGTCTTTTTTTTTCAGGATTTTGGAGATGACCCAAAGATTTAGCCACTAGATGGCAGTAAAACACAAGGTATTCATTAGGGTGCAGGATGGACAGCTTTGTCACCCAGTTCTTGGGAAACTAGCACATTTCACTGGCTTCTCTAGAACACTCTCTTTTTTGATGCTTGAACCATCATGTAAGGAGTTTGAACACAATGAGACAACCACGTTGGTGGCAGGTGACTTGTTGGTCCCAGCAGATCCCAGCTTTCCATTCAGGCAACTGAGTGAACCCATTAGGGCTTATGAATTCAACTGTGTGACAGAAACTCCTAGATTCATACTAGGAAAACTTTATATTAACTCCTCAGTCCACCTGCAAAGATCAGTGTCTTATAATTTAGATGTTTTATCCACTTCCCATGTATCCGAAGGGAAATTGTGGGGTCTGTAGGTTACTGGGGAAGACAGATATAGTAGAAGACACAAGAAGGACTGGGAAATCTATTTCAGGAGTAACAAATAAGCACCAGAATTTGTTCCTGGGGATTTCTCAGGATCCCATTAAATTCTAACAAATTCACCCTGAGAGGGAGATTGTAAGGGCACAAAAATGAAGTGAATGCAGGCTAAACTCAACTCAACAAGATTAATGACTTAAATGGGAAGTCCCTGGAGTGAACTCAGAGAACTGTGACCCACAAGAATTTGTCCTTCAATTATACCACACTGCCTCTTAGCAGATGAAGAACCCAGATTTACCACCATGATCACCACCCATCCTCATACTGAGCACTTTTCTCTTCCCTGCAAACACCATCTACAGCCTGATTTTAAAGTTCATGAAAATGAATCTTTAAGAGAAATGGATATAGAACATATGCTGGGATTCAAAAACAGTCAATAAATATAAAAAGGTTGAAATACATAGCACATACTCTGATCATAATGGAATGCAACTAGAAATCAATAACCACCAAAGAACTAGAACATTCACAAATATGTGGAGTTTAAACAACAGTCTCCTAATCAGTAGGTCAAAGGAGAATTTGCAAGAGAAATCAGTAAATATCTAGAGATGAATTTAAACAAGAACACTAATATCAAAACATGTGGGATACAGCAAAGTCAGTGGTGATGGAGAAGTTTATAGCTATAAGTGCATATACTAAACATGAAGAAAGAGCTAAAACCAAAGACCTAACAGAACATTTGAAGAAGCTACAGAATGATCAACAAACTAACCCTACAACAAGTAGACTAAAAGAAATAAAAAGATTTAAAGCAGAAATAATGATTTGGAGAACAAAAAAACCCATTAGAATAAAAACAAAAGTTGCTACTTTGAGAAGATCAAAAAAAATTGACAAAGCCTTAGGTAGACTGACAAGGTAAAAAAGAAAGAAGAGACAAATTAACAAACTCAGAAATGAAAGGGAGGACATTCTGTGGGTCCTGAAAAAAATAAAAAAGTGTCATTAAATAATATTATGAAGAACTGTACACCAACAAACTAGACAATTTAGAGGAAATGTATAATTTACTGAAAAACACATGAGAACCTAGACTGATTCAAGTAGAAATAGAAGACTTCAACAAACCTATAACAAATAAAGAGACCCAATAAGACATCAGAAAGCTTCCCACAAATAAAAGCCCAGGGCCAGATGGCTTCACAGGGGAATTCAACCAAACTTTCCAAATAGAAATGACACCATTTCTGCTCAAACTCTTTCAAAAATGGCAGAAAAAGGAACACTACCAAAACTCATGAAGTTAACATTACTCTAATGTCAAAACCAGATACAGATATCACAATAAAGGACTACTACTGGCCAATCACCCTAATTAATATAGATTGAAAAATTCTCAACAAAATATTTGCAAATCAAATCCAAAGACACATTAAAAGAAACATACACCACAACCAAGTGTTCATTCCAGGCATGCAATGGTGTTTCAACATAAGAAAATCAATCAATGAAACACAAAACATTGACAAACTGAAAGGGGAAAATCGAGTGATCAATTCAATAGGTGTTAAAAAACATTCAAGAAAATTCATCATCTTTCTTTGATAAAAAAAGAAGGAAATGTCCTGAATATGATAAAGGGTACATATGAAAAACCCACAGCCTGCATAGTACTTAATGGTGACAGATATAAATAGGTGGAAAGGTATTTGGTGTTAATGGATAGAAAGCATCAACATCATTAAGATGTCAATTCTACCCCAAACTGATCTACAGATTCATTGCAATTCCAATAAAAATTCCAACAACCTACTTTGCAGACATGGAAAAGTATGTATCAAATTTATTTTGCAGGGAAAGCAGCCCTGAATTTACAAAAAAATTCTAAAGAAGAAGACTGAAATGTAAGGACTTACACTTCCTCAATTTAAAGACTATTATAAAACCATAGAGGTCAAAGCAGCATGGTACTGGCACAGAGATATGCATATTGGTCAATGGAATTGAATCAAGAGTTTGGAAATAGACACCAGATATATGGTCAAATGATTTCCGATAAAGCCTCCAAATCCACTGAACTGAGAAAGAACAGCCTGTTAAAAATGGGGCTGGGAGAACTGGATACCCACATCCAAAAGAATGAAAGAGCCCTGTCTCAAACCATAAACAAAATTAACTTAAAATGGATCAAAGACCTCAATATAAGAGGAAGGACAATCAAATGTCTAGAAGATAATATACAGAAACACCTTCAAGACCTAGTAATAAAAGGAAGCTTCTAATGTCTTACACTGAAAGCACAGGCAATGAAAGAAAAAAAAAATGAATGGAATCTCCTCAAAATAAAAACTTCCATGCCTCAAAGGATTTGGATAAAAGGTGATGATTTAGTTGTGTTTGAACTGTTGTTTTTTTATTGTTTGTTTTTTAATTTTTTGGTAAATTAAAAAAAAACAATGAATGAGTGTGACAAAAAGTAAATGAACAATGGAGGGATGTTCTCTTATATCCTAATATTTATTTTGCTTTTTGGAGCAATGAAAATATTCAAAGAATGCAGTGATAAATGCACAACTATGCAAAACCAATTGTACACTTTGAAGGATTGTATGTTATGTGAATATATCTCAATAAAATTGCATTAAAAAATAAAAAGGTGAAGAGGCAGAAATCTCAATGGGACAAATTATTTGAAAACCATATATCTGATGAGACTGAAATCCAGCATACATAAGAAAATCCTACAAATCAATAGCAATAGTACAACAGCCCAGTTATAAAATTGGTAAAAGACATGAAAAGACATTTTTCCAAACAGGAAATACAAATGGCTGAAAAACATGAAAAATAGATCACTAGCTATTAGGGTAATGCCAATCAGAACCACAATGCCCCCCCTACATGGGACATGACTCCCAGGAGTGTAAATCTCCCTGGCAATGTGGGACATGACCCCTGGGCATGAGACTGGACCCAGCATTGTGAGATTGAGAAAGTATCCTTGACCAAAATGGAGAAGAGAAATGAAACAAAGTAATGTTTAAGGGGATGAGAGGTTTCAAATGGAGTCAAGAAATCATTCTGGAGGTTTTCTTATGTATTATATAGATATCCCTTTTTAATTTTAGCATATTAGAATAGTTACAAGGAAATAACTGAAACTGCTGAACTGCAACCCAGTAGCCTTGTTTCATGAAGATGAGTGTATAAGCATATAGCTTATATGATTTGAGTGTGATTGTAGAAAACATGTGGCTGTCACTCTATTTATCCAGTGTATAGGCAGATGAGTAGAAAAATGGGGAGAAAAACAAATGAATAATAACATGGGATGAGGGAGATGGGTTGTTTTGGGTGTTTTTTTTTTTTTACTTTTACTTTATCTTTTTTAGAGTAATGAAAATGTTAAAAAATAGAATGTGATGATGGATGCACAACTACATGATGATATTGTGAATAATTGATTTTTACACTTTGGGTGATTGTATGGTATGTGATCATAACTCAAAATAATTGCAAGAAAACAAAACACAATGAGACATCACCTGACACCAGTAAGAATGGCTGCCATTAAACAAACAGGAACCTACAAATGCTGAAAAGGATGTGGAGAAACTGTAAAACTTATTCATTGCTGGTGGGAATACATAGTGGTACAGTCACTGTGGAAGATAATTTGGCAGTTCCTCAGAAAGCTAGGTATCTATTACCCTACAATCCAGCAATTTCTATTCTGGGTATATATGCAGAAGATCTGACGGCAGTGACATGAGCAAGCATTTGCACACCAATGTTCACAGTGGCATTGTTCACAATTGCCAAGAGATGGAAACAATCCAAGTGTTCTTCAACAGACAAGTGGATAAACAAAATGTGACACATACATATGATGAAATAGTAGGCAGCAGTAAGAAGGAACAAGATTTGGAAACAAATGACAGCAGAGATGAAGCTTGAAGACATAATGCTGAGTGAAATAAGACAGACAAAAAGAAGAAATACTGTATGTTACCACCAATGTGAACTCCTGAAAAATGTAAAATCAGTGTCTTATAATGTAGAATAGAAAGGACCTAGAAATAGGAGTTAGTGAAGGGGACATGACAACCAAGTATGTAGAGACATCTTAATGAGGGTGAGCTTAAAGGTATAGGAATGGATAGGGTGATGAATGTTCATTAATGGGATGATAAGCATCAGTGATGCACTAAAGGTGAACATGATTGAAAGGGTTGATTAAAGTTCTGTATCCCACAGATTATCACTACAAATATAAATGCATGATCTACTACTAAGGTGTGACATTGGAACAAGTGTTAACAACAGAATGTTAACTGGGAAAAACTACCTATTTTATACTACAGACTATACTTAATAGGAATACATAACCAGAACCATACTAATACTAGGGATAAATAACTAGGGGCTGATAAGAACTTTGGGGTGTTTTGAGTTATGATAATTGTTTAAAATTGAGAATTCTGATGATTGTACAACTAAGTGAAGATAATGTAAGACACATATATGTTAGGTGAAATTAGGATCCCCTACTTAATAAGTCAAGCCTTCAAGCTAGAGCCTTGCTGTAATGAAATTTATGGCTGTAAAAGGGAGGCTAAGCCTATATACAATAACACAGAGCCATCACTTCCAGAGAATCTGTTTGTTGCTCAGATGTAGCCTTTATCTCTCTAAGCCCAACTCTGCAAATAAATTCATTACCCTCCCACCTATGTGGGACAGGACTCCAGGGAGTGAATCCTCTTGGTGATGTGGGACATGACTCTCAGGAATGAGCCTGGCTCTGGTATGGAAGGATTGAGAATGCCTTTTTGACTGAAAGGGGGAAAAGAAAGGTAACAAAATAAGGTTTCAGTTGCTAAGAGATTTCAAATACAGTAGGGAGGCTATCCTGGAGTTTACTCTTATGCAGGCTCCAGCAAGATATTTCAAATGCCCACAGTATGCTAATTCATAATCAACAGTAGTCCCCAAAATGCTAAAGAATACCTAGATCCCTCTCTGAGATTCTATAAAACTTTCACTAAGTTTACTTTCCAGAAACTTATCCCACAGAGTGTTCCTATTCCAGGTAAGTCCAAAAACCCGCAGGCAACATCCCTTACAAAAGATTAACCAGATACATCTTCCTTCCACATAATGTCAACACCCTTTTTCAGTATGAACAATTTCAGGTGTTCACTGCCCAAATATCCCTGAAGATTGAGAAAATGATCAAATGAGTGAGGGTTAGAAAATGACAAGATAGGATTTAACAAAGTGTGCAAGTTTGAAACTGTTATGCATCCCAGGCAAGGCTATGTTCTTTTAATCCAGTCTTTTGGATGAAGACTTACTGTGGGTGGGACCATTTTTTATAATTTATTTTTTGTTGCAATTTTATTTAGCTATAGTCACATACCATACAGTCATCCAAAGAGTATAATAATTGTTCACAGTATCATCAAATAGTTGTGCATAAAACACCATATTCAATTATTGGACATTTTCTTTACTCCAAAAAAATAACAAAAATAAAAAAAGAACATCCAAAATAACCATCTTCCCTATCACCCCTATTATTTATTTACTTTTTTGCCCCCATTTTTCTATTCATCTGTCCATACACTGCATAAAGGAAGGGTGAATCACAACATTTTCTACAATCACCTGGTCACAACGTATAAGCTATATGCTCACACACTCATCTTCAAGAAACAAGGCTATTGGGTTGTAGGTCAACAGTTTCAGTTATTTCCTTTCAGATATTCTAGCACACTAAAAACTAAAAGGGATATCTATATAATCATAAGCAAAACCTCCAGTATGATCTCTTGACTCCATTTGAAGCCTCTTAGCCCCTAAAATATTAATTTGTTTCATTTCTCTTCCCCCTTTTGGTCAAGAAGTTTTTCTCAATGTCACAATGCTGGGTCCAGACTCATCACTGGGAGTCGTGTCCCACATTTCCAGGGATATTGACAACCCTAGGAGTCATGTCCCACATAACGGGGAGGGCAGAGAGTTGACCTGCCTAGTTGGCTTAGAGAGAGAGGCCACATCTGAGCAACAAAAGAGGTTCTCTGGGTGTCACTCTTAGGTACAATTATAAGTAGGTTTAACCTCTCCTTTGCAGTAACAGGCTTCATAAGGGCATAAGCAAATATTGAGGGCTCAGACAACTAAATTGGTGGTCCCCAATGTTTCTGAGATTACAAGGAATTCCCAAGTTGGTATATTTAATAGATGGGACCTTTTGATTACATTGTCTCCATGGAGAGCTACCCAACTTGGGTGAGATATTTTGATTAGATTATTTCCATGGAGGCATGACCCTGCTTATTCAGTGTGGGTCTTAATTAGATCACTGGAGTCCTTAAGAGAACTGAGAGTCCATAGAGACCTAGATGTTTGGAGATGCTTGGAGATGCAAGCAGAAAGATGTTTGGAGATGCTAATCTAAAACATGAAGCCCAGAGTTTGCCTCAGAGAAACTAAGAGAAGATCTCCGGATGCTTAGAGAGAAACATCCTCACAGAATGAGCAAGGGTGCACAGGAGCTAATGGAGAGTATCTAAGGGAAACAGAAGTCCAGAGACATTTTGGATAAAGCCATTTTGAAGCCAGAATCCTGAAGCAAAGGACCAGCAGATGCCAGCCACATGCCTTCACAGCTGACAGAGGTGTTCTGAATGCCATCAGCCTTTCTTCAGTGAAGGCATTCTTTTGTTGATGCCTTAGTTTGGACACTTTTATGGTCTTAGAACTGTAAAATTTTGGCTTTGTAAGGTATAACACTGGTGCAGAGGATTAACGACAGAGGGTTATGAAAAAATTACCCATTATATACTAATGACTATATTTAATAGGAATAATGTTCTGACTGTATACTAATAAAAGGGATGAATAATTAGCAGCTGATAAGAGCTCTGGGATGTATTATTTTACATGGTGGAACTATATTCTATAGCATCCCTTTGGATTTGCTCCATAGCTGCTCCTTTAATTGTACCTCTCTATAAATACCTTGTTTTGCATAAGGAAAGAACTGAAATTGTGGAACTGTAACACATAACAGTTTACAAAATTACCTATATGACTACTTGGTGAGCTGAACATAGAGAGATGACACCTTTCTGTATGTATGTTATATTTTGCAATAGTAGAAATGGCTGAAGTTGTGGAAATGTGACCCAAGACATTCTTTGAGATTTGCTAAGTACTTGTAAAATTGTACATTGAAAGTTATCACTGTTATGTATATAAGTTGAAGTTCACAATAAAAAGAAAAATCTGGGGAAAATATAAGTAAAATCTTTTCCAACTTTACACAAATTTGTTCCAAACTTTTAAGGTTCTTTTTTCACTGGAGAGATGAGAAAGGCTTATTTCTCATGCAGCCCATTTCCTCATTGGAGAACTAATTCACTCATTGATCATGCTAATGCCTGCAATTGGCTATGGGATGCAGTGAATATATGTGAAAGAGATTGGAAGAGCAGGAGTTTACAGTCAGTAGTGGGGCTGATGTTTCAGCAGGAGAATTCAATCATTAGAGCATTAAAGGTGTTAGGGTGCAGTGCTGTGCATTGTTGGGAAGATAAAAAGTGAGGGTTAGGGAACAGAAAGAAAAGAGGAGTCATTTATTTTTCCCAATTTCAAATTTCTTAAAGAATTGAAATATATGTGCACATTTGAAGACTTCTTTAAATTTAATTTAATTGAGATTGTTGACATACCATACAAGAATGAAGCCATTCTTTTTTTAAAAAATCAGTTTTAAATTGTAGAATATAACATATTTACACAGAAGAAATAATTTTCCAAATGCAATTTAACAAGTAGCTAGAGTAGAAATTTCAAAGAATATTATGGGTTACAGTTCCAGTTTCAGTTATTTCCAAATTGTGAAATATAACATAGATGAAAAAAGAAAATATCTTTCAAAATATGATTTAACAAGTAGTTATATAGGAAATTTCCCAAGATGTATTGATTTACAATACCATAGTTTCAGCTATTTCCTTATTGTAAACTATAACATTATTTTAAAAAAGAAGCCATTCTTAAAAAAAAAAAAAAAAAAAAAAATTCAAAGCAACAGCCACCACAAGCGAAAAGCAGAGAGAGCTTTCTAGAAAGAAAATGG
The DNA here is from genome assembly GCF_015220235.1 of Choloepus didactylus. Classification (NCBI taxonomy): domain Eukaryota; kingdom Metazoa; phylum Chordata; class Mammalia; order Pilosa; family Megalonychidae; genus Choloepus; species Choloepus didactylus. Next base: position 195,343,433 of record NC_051310.1, read on the forward strand.
CAGTCCCAGACTGAGGAAAACAGCTGGCCATGCTGATCGGCTAAAAACTGATGATGATGATCATGATGATGATGAATTCCCAACGAACTCCGAAAGCCTCTGAACAGCTTGTCTGGACTGGCCCCTTTAATAGAGACTCACGGAAATTTTTTTATAGGTAAGTCCCTGTCCCCAGCTTACCCGGCAGCCTTGCTCAAACACGGCTTCTCTTCTCAGCTCCTATGTATCCGGGGGTTGCTCCGGCAGGACGCGAGGAGGATGCACTTCAGTCAGAGACCCTGGCTTCCCAGGCACAGGCAGCCACAAGACAGGGAGGCTCACAGCACTTTCCCTGGAGGGCCCTCGCCTCCTCCCCCTGCATATCCAAGTCCCAGTGCCCGCCCCTCTAGGAAGTGTTACTCTTGTAACTATTCTTATTAAACATAGTCACCTTGTGGTGGACTCTTTTACCTTCCGTACCATAGTTATGGACGCTTTAAAACGTTGCTTTGAGCAAATATAAACCCTAACAATTGTATACATAAAATCATAGCTGGCCCCCTCTCTGCCCTTCTCCCCCACCTGGAGGCAGACCTTTATTTCTACATGGGAAATTTCTGTGTCCACACAGGGATCTCTGCGGACATCTGATGTGGAATGTTTGTGGGCAGGAAGTGGGGGAGGACTCTGGGAGGGCAGCTCTCAGAGAAGGAGTCATGTGGGGGAGTGATATAGAGTGGGGGTCAGCACTACGTCATAGACGACCCATTGTGACATCCCTGGAGCCTCAGCCAGAGACTGGCCTGGAGAGCCGGAGCAGGATAAAAGCCCGGGATGTGGGGCTGATGTGGACGGTGGGGTCTGGGTGCAGGGGGTTGCTCCCCCGCGGACTGCTCCTAGGCAGACGCCTCCTTCCCGACTCCCCTCAAGGCTGACCCTCTGAGAAGGCCGCCCGGAACTGCCCCATTTCTGGGGACTGGGGCCCAGATGCAGGTCTCTGTTCCCCACCCAGATCCACCTTCCCTACCCGAGGGTCAACTAAAGAACGGGCAAAGGAACACCAAGAAAAGCCCCGTAGGGGTCGGAAATGGGGTACCACAATTCACTTGCTCAGTGATCGGAGGAATCAGTTCAGCAGAATAAGGAGCTGTGGGGACTTCAAATTCAGGATTTTAGAGTTGACCAAAAAGAAGATTTAGCCACTAGATGGCAGTAAAGCACAAGGAATTCACTGGGGCACGGCATTCACAGGCTTCTCATCCAGTTCTTGGGAAACTGGTATATTTCTCTTCCACCTCTAGAACACTTTTTAATGCCTGAACCATCATGTAGGGAGTCTGACCACCCTGAGGCCACCATGTTGGAGGGACCGCGGGCAAGTAACTTGTTGAGGGTCCCAGCAGATCCCAGCCTTCTGTTCACGACTTTCGAGGCCTGGTGAACCCATCAGGGCTTATGAAACCTGAGGTCACACCACCTGAACTCCTTCAATTGTCTCCAGTGGAGACCACGTGGGACAGAAGAACCACTTAAGTGAACTTCTGCATTCTTCTGAGCGTCATGGGGAAGATCGGTTATTGTACACCTTATGTATTTATACATAATACATTTGTATTACGTATAATTTACTTTGTATTATGTATGATGTATACAATACACTTAATAATAAATAATTACAATAATTAATAAAAATAAAATTAATACATGGAGTTTATTATTAATAATTAATTTTGCTATTTATCATTTTATTTTTATTTTATATTATTTAAATTTTATTTTATTATCTCATTATTTATTGGTTTATTATTATTAATAAAAATTAAATTTTTATATAAATTAAATAATGCAAAATTCACTTTGCATTAAGTATAATTTACTTTGTATTATTTTTGTAACTGTCCTGAGAGTTTGAAAGTATTTCAAAATAAAATGTTAAAAAGAAAATGCTGCAGGTTGCACACATTATATCCCTTGAAAACAATACTTCCATGTGCATTTCCGACAAACAAAGGTATTCCCTTAAGTGCAGTTTTGTAGTTGAAGAATTGATATAAAGCTTACATTCTATACTCCAATTTTTCTTATGACTCTCCCCTCCACTCAGGCTCCCACCTGCCAGGGGCATTCACACACCCCAAGCTCCATCTGAGAGTCACCAAGGCCAGTGGACCTAGGGGACCCTCTGTGGGCTGGAGTTCCTCCACCTTCACCTCTTGGGCCCAGGAGTGAGCTCCTCCATAGTCTATTCCCCCTTCAGATGAACAGAGTATTGACCTCAGGGAACATACCCAGAAATAAGGGACTTTCTCTTCAGCATTCAAGAAACTGAGGCTCTGTAAGAGACTCATTTTACTCAAGTGGATGCAATCAAACTACATTTCTCAAGTCAATATTTGTTTACTTATCTTTTAAGCTATAAGTCAATTTTTCTATTTTTTCCCTATATATTATATTTATTATTGTTATTTGAAAATTTTTCACTTTAGCAAGAACTGACTTTCAAAAGTCAACAGGAATATTCAATCCTATTATATCCACAGAATTAATTGTTTTTGTCACAAATGACATTACCATGGTGGGCAATGAAAATATCTGGGGGAATTAATGACTATGGAGGAAAAGCAGCAAGTAAGTGACACTCTAAAAATGATGGGGGACCCACTATGTGAGATAAATGGCAGAGAAAGTGTTACAGGAAAGTAAGTGATTCCTCCTCAAAAGACAGAAAGTAAACCAGGCTGGGGCTTGGGACAGAGCAGTGAAGAGGAGAAAGTCCTTATTCCCTGGAGCTGATATATTTTGGGAGGCGGGTAGGTAGAGGGCAGCTGTGAAACATGAAAATTAAGGAGAATACACAGGATGTTAGGAGAGGAGAAGGTGATGGAGAAGAATGAGCAGGGGAGGGCAGGAGCAATGGGTGATGAGTTTGGGGAAAGGGTCTCTCTTCAGAATAGAGGTCAGGGGAGGCCTCTGAGAAGAGGGGATCTGAGCAGCAGGGAAAGTGTGGGCAAGCACTGCAGGATGAGGGGACAGAACAGACAGTGGCCCAGAGGTGGGCATGAGCATGGTGAGTGTGAGGACCAGCCAGAGAGATGAGTGGTCTGAAGGCAATGGATGATGTCCAGAGAGTGGGTGTCACAACCTGGTCATACCCCCTACCAGCCCCTTCCACATGTCACTGCCTCATGTCCTGTCCCTCCATCCTTCTCCAAGGCAAGAGGGATGGACACCTCCCAAACACTCCTCTTGGGGAATCTTCAGCTTCACCCTCCATGTGGCAACCGGCTTTGGCAGAGCACCACTCTGGAGAGAGAGAGAGAGCATCCCTGCTAAGTTTAGCCATTCAGGGAAGATGTGATAATTATCTGTTGTAGGCAGAGAATTCTACTTTTTGGATTGCAAGTTGACATGCAATCCTCCACCCCATGTGAAGGGTGATTAGCAATGGAATTACTTTCTACATCACTGAGGAAATGACTTCTCTGCAGTCTCTTTTTCTTTAAAATATGACTATTGGTGCTTGCTTTGGCAGCATGTATACTAAAATTGGAATGACACAGAGAAGATCATCATGGTCCCTGTGCAAGGATACACACAAATTCATGAAGTGTTCTCTATTTTTGGGCAAAAATGTGAAAAGGCAGCAAATGCAAAAATGTAATGAGAGAAAATATTTGGAAAACATGCATCTGATAGACTGATGCATTGCATTTATAAAGAAATCCTACAACTCATTGACAATAGTACAAACAGACCAGTTAAACATGGGAAAAAGATATGAAAAGACCTTTATCCAAAGAAGAAATACAAATGGCTAAAAAATACATGAAAATATGTTCATCTCCCATAGCTATTAGGGAAATGCAAATCAAGAACCTGATGAGATATCATCTCACAACAATAAGAATGGCTGCCATTAAATAAACAGGAAATTACAAATGCTGAAGAGGATGTGAAGAAATTGTAACTCATATTCATTGCTGGTGGGACTTTATAATGGTACAGCCACTGTGGAAGACAGTTTGGCAGTTCTTCAGAAAAATAAATACTAAGTTACCCTATGATCAAGCAATTTCACTTCTTGGTATATACCCAGAAGATCAGAAATCAGTGACACAGACATTTGCACACTGTTGTTTATAGTGCCATTGTTCACAATTGCCAAGAGATGGAAACAATTCAAGTGTCATTCAACAGATGAGTGGATAAACAAAATGTGGTATATACATGTGATGGAATACTATTCAGCAGTAAGAAGGAACAAGGTTGTGAAACATATGATAACATGGATCAAACTTGAAGACAAAATGCTGAGTGAAATAAGCCAGACACAAAAGGAGAAATCACATATGTTACCACTAATGTAAACTCCTTAAAAAAGGTAAAATAAGTGTATTATAATGTAGAATATAGGGGGTCTAGAAATAGAAGCTAGTGAAGGGGGAATGATAAGCTAGTGTGTAGAGATATGATAATGAGGGTGAACTTAATGGTATGGGAATGGTCAGGTGTGATTATGGTTTGTTAACAGGATTATAAGTATCAGTGATGCATTGAAGGTGAATACGTTCATAAATGATTCTTGAAAGGCATGTAATCCACAGAGTGACACTAAATACATAAATAAGTTTTAGCATGATATACTTAAAAGGTATGACATTGGTACCAAGAGTTAATAACAGAGTGGTATATGGAAAACTACCCATTACATATTATAGACTATATTTAATAGGAGTATCTTATCAGCACTACACTAATACTAGGGATGAATAATTAGCAGCTGATAAGAACTCTGGGATGTTTTATAATTGCTTAAAGTTGAGAATGATGTTGATTTTACAAGTAAGTGAAGATAATGTGAGAAACTGACCATTTATCTTGGGACAGAATTTATATTATGTGAAATTAGGAACCCTCTACTTAATCAATCAGACTTGAAGTTTGCTCTTGTGAAACTTAAGGCTGTAAATGGGAGTCTAAGACTTCCTAAAATTATGCCTAAGAGGCACCCCCCAGAGAACTTCTTTTGTTGCTCAGATGTGACCTTTCTCTCTTTAAGCCCAATTCAGCAAATAAATTCATTAACCTCCTCAACTCCCATGTGGTACATGACTTCCAGCAGAATGAATATCCCTGGCAACATGGGACATGCTCCCGGGAATGAGCCTGGCCCTGGGAGCAAGGGATTGAAAATGTCTACTTGACCAAAAGGGGGAAAAAGAGAGGTAAAAAAATAAGTTTACAGTGGCTAAGAGATCACAAATAAAATTGAGAGGCTATCCTGGAGGTTTCCCTTATGCAAGCTCCAGCTAGACATCCCAAATGGCCACAGTATGCCATGCCCTTACCAAAAGCAGTCCCAAAATATCTATGTCCCTTTCTGAGGTTCTACATAAGATTCACTCACTAAGTTTTATCTCTCAGAAACTTAAATCCACCAGAGTGTTCCTATGCCTGACAGTCATAAAAACCAGAGGCAACAGCCTCTAAGAAATGAATCAGATACATTCCCCTTCCCCATGCTGTCAACACCCCCTTTCAATGTGAAAAAGTTAGGGTGGTATATATTTAGATGCTAGGGTATTAGAAAAGCTGGAATGAAATAACTGAAGTGCTGAAACTGTAACCTACAACATTCTTTGAAATTTGCTCTATGGCTATTTGTTGAATTCTGCTTTGAAAGTTTTCACCTCTCTGTATATGTGCTATATTTCATAATAAAGAAAGAACTGCAATTGTGGAAATATAACCCATAATGTTCTTCAAAATTTGCTAACTACTTGTTAAATGATATTTTAAAAGTTATCAGTTATGTATATGTGTTAAAGTTCACAGTAAAAATGCATTCATAAAGATGATTATGGGAATTTGATTACTTGGTTCATGCCTTACAGTAATCTCAGGTGGGATGTTGTCTTCAGGCAGCCACAACCTGGGACCCAAGCCTGTGTGAATAGGGGAAGGTGAGGATGATGGAACATTCTCTGAGACCAAACTGACAGGAGGGGAGGGTGTGGTGAGGAGCACCCAGGGTGGGCTGTGGGTGTCAGTTTGCAGAGGTCACAGCTCTTCTGGGGCTGAAGGGGCCATCTCCTGGGGCTACAGGACCCTGGACTCTGACATTTGAATCTCAGAATTTTCCAGCTCTGATGAATGATATGAGGTGAAGAGAATAGAAACAGCAGCTGAAACCAACAGTGCTATAAGAAAAGGAAGTTCTGGAGAGATGCTGCCTAGCTCAGCTCCTCACCCTCCCAGCCTCCTGGGAGCCATCCACATGGAGACAAGATCTTGAGACTTGTTCCTGATTCTCCAAACATGTGAAGAGATACACTGAGTGACATCAGCCATTTTGTGGTTGTTTCCTTTCCTTTATGAATAGAGTTTTAGAAACAGGTGCTGGGAGAAACCATGAAACAGGAGATACTTCTCTAGATGGATGGGAGGCCCCAGGAATGCTCTGCATGGTGGAGGCTGCCTCCATCTCAGCCACCCCCACCCCTTTGCCTTTCCCTATAGCTACAGGAAGATACCTTAGATTCTGTCAGAAAGAAGAGCCCAGAAGTCCCCTGCCACCCAGTGAAGACAGAAGACCTGGGTGAAATGACCAGAAAGAGCCTGGAAGATGTACTCTTGCTGGATGGGGAGAAGTGGCAAGACAGAGAAGGAACCCGGTCCAGAAACAGAACCTCAGTCAATGACCAGAAAGCAACAACTCACCATGATTTCACAAATACAGCAGAGATCTATAAGCACTTGAACTTGATAAAACACACTTATGATGTTGAGGTGATAGAAGAGCAGCAGGTGATAAAAGGGCAGCTGCAAACCCCAGGAAGAAAATGGAGAGCCAAAATACCCTCAGATAATTGTCACAGCTGAATGTGGTCAAAAACCAGAGGGCCAGTATTCCTGATGCCATTTCCCATGCATCCTTCCTCCTTCAGTTACAGCCCCACTGGATTCCTCACTGCCTCTGCAGCTCTCCAAGTATCAACTTCCAACCTCCCAGGCCTGTCCTTGAGCCTCTTGCTGCCCAAAACATGCTTCGCAAGAGAGCTCAGTGACCCACTGATATCCTCCTCCAGCAAATCATTTAAGGTGCTCCTGGACCACCCAACCTGAAGGGTTCCATCTGTTTATTCTCCATCCCATTCATTCTGCTCACCTTTTATTTTAATCATCAGCTATATCTTATTTATTTATTTATTTATTTATTTATTTATTTATTTATCACTTTTGAAAGCTCTTTTATTGTTGTTTTCATAATAGTTCCAAACATTTACCATGTTATTCATGGGTGTCAATCCCAAATGCTTGACCAGACAGCGTCAGGCATGCATTCAGGTTTTTAGATCAACTTTCTTCAGCATGTCATTAGGAAGCTCTTTTGCAAATGCTTTATTCTTGCATGAGGCACTTTGAAGCCTCTATGGAGATTTTCTGTTTGATTTTTACCTTGATAAAAGAGGGCTTTATTCTCTTCTTTATAATGAGCAATATCTTTATTTGGGAAAAGAGATTGCTTTGACTTTTCTTATGCTCTTTTTTCTTTGCCCCATTCGATTTTCTTCCTACTTAATGTTTTCTCTGAGCACTTAACTAGGCATTCCTTGCCAGATTTAGGTATTAATTTTTACATTATTTTTTATTACCATGATGATGTCTTCTTACAGGGAAAAGTACAGGCAGCTGATTGTAAAAGACCTCAGGGACCTCAGCCTGGGGTTTCCTCTCTAACTCAACCCCAACATATGTGGGTGAGTTCTGGTCCTCATTACATTCCCTGTGGTTGTTTACACCCCAGAATTGGCACAAATACTGATCCTGAGCTGCTGCTTTGCTGACAATGATAAGACCTTTGTGTGATTGGTTTTGAGGAAGCTTCCATCATGGGCCCTGTACTGTGGCCTTCAGTCCTGGGTGTGGCTCTTTTGGTTTTCCCATCCCTCTAAGGCTACAAAGAGAGGTGTAGGCTCAGTATATATCTGTCCATGGCTCAGGAGTAGAGCTTTTCCTTTGCACCCTTCACTGAATTGTGGTGAGTTTCACCAAGGTTCTGAGGCTGGTAGAGCCCTTTCTCATCCCTTACATAAGACCTTATTCAGTCCTGGAGATGGGAGAAATTTTCACAGCCTTTCTTTCCTTCTGCCCAGGAAATTTCATCCCTGACTGGGCACATTGCCCTAAGTGTGTACAAACATATCCCTTCTACCCATAGAGGCCTTGTCTCCTTAGATTTTGGGGGCAGTTTTTTCAGCCACCTCAGCTGCCACCTCAACAAAACCCTAACTTTGAAGCTAATCCAAATCTTTTCTACTGTCAGGATGAGGAGCTCCTGTCCCCCAAATAATTGTATTCTAAGACTCAAGAAATTGCTTGTTTCCAAATGCTATGCAAAGAGGAGAGTAAACAGTGAGGAACTGGAGGAATCTCTGAGGGGCAGAAAAGCCATCTCTGGCTGGAAGCATGACCTTACACCTTCCCTCCTTATTCCCCAGAGAAGGAGGAGATAATCCTCTGGACCTTTGGAGAGAGCAGCAGAGACCTCCACTCTGCACAACCTAGTTTCAAATGCTTTAGAGCCCTGTATTACTTAGGGTTCTCTAGGGAAACAGAAGGAACAAGAGATATCTGTAAGTATAAAATTTTATGAAAGTGTCTCATGCAATGATTCCAATTTCCATGTGGCAGGCAACAAACTGACAACTTTGAGAAAGGTGTTCATTGAACTCCTCAGGCTGTGAACCGGTGACTCCAATGAAGGTGTTTGATGAACTGCTCAGGAAATGCTTCACTGGCTAGCTGAAGAAAAAATGAAGATCTTCTCTTTCTCTTCTTTAAAAGTCTTCAACTGATTGGATTAAATCTCTCATTGTAGAAGACATACCCTTCATTGATGTAATCAGTCACAGGTGCAGTCAGTTGACTGAAGATTTAATAAACCAGCCTTCTGGTTTATTAACCAGCTGCAAATATCCTTGCCATAATGGTTAGACCAATGCTTGCATGACCTGGTCAACATCACCTGGCCAAGTTGACACATAAATCTAACCATCACAGTCTTGGCAGTTATACATATCACATTAAACCATAATTTATCTCTAAGTAGAGCACAATAAGAGACATATATTTCACCTAACAATACTCAGCTGTCCTGGCAGCAACTGGAAGCAAACTAAATCTGTCCAGAATTGGCTGCAAGTCCTTGGGTAACATTGACTCTTAAACTTGATTTCATTTAACTTAAATGCTGGAAAATGAACAACACAGCCCATGTCATATGATAAGGGGATAAGATTGAGAAAAAACAAAGATGATTGATTACAGACAAATACAAACATACAACAAAACAAAGAGGAAATATGCATGCCCTCATTGTCCTTGTTTCTGTAACCTGGTCACATGTTTGTTAGTTTCATCTTTATCACTTTCTTTTGCTACCCATTCCATGTTTCCCTTTACCCTCAGCAAGCACTTCAGCTGCCATGGTTCCTTCCTGGTGGGGTGAACCAAAAATTCATTTCTGAACTTCTTGGCCATTAGTAGTCCTGTCTTGATTGGGTTGTAGCAGTTTTCCATTGACTTTTATCACAGGGCATGGTAGTAATAAGAGATGCTCTAGGGATCTCCTGTATTCCAGGAAACCACTTCTTTATCACCATTGTGTAGGTGCAGTGGTATTTCCCCTTGATAGTCAGTATCAATCATCCCAGCCAATCATTCTTGCCTGTTGATTTAGGCCATGAAGAAGCACAAAGTGTCCAGGTGGCAGTTTTAACTTCCAGTTCAATGGAATTATTGCTGGTTTCCTGGTGTAAGCTCTCCTCCTTTTGTAATTAAGACTTGTAGACTGCAGAGCTTAAGGTTGCAGGGACAGGAAGCAAAAATTTTCCTAGTGGATCACTGCAAGTGATAGTGAATGGTGTCACTTCCTTTTTCCACCCTTGATTCCTGGACATGTGAATCTTGGCTATGGGAAGAAACAGCCTCATAGAGTAGACACTGATTCAAAGCATTACACAGCCTCCTGGAGTGCACTGTCTCAACCACTACAAGGTATTGTCACCTAGTTAGCACCATAATTGAGTCTTCTACAGGCCATTCACCATTTCTATCAACACGCTGCATCTGAATGATGGGGAACATGGTAAGGCCAGAAAATTCCATGAGCATGTGCCCATTCCTTCACTTCATTTGCTGTGAAGTGGGTTCCTTGGTCAAAAGCAATCCTGTCTGGAATACTAGATGGTGGATAAGCATTCCATAAGTCCATGGATGGTAGTTTGGCAGAAGCATTGTGTTCAGGGAATGCAAAGTATATTTGGAGTATGTGTCTATTCCAGTGAGAAAAGATTGCTGCCCCCTTCCATGAGGGAAGTGGAACAATGTAAATTAATGTGCCACAGGTAGCAAGCTGATCACTTCAAAGCAAAAAGTGCCATATGGGGACTGAGTCTGGGTCTCTGTTGCTGGCAGATTGGGCATCAAGCAGTGGCTGTGGTAAGGTTGGCTTGGTGAGGGAAGGCCATGTTGCTTAGCCCATGAATAATCTCAATCTCTACCACCATGAACCACTTGTTCAAGAGCCCATTGGGCAATGCCAGGAGTGGCAAGGGAAAGACATATCCACAGAACATGTCATCTTATCCACTTGATAATTAAAGTCTTCCTCTGCTGAAGTCACCTGTGTTAAGCATTCTCATGGAGACCACAAATATCTTCATGATCTTTGTTATTCCAAAAGATCTATCCACATACCTTTTCCCAAGGCTTTCTTTGCCACCAGTTTTCCAATCAGGTTCCTTCCACCGACTCTGACCATCCAGCTAAACCATTAGCAACAGCCCATGAATCACTAATCAAATTCATCTCTGGCCAGTTTCTTCCTTCCAAGCATGATGAACCACCAGATACACTGCTGGGAAGATTCTGCCCACTGGGAGGATTTATGACTCACCACTATCCTTCAGGGGACTTCCCAGAAAGGGGCTGCAGTGCGTGGAGCTGTCCACTTTTGGGTCATGCCTGCATATCATGCAGAACCATCTGTAACCAGACCCAAGTTTCTCTTCCTCAGTCCAACTGATCATAAGGAATTCTCAAAGATGCCATAGGTGGGGGCTGGGAAAGTGAAAGGAAGGTGGAAGGAGTGGGGGCCATGGGTATTGGGCCCACTTCCTTATGTATCTTACTTTTGCCTTTAGGACCATCTTAAGCCCTATGTTTATACCATTTCCATTTATGATGGGAGTGCTTGCTGTGCATGCCCAATGGTATGGCTTGGTGGATTGGGACAACACCTAGCTCATGATAGGTAACTCAGGTCACATGGGAACTTGGTGACCCATGGTTATGCATTCTATCTCTACTAGGGCCCAATAGCAGGCCAAAAAGCTATTTCTTAATGGGAGGTGAATCTGCAGAGGATTGTAAGGCTTTACTGTAAAAGCCTAAGGGGCCTATGTTGTGATTCTCCTATAAGGAGCCTGCCAAGTCTCCAGACAGCATCTCTATTTGCCACTGACCTTCCACCACCACTGGATCAGCTGGATCATATGATTCAGGTGGCAGAGCAGCTTGCATAGCAGCCTGGACCTGTTGAACAGCCTCATCTTTTTCCAGTTCCCATTCAAAAGCTAGAAACTTTCTGGTCATTCAGTAAATGGGCCTGAGTAACACAGTCAAATGAGAAATTTGTTTGTCTCCAAAATTCGAAGTAGCCAACTAGACATTGTGCCTCTTTTTCAGTTGTAGTAGGGGCCAGATACAGCAGCTTACCCTTCACCTTAGAAGGGATATCTTGACATACACCAACACTGACACCTAGATATTTAACTGAGGTGGAAGGCCCCTGTATTTTTGTTGCATTAATTTCTCATTCTCTGGTATGCAAATGCCTTACCAACAATCTAGAGTAGTTGCTTCTTCTTGCTCACCTGTTCCAACCAACATGATATCATCAATATAGCTGAACAGTGTGATGTCTTGTGGGAGGCATAAATGATCAAGTTCCCTGTTGGCCAGCCAGCTGAATGCAAACTCTTTCTGGTGGGCCTTACTAACCTCTATGGAGAAAAAAGCATTAGCCAGATCAAAGCTTCATTACCAGGCACCGGAACATGTGTTGACTTGCTACAAGCATTGATACCACATCTGGAACAGCAGCTGTAATTGGATTCATCACCTGGTTGTGCTATGATAATCACTTTCATCTTCCACAGACCCCATTTGTTTCTTGCATAGGCCAAAAAGGAGAGTTGAATGGGTATTTTGGTGGGAATCTCATCAGGCCCAACTCTAAATGGTGGACAAGATTGAGGTTTTGGGTCTCCTGGAATTAATGTCACTTCTGAACCAGTGTCTAGTAATCCCTGAAATATTTGATCATTTCCTTTCACCCAATGCACTATTACCATTGTAAAAGGCTGTAGGACCCCTGGGGAAGGCTGGGAAGAAGATAAATTATATAAATATGTCAGTGTAAGAGGGTCCTTTCCCAAGGGTACCCATCTTCTCCTAATTCATGGTTCTCTGGTTTGTAAGCTGTCTCAGGTCTGAGAATTAAGGGGTCATTGCTCTCAGTTGTTTAATTCAATGTAGACTTTTTTTCACTTGACCTTGAATATTTTGGCTTATACAGAGCAAAAAATAACTTAGTAGACTGCCCATTTATTTTACTTCTAGGTTCTCCATGCTTCACTAGCCAATGCTATAAGCCTCTGCAAGTCAGATTAGTTTGACTGTTGCTTTGAGCCTATTTTCCATTATGGTAGCCATGCCCACCTTTTCTTCAGTGATTAACTGCTGCCACATGGCTTCTGCTGCTTTGGGATCTGATTATCCCCATTGTGTTTAAGGGTTCCAGCTCAGTGACACTGGTTCCCAAAGTTGCATCTGACCTACAAAGAAGGGTGACTACAGAGCTCTTCAGGGATTATGGAGCTAGTCTCACAAATTTGTTCTTCACAGTCCTTGTTAAAAGTTGTGTCCTCTGGACATTCTGGGGTGTGTGAGCAGGTCTTCCATGATAAATCCACTTCAACATTCAAATCCCTCCAAGCCTTTGAATCCCCTCCTCTACATTATAGTAGGGCAGTTCTGGCATTTGGATGTCAGGTAATGTTGGCCATCTTTTGATCCATGTTCTAGTTTGCTAATGCTGCCAGAATGCAAAACACCAGAGATGGATTGGCTTTTATAAAAGGGAGGTTATTTGTTTACACAGTTACAGTCTTAAGGTAATAAAGTGTCCAAGGTAACATATCAGCAATTGGGTACCTTCACTGGAGGATTGCCAATGGTGTCTGGAAGACCTCTATTAGCTGGGAAGGCACTTGGTTGGGGTCTTCTCTAAAGTGCTGGTTTCAAAATGGCTTTTTCCCAGGATGTTCCTCTCCAAGCTGCAGTTCCTCAAAAATGTCACTCTTAGTTGCACTTGGGGTATTTGTCCTCTCTTAGCTTCTCTGAAGCAAGAATCTGCTTTCAGCCACCATCTTCAAACTGTCTCGCATCTGCAGCTCTGGTGCTTTCTTCAAAGTGTCCCTATTAGCTGTACCTCCTCTTCAAAATATCACTCACTGAGTTCTATATGCCCATCAGCTCATTTATATGGCTCCACGGATCAAGGCCCACCCTGAATGGGTGGGGCCACACCTTCATGGAAATATCTCATCAGAGCTATCACCTACAGTTGGGTGGGGTGAATTTACATGTGAACAACCTAATCCAAATATTCCAACTTAATCCCCACTAATATGTCTGCCCCACAAGATTTCATCAAAGAATATGGCTTTTTCTGGGGGACATAATACATTCAAACCAGCACATTCCACTCCCTGGACCCCCTGAAAAACATATTCTTTCCAAATACAAAATACATTCATCCCACAATGATATCACAGAAACTTAAATCATTTCAGTAACAATAAGACCCCATCAAAATCAATTATAGGCATGGTCAGTACTAAGGCATAATTTTCCTTTAGCTGTGGATCTGTGAACATAGAACAAGTTATGTGCTTCAAATATACAAAGAAGGGATGTTCATAGGATAAGCATTCCCATTGCCATAAGGAGAAAGAGTAAAGAAAACAGGGTTAACAAGACCAAAACACTTCCTAAAACCCACAGGACAAACTTCATCAGATTTCAAAGTCTGAGAGTCATTAACAGAAAGATGTTGCATCATTGGGGCTTGAGAGAGTGGGAGTCTAACCCTTCCTAAGGGCTTTCTCAGCAGCTCTTTCCTCTCCAAATGTTGTGGTGAGTTCTCCAACATATCTACACATTGGGGAGACCACTTTTTGGGCCCACCCTCCTCAAACATTGGGGCAGCACCAGGAATCCCTTCCAGCTCTGGAACACATGCTCAACCCCTTCAGAACAGTGGGGTGGCAGCCAGGCTTTCCCCATTCCCCTGGGAATGTGCTCTACCCTCTGGGGCCTAGGATGACAAAACTCTTCTGGAGCATTGAGGCAGAAGACCCACCCTTGACCTCTGGGACAACCTCATCCTTTCATTGCATGTGGGCCACTCTGCTCTCCCAGCCTGAGACACCTTGACTTCAGACCTCAACTTCCATGGCTCTGTCTTTGAAGAAATTTTTCCTTCAATTTGTTCCTTGTCTGTCTCCTCCAGTCCAGACTGGCAATGGCTCTGCTATAAAGATCTCACAAAAATTCTGTTGGCTTCACATGAAGCACACAGGAGTCAAAGCCATCAGACAATAGAACTTTCCACAAATCCTTTCTGCTTAACTCCTTTTTCAATCTTGGCTTGTACTGAAATGGTGGCTGGGTTCCATGTTTGGTTACATCCTGATGTTGGGCTGTAGCTTCTGGGATTCCACCCCCTGGAATCCTGTAATTTTCCAAGCCATCAGCTTCTGGTTTCTTTGAACTCTAGAGTTCAGTTCTAAGTTTATCTCTCTCTTCTCACATTTTACTGTAAGCTGCGAGGAGAAACCAGAGTACATCCTCCACATGTAGTCTGGAGATCACCCCAGCTAAGTATTCCAGGTTGTCACTTTCAAATCCTTCCTTCCATCTGACATCAGGACTCAATTTTGCCAAATTTTCTGCCACTTTAAAACAAGGATCAACTTTCTTCTAGGTCACAACAACACATTCATCATTTCTGTTCAAGGCCTCAGCAGAAGTATCTTTAGAGTCCATATTTCCACAGTCTCTTCAAAGCAGTTTAGGACTTTCCTATCAAGCACCTCACAATTCTTCCAGAATCTTCCCCTTATCCATTTAAAAAGCCACTCCAACATGTTTGGAATTTGCAATCTCAGCAGCAAAAGCACCCCACTTCTCTGGTACCAAAATCTGTTCTAGTTTGCTAATGCTGCCAGAATGCAAAACACCAGAGATGGATTGGCTTTTATACAAGGATGTTTATTTGGTTACACATTTACAGTCTTAAGGCAATAAAATGTCCAAGGTAACATATCAGCAATTGGGTATCTTCACTGGAGGATGGCCAATGGTGTCCAGAAAACCTCTGTTAACTGGGAAGGCACGTGGCTGGTTTATGCTCCAAAGTTCTGGTTTCAAAATGGCTTTTCCCAGGATGTTCCTCTCTATGTTCCTCAAAATGTCACTCTTAGTTGCACTTGGGGTATTTGTCCTCTCTTAGCTTCTCTGGAGCAAGAGGCTGCTTTCAATGGCCATCTTCAAACTGTCTCTCATCTGCAGTTCCTGTGCTTTCTTCAAAGTGTTCCTCTTGGCTATAGCTCCTCTTCAAAATGTCACACAGCTGCACTGATTTCCCTCTGCCTGTCAGCTCATTTATATGGCTCCATTGATCAAGACCACCCTGAATGGGTGAACACACCTCCATGGAAATATTTCATCAGAGTTATCACCTACAGTTGGATGGGGTGAATTTCCATGCAAACAACCTAATCCAAACATTCTAACTTAATCCCAAGATTGCATCAAAGAATATGGCTTTTTCTGGGGGACATAATACATTCAAAACAGCACAATCCATATTTCAGCCAACCACACAGGCAAACTGTTAACACCCATTGTAACTGCTTGAGCTACAATTATGAATGCAGAATCCCTGCTTAGTGGGCCCATATCAATAAATTCAGCCTGATCCACCTTTATTGTCCTTCCACCATTGTCCCACACCCTTAATGCCTATTCCCACATACATTTCCCTGGTTTCTGTCTATATAAATTGGAAAACTCATGCAGTTCTTTTGTGGTATATTGTACTTCCTCATGAGTCACACTATGTACCTCACCCTTCAGGGCCTGTTGAGACTTTAGTCTAGTTATAGGTCTTGAAGCAAAGACTGATGGTAAGGGTGGGTCATAAAAAGAATTAGAATTATCCCTCAAGCCATTTACCTCAGGACATCCAATTGCAGTTTCATCTCATGAAACTGGATTAATCTCTCCAGACAAAGGAGGTAGGGCTGATTCCTCAGGGGAGGTGACTATAGGTTTAGCAAGAAATCGAAGGGCTAACCATTTAGATGGAGGTTGTATGGAAGGCTCCTCAGGGCAGACTGGAGTTCAGGAAGCTGTTTCCTCAAGGCAGGCTTGAGGTTAAGTATCTCTACTCAGGACAGACTGGAGGTTGGTTGGCTGTTTCCTCAGGGCAGACCACTACAGGTATATGTAACAAAGACACAGCAGAATCCAGGGTTTCAGTGAGCTCACAGCCATTATTATGAATCCATATTTCCCCATCCCAAGTTTCAGGATCCCACTCTTTTCCAATCAATACCTTTACTTTAACAGAAGACACCTTGTGAGGTTGAGATTATAGTTTTCACTGTAAATCTGCTATAGGCACAATGAGACTCTGGCTCTAGTTTTCAAAAATCTCAAATCTGCAGCCACAGGAAATAAGATTTTCTTTCAGGGCACAATAGGAACTTTTACATCTGTCAAATGCCACTTAAGTTTCAAATTTGAAGACTTTAACTCATCC